>NC_132987.1:28398653-28710000 GCF_048564905.1 Vicugna pacos
GTTAAAGGAAGGATTGGTTTGTTGACAGTTATCCGGAGGAGGAGGCGCTTCAAGGCCTACTGGGAGTGCTAGGATGGGATGGCGTTGCTTAGGAACACGGGAGAATCACCTGACAGACGCCTGAGGGAGAACAGGTTCTGGGGAGAGCCTGGCTGTAAGGACTTACGGCACTAGCATGGAGGTTTATAATAACCATACTCCCCCCCAAATTGCCTGCTTTTATGGGGCAAAGGAACCTAAGTAGGGAATGTTCATTTGTTGTCTCAATTCACAGCATCCTGCTAGAGATGCAGTCTGACTGGAAAGAGGCAGAGGGGGAGATTATAAACTGTCAGCTGAAGGATAGGCACTGCCCCGCCACAGAGCTGAAGCTGGGAGAGCTCAGTCAGGACCTGCTTCGTAACTGGTGCGACCCAGCGAAAAAGGAAAATGCAGGTTGCTCTTGTTCGAAATTTATTAAAATTTTCAAGATGGCGACGACAGAGCATTAAACCAAGCTGGAGGCCCCTCTAAGCATGTGGTCCTGTGTGTCTACAAAGGGCTCACACCGTTGGAGCTGGCCCTGGACCCAGCAGTGAAATCACACAGCTCATGAAAGGTCCCAAAAGCTGACTCAACAGCAATAGGCATAAGCTTCAATCATAGCCTGAAAAAATCAATGTGAGATTATAGAAATGTCAGTGAAAGACATACCTCTTCCCTTTTTCCTCTTTCAACCCTCCAGGAGTCAGGGGCAGCCTAGTAAGTGGGCAGATGAGTAGAAACCAGGCAGAGAAATCAACCTGAATGTTTGTAACCACCCCACCACTTCTCCCCACTGCAGGCTTCCAATGGGAAACAGACAAAACGAAGGGAGAAGCTGAAGTTCATATGAAGTCTGGAGTTTTAAGTATTTTACAAGATGGATATTTTAATTACTGAAATTAGATTTTTTGGGGAGGGGGGAAGGGGGACAAAAGTAACCTGACAACTTTTTTTTAACATCTGAGAAATGATGGGACTTGGCCAAGATTTATCCAAGGTGGTGATGAAAACCAGACTGACATATGATGTGGTGGCTTTACGGGGTAGTGACAGGAAAGAATAAATGTACTCTACAAAGGTAGCCCCAGAGAATTCTACTTGTTCACTGTTATTTACGTCACACAAACTTCTCTGGGTAAACACACACACACACACACACGTGCCCACATATGGATGGATGCTGTGATGTACTCACATGATCCTAAAAGACTATTTGAGGTAAAGAAATTGAACTTGTGAGTTAACTGAGCAGTGTCTCAGAACTACATCAGTTACAAGCCACAGCAAAAATAGAGCTGATAAAAGAAACAAAAATTAATGTATGCTTTAAAAATACTTTTTATTGTTGCTGCACCTACATCAGAGAAACTGTCTAGGAATCTGAACTATGGAGGTAGGGGATAATTCTAGACCAAAAAAGAAGTACAAAAAAAGGCATTTTGATAAAGTGTTCAATTTTAAAGTTATAATTAAATCAGCTGTTGTATACAGGCAAGACATGTGCTTTGACTGCCCTCAAGTGTTGTTAGTTTACCACTGCAACATGATCTCAAAAGTGACTGTTTCCATCAAATTCACATTTTGAGACTTTAACAAAGAAAATCTGGAATAAAGAATTTTTCTTTATAGGGGGAGGGCATAGCTCAGTGGTAGAGTGCATGCTTAGCATGCATGAGGTCCTGGGTTCAATCCCCAATACCCCCATGAAAATAAGTAAATAAATAAACCTAATTACCTCCCCACAAAAAATTATGATACAACATTGTAAAATGATTATAAATCAATAAAAAATGTTAAAAAAAGAAGTTTAATTCTCAAGTATTTTCCAAATAATCAAATGGATTAAGTAACATTATACAGTTGTGTTGAAGTCTGTCCCCTCTAAACAGATTTGCAAAATTGGAGTTTTTTGTTTGTTTTGTGTCATGAGCTTCCTGTGAGGCAGAAGAAGGACGCAAACAGTGCTTAGACAACTTTTTAACTTTATCTGTAATTGCTTCATGAGCTCTAAGTTAACTGGTTAGTCTTTGAGTAGGGAGAGGGTTTAGGGATAACTTTATCTTTCAAATTAAACATGCAAACAGTCTCATTTCATACAGATACTCAAGAGTTTATGCTTCGACATCTTCTAAGCGCTGTTTGCTTCCTTCTCCTTCTGCCTCACAGAAGCTCACTGTGCCCTCCCTAGGGGCTGGGTCTGCGCAGAACTGGCTGGTTGGTCTACTGTGTTGCTGCATTGGCTTCTCCCTGGCTCTTTCAGGAGAAGAGCCAAGGTTGGCTGCCAACCCCTTGCCAACCTTGGCTTAGGGGGGTTGCTTATGGCTTCTGCTCCTAGAGCATCTATTCCCGGCCACGGCAGGGCCACCCTGTCTGCTGGTTCTCCACAGCCTTCTTCATCACGTCCTCCAAGGGAGCACGAGGCAATGTTTAGGTGCCCTCACACCACAAAAGAGCCCGTCTTAATGCAAAGGATCTGTCTTGGGCCCTCTTTTGTCTGAAACCTCCTATTCCTCAACGTTAGCTCCAACAGAATCTCCCGGAAGACTTGTTAAAACACCAGAGTCTTGACCCACCCCCAGAGTTTCTGATTCAGTAGTCCTGGGATGGGTCCCAAAGGCCTGTGTTTCTAACAGGTTCCCAGATGATGCTGTTGCTACTAGTCCCAGGACTACCCTTTATGAACTGCTGGCTTAACCCAGTACTTCCCCCAATTGTTCACATTAAGGTACAAGTAAGAAGCAATAGCATGTGTACTTCACAAAGAGGGAAACCTAAGAGGTAAACTTTGTTGTGGAGAATGCTCTGGGTGTGTTTCCTGTTCATAGGTCTTCACCCTCCCCCGCCCCTGCCCACTGCCCACCCCACCACTGTCAGCGCCACAGGAGATCTTTCTTAGATCCTCTTCATGAGAACCCGGTGGGAAAAGCTATGAAAGTGTTGGGGCCTCTCTGAGAGGCCTGTGGCCCCCAGGACTTCCTCATTATAAAACTGGTCCATGTTTAGCTGACAGCAATTTGTGAAAATTAGCATTTTATTGTTCCTACCAGCTGATGGCTCTCTGGATTCACCTATATATGATTTTCCTATTGTTACCATAACAAGCTGCCACAAACCTGATGTCTTAAAGCAATACAAATCTGTAGTTCTGGAAGTCAGAAATTTGTGTGGGGCTTACCAGGCTAAAAATGGGTTGGCAGGGCGGCATTTCTTCTGGATGCTCTGTGGGAGAATCTTTTCCCTTGTTTTTTCCCACCATGAAGAGCCCACCTGCATTTGCTGATGGTAGATCCATTCCTCCGTCTTACAAACATTAACACAGGGCAGATTACTCTTCACACTATCACCTCTGTGATTCTCTTCTGCCGCCCTCTTCTACTTGTAAGGCCCCTTTACTTTGGGCCCAATTCATAATCTCTCTGTTTTAGTCTTAGTTGATTAGCAGCGAATCACAATTCCATCTGCTACCTTGAATCCCTTTTGCTGTGTAAAGTAACAGACTCACAGGTTCCAGGGAGTAGGATGTGAGCGTCTTCGGGCAGCCATTATCTGCCTGTCACCACTTGTCTCCAGATTTTAGGGGCAGTTTGTCCTGCAGCCTCAGTTCTCTAATGTGCCTAAAAGTGGTTGCTGAGTTTTTCGTTTGTTCAGTTTTCTCTTATTCTAAGGACAGGAGTGATGACATCTAAGCTCTTCACATCATCAGGGCTGACACTGTAAGTAGTGTAACTTTTTCACACTAGATCTAGAGTTGTTACATAGCCGTAACTGGATCTCTTGCATCTTTTGTCTTCAGCATTAGATGCACAATTTTTAAGACAGACGATGTGGAAGGAAGTCAATTTCTCTGTTACAAAGACTGCTTTAAATTTGAGGAATTTAAAGCCAAAGACTGAATGTGAAAGAGTTACATTTCACAAAAAGTGTTCACGTAGTCGTTTTGAAAATAAGTAAGAGGACAATTGAAGCAGATACAGAGAAGGCTTATTACTGAATTATAATCTGAAAGCCCTGCCTTGTATCATCTTTTATACACTTTGCACTTCAATCAAAATGTATATTCTATTCCAATTAATTGGGTTAATCTGAAAAATCTAAAAACCTAGAATACATTATTCTAGGCAAATTAAAATATGTGTGTATATCACTTAAACTGCTTTCTTATCATAGTCAAATATATTTAAATGCAACTCTGAAGGTCAAGGATTTAACACTAATCTGTTAGCAATGGTGGAAAAGGTTTGAAAACTACCCACATACTGTGATGCTGCTGAAATGTACATAATGGAGAAGACAACCGCGAGTGATAGGCAGGTGTGCAGTTGTGTCAGGGGACTTGCGTGATTTCCTTGCAATATGAAAGGCATTATTGCATTATGTGTGCATTCTTAATCACCAGGATCCATAAGTTGATAGTAATTATGTTAACTCTCTTCTGAATTTTTTAGAGAAGTGTTGATACACATATTTCATTTCCCTCTGGCAAAAAGTCTCAAAATAAAGTCTTCCCTCTCTTGCCTTTTGAAAATATAACCACATAGTTGGCTAGGGACTTAGGAAATGTGATAAATTTTGTGAGGTATTCATTTCTTTACGAGAGTATATTTCACATCATATTATATTATATCAGAGGGTGCAAACTGGCAGCCTCAGAAAAAGTTTGGTCTGTAGACGCTTTCTCTGGGCCCTATCTTTAAAAAAATTAAAATTAGTTTCCAGTATTTAATAAACAGAAGAATGAAACTGTAAAATTTTGGATTTCTAGCTTTTATGTTGGAAATGTATTTCCATCAATCAACAGATGAGGTTCCCTTCTTGGGGAGGGCCCAAGGAGGCACCAGAGGGCATGCCTCTTCAGTTGGCAGCATTCCTACCACTCTGCTATGATACACCCAGTCTGTGCATTAATGTCCCTGTAGACGTTTGAATTTGTACCCCTGACGCTCTCTTCAGCCACATCAGTCATTGGTGAGATCACTAGTATCCAGCAATCTCTCTTTCTCTCTCTCTCTCTTTTTTTTTTTTGAGTTTGGAGGTAATTAGGTTTATTCATTTATTTATTTTTAGAGGGGGTACTGGGGATTGAACCCAGGACCTCCTGCATGCTAAGCATGTGCTCTACCACTTGAGCTATATACCGTTCTCCCAGCAGTCTCTTTATAGGTGGACATGAGGATGAAATTACATAGAAGGGCCTAGCCATAGGAATTCCAATTTTCATAAACAGCTGAATCTGTTCATCAGAGTTTGTAATCATTGGTATGCTCTAAAATTTGTAAACCACAGTGGAAAGGAAGTCTTCTAGCCAGATAACATCTGACTCACTTTTTTGTAGTATGATTAATTATACTATAAAAAGTATTTTTAAAATCCAGTCAGGATTCTTTGGACTCATAAACACAAAAAACACTCAAACCCAAATGGGTTTAAAACTAAAAGCCAGGAGTGTGAGTTGGAATCTAGGAGATGTTTAAGAAACCAGGAGTGAGAGCAGCAGGCTTAAAAGGCAGGCCGAGTACTGAGCACACTGGGCTCTCTCACTCTCCTGCAAAGTGTCCTTGGTTCTGAGTGGATTTCTTACAATGTGTCTTCATCCACCTATCCTTCTTTCAATTACTTCTCCCTCTCAGTTTTGACCTTCATATTGCCACCCTGTGGCCAGTCCAGCCCATGGGTTTATCCATCTCCATTGGCCAGTTCTCAGGGAAAGGACTCTGATTGGTTTAGCTCGTCTTTTGAAACCAACCACAGGAATCGTAAGACAACGTGCAGCTTCTGGATTGGTAGCTTTGGGCTAAGAGCTTGTCTTGTCCAATCAGTCACAGCCGGTGATGTGTTAACATCATCATGCTCATTATCACCGTCATCTCTTATCATCACCGTCAACATCATTGCTAACATTTAATGCATACTTACTATGTGTCAGACCATCTCCTATACACCCTAGACATGATTCATTTAGTTCCAGTACCAACTTGGGAGGCAGACACTGTTTTGATCGTATTTTCTGGATGAGGCCAGTGAGCAGGGTTGTGCGTGCTCAGCAGGGACTTGAAGGCAAGGGCGGCTTCTCTTCCAATTGGCTGAGGGTGTGTCCAGACATGTCCAGAACAAACTATTTTCCCTTTGGGCTTGCAAAATAGGAGGTTCACAGAGAATTACAGAGTAATCCCTTCATTGAGAAATTACTAAAACTGGTTTGCAGTTTGCTTTGTTTGCATGGTTGTGCATCTCTGTGCATCTGTGTAAATGTTTTACAGGCTGGTACAGTCAGCATTTGGGATAGGACAAATCCAGGGCCAGAGTTTAAAGTATATGGAGCTCTTCCACTCTTGCCCCTGTCTCTGTGCTCCCCGGTCCTATGGAACTCCTTTCTTTCTTCTCTCTTCCACTTTCCTCAGTCTCTGCTGTTGCTAGCTCCTCCAAGGTTGACCCTTTGGTTCCCTTCTCTGAAGGCTTCATCTCACCCTCAGATTTAGACCACATTGCGAAGATGGGATTTGACGACAAGGCTGGGCAGTGGCCAGACTGGGGTCACGCTGGAGAATGAACGTTGCTGCTCAATCTGAAACACCTGGATAGTCACAGGTTTTCTGCAGACTTGGTGTCTAAAGGCCAGTCACAGGTGATGGAATGAATTTCAAGAGTAAAGGTAGGAGCTTGGGTGAGGCCCAGCAGCCAAACACAAGTCAAAGGGCAGCGTAGTGGGTAATGCAGACACATCTGGGTGCTCCAAGAGGGAAGAAATAAGTAGTGGGAGGCAAGTCAGAAGCCAGAGGGAGCTTTGGGGAGATTGAACACAGTGGGACAGACTTGGTCAAAAGGATGTTATAGTCACACTCGCTTGGGAGTGTCAGGAATCTACTTGTACGCGTCACAGACAAGGCTTCTTAAAGATAGCGACATGCTCGTTGGAATACTGAAAACCACATGCCCCAGATTTCCTGCCACAAGGTGGTCTCAGTGGGCCTCTGCTTTTTCCCCCCTCCTTCCCTCCTCATTTCTGTCCTTCCTCCCTTTTTTTTCTTTCTCCCTCTCTCTCTCTCTTCCTTCCTCTCTTTCTTTCTTCCTCCCTCTTTTCTTTTCTCAAATTGAGTCCTCATCCTTTTCAGGTGCTGGAGATCCAGTGGTGAATAAAACAGTAACACTCCTTACTCCCAGGGAGTTCACATACCAGAGGTGAAGACAGACAAGAAACACAAAGTCCCACTGAGATTTCTATTGCCAGCATTTACCTGATGTCATCTTTGGACACTGAGCCACAACTGACCAACGAGCCCCTATTAAGACAGAAGTTACATAACAGCCCCTCAGTAAGCCTAGTGGATAAGCATCAAGCTAGCTTACAGCTCCCTCCTAAATACCTGATTGCCCCACGTGTCTTTGTGGATGAATTGTGCTTCCTGGCCAATTTCCAAGATCTTTGTGTTTTTTTTCTTTTGACTCTTAGTACCTTAGGGTTCTTTTCTTCTTACCCCTTTCCTTCTTATCTGGAGCAGCCCCAGAAGATAATCTACTGTCAGCCATGTGTAGTTTAACGTGAATTTAAATCACTGTACCACCTCTCCTAGGGACACGGTCATCTTCCTTCTTAGTTTGAAAAGTTGAATGAAAGTGACTTCCCCCTACTAAAGAAATTTGAGACATCAGGGTATCAGTGAAGTAAACAGCTGTGGGAAAGCCTGTCCAAATACACACCTTCTTCATTACATGTAAAGCTGGCCTCCCTTCAGTTTTCCTTCTTGTTTTAATTAGAAGCAAAATGTGCCTCACGCCTTCTAAAAATGCTCAAGGGTAATGCAGAACTAAGCTGTCTTTCCTAATACCCCCTAGTTTAATTTCCTAATTACAGCTGTTTGCCAGCAGTTCTTTATTCATACAGGGTCAGCTTTCAGTACTCACGTGGCAGCAGCAAAGCCAGCCTCTTGGGGAGGAGGAGACAGACAGCTGGAAGCCCACGGCCGTTCTCACTGAGGGGACGCTGAATAGATAGGAAAAGGGTCCAAAACAAACTTGAACAGCTGAAAAGAGCAGTGTCTGTTGTTGCCTCATGCTGAAGTTGGGGCAGAGCACACCTATTCATTCCTGACAAGTTAAGGCCTCATTAACTAGACACTGCTTAGGGCAAATTAATTGTGTTGAAAGAGAAAGTGCCCGTCAGTGCGTTTAACTGTGTCGCTATTATTAGAACCTTTACATTTCATGTTCTGTGTAGGGTGGAGACAAGACCTTGCTCAATAAATGGGTGTTTCTTGTGTGTTTAAATCAGACTAAAAAGTGTCCAGCTATGCGCTAATAGCAACCTAGTCTCTAAAAATAAACTCTGTGCCTGTGACTTACAATGCTGGCTTCATCGAGAGTCTGTTTTACATGGTTTTTCCATGCCCAGAAAAAAAGAGGTGTGGTTCTTACTGCAAACATTTTTGAAAATCTATTTGATGACTTTGTAGGACCCAGAAAGCGCCTAAGAATTACTCATATTGCTGGCCCCAGAGTAATTGAAATGATCATAGCCATTGTTTTTAACTCCCTACAGATGTTGGAAAATTACAAGTCTAATGCTTTGTGAAAATATGACTCTACCTATGCCTGACTCCTTTATTTTAATGAATGGAATTCTTTAAAAACTTGGAATTGTGCATGTTTGGTTACTCTAGGCAATAATTAAGATTCATTATTATGCAAAGCTCCAGAAAATTGAAACTGACTTGCTGTATTTCATGAGCTTGTCAAAAGAAAACAAGTTTTTTCCCCCTGCTTTTATTGTCCCTATTTCTCCTTATATTTTATTGAAGGATGGCTAATAATGCTCATTTTGGGGGGTCGGGGAGAACAGGACAAATTTCCCCCAAATTCCAACATTTTCTTATAAAATGAGATTCTGTGAAGCAAGAAGTAATACAAGAAGTGATATAGCCCAGCTTTCCTCAGGTTTTCCTTTCCCACATTTTTCACAGGAGAAATTGATGGCCAGAAAGATGAAGTCATTTTCAAAGGTGACAAATCAATTGGGTAAAGAAGAAGAACTAGGATCTATGTTCTCCAGACTTCTGGTCCTATGTTCTTACCACTTATAAAGAACAAAGGTAGGAGGGAGATTTTTATGAATGTAATGTAAATTTAGTACATTTCTTTAGCTCTGTGCATGGTGCATGCAGTTTTATAGCAAAGCCTTTGGAAAGTTTACATAAAGAAGGAAGAACTAGCCCACTTCTGGGGAAAAAAAAAAAGAGGAGAGAGAGAAACGTATTTTACTTGAAATATTTTGCTAATTGTATAGGGAATATTCTGGAGAGGCTAGAATGAACAGCCATCACTTTTTGGCAGTTGAGAAATTAAGTTGGCCTTGATACATCTCTCTGCTAGTGAAATCTACACCAAATCAAGCATATTCACTTGGTATTCCAAGATCCAGAGAGCAAAACTTCTCTATTCAAGCCATGTAACTATCAGAGTTCCTCTTGGAAATAAGCAAAACTAACTTTTTGGATGAGCTAAATACAAAAAGAATTTCTCAAAAAAGGTTATTGGATACTCATAAAATTTCCAGAAAAGCTGGAATGTTAGGCACAGAAAACAAGCAGGAACCAAAAAAAGACTGAGCACCAGGAACACAGCTAAGATTACTCCTCAGGAAACATTGGGATGGATGTAATGGCCACACCTGTGGGATGACAGATGTTGCCCCTGCCAGTCTTGCGCATTGCTTGCCATTGGCATCATTGCCAGAGCTCATCCTGGAACTATTGTCTGTGCTGTCTGCACCACGACAAAATCTCCTTTGTCCCTGCATCTTTGCATCACTTGCCCTACAGTGGATTTACTGGCTGAGAGTTTCTGGCAATGTTGAGGTTATATGCCTTTATCCTAGCTGCTACAAAAGCTGTAAAAGTAAGCACCTGCCATTTCCTGCTTTTGTGAACGTCAAGGGTAATGGATAATTCCTTACCCCATTCCTTACCCAAGAAGGATAGGGGTACACATGACAGGCAGCCAACACCACCAATGACATCAGCCGGACAGACATCCAGAGCAAATTGTGTTCATATTATACAGTTAAGAGAGGAAAAACAGCCATTTTGAAAAACATCTACATAATAATTAAAATGATAAGGAAGAAGAGCTGTATAACTCAATGAATGTATAACAAAGAGTCCTCCCCCCACTCCAAAATCTAAACCATGTCTACCACTACCGAGTTGTATGACCTTGAATAGATCCCTTCACATCTCTGGTTTTGTTTCATTATATTATGGGTGAAGGAATTGGACAAAGTGATCTTAAGCTTTCTTCTTGCTGTGGCAGCCTCTAAGTCAAACATGAGAGTATCAAAAAAGAGTGGGTGGCTTACTTACTCTTGTGGCTTGGTAAACCAGGTACCGATTGGAACAATCATGAAGTTGAAAGTAGGTTTGTGCAGACAGGGAAGAAAGAAATCTAAGGTTAATTATGTTTTAAAAAAATTTTTTATCACTTGTTTTCTGATCTAAGAATTCTTTGAAAAGAAAAGATTTAAAAAATTTCTCTTAAGGGGTAAAATATTTTTATCACCAGGTAGGAAGCAGAAAATCATATGCTGGAAAGGCAATTGGAGTAGCTGATTTGGATTTGTTGGTGAGAATTTGTGCTGGTAAAGCAAAGAGGCATCGAGGGCACCTTGCAGACTAGGACTGTGTTTATTTCTGCATCATCAGTATCATCATTTTCAATGCTGTAACTTTCCATGATTACCATTGGCATCAACTGACAGGCTTTGATTTGTAATACCCAACTTGATAACTACTTCCTATAACCTGAAGCTTCTCTTAAAAAAGTCTAAAGAAGCTCTGAAGATGAGGGAAAATTAAAATTTCTTGAAAAAGAATTAAATATCTAGAAGTTAGTTTCAGAATAATTAAAAAGGTATAAAAGAGGCCTGGCTAAGACATAATATTGAAGGGGGTCTTTTTATCTTTCTCAGATCTTACCTCTATTCATCCTTCATTGTTTATGATAGAAATCCTGTGACTCTCACGAGAACACAGGGATAAGAATCATGTGACTACATTTTTATAGAAAGAACATGGCTTAGAAGACTGGACTCTATAATATCAGCTCTGCTCAAATTCTGAAATCCTGAGTAGAGTTTTCTTTAAAAGGAAGCTTCCTGTGGGTAAAATAAAGTGAGAACCTGTAGTGACAATCTTTGCTACTCAATCCTTTAGGTAGATAACCAACCTTGAAGTTACTGTGGGGTCCTTCATCATTAGGGATCAAGGGGACGTCTGGACAATTATGTGTTTTTAAACAATCTTTAAAAAATTTTTTTAATATCATGGCTTTTTTTGGCTTGCATCTGACTTTATTTATCTATTTATTTACCCTTTTTTGTTTGTTTTTTGGGGGGAGGTATTTATATATGTTTTATATATATATATATTTAATGGAGGTACTGGGTTAAACAATCTTTGGACAGTGTTCTGCTTTTAATTTTCTGAGAAAAACTCTCATCCTTATCATAAAAGCATATTTCACTATGACTGTATTTTCCCCCAATGTGAAATTTACAAACTGTAGCAATCAGTAAACATATAGTCTTATGATGTACCCAGAGTTACACATTAGTATATTAATAATCAATTTCACAATACTGCATATATAAATCAACTTCCTAGAAGAAAATCCTGAATATGCTGGCATATGTTAGAAAATATATGCAGAGAATATTGAATGGACACATTAACATGAGAACATTTGAAGAGATGTGAATGGTCAGCAATAATAATGCTAATTTTTGAGGTTTAAGAAGTTAAGTAGCTACAAATAATTTTTGAGTAAAAATAACTATGCTTTCTCAATCTTTAGTCATAGGAAAAGGGGAATAAAAACACTAAGAGAATTATTTAAACAGTAGTTTATACTGAAACATTTTAATTAAAAAAATCCATTAAATATTTTAAACCAAAGAAGTATTTGGCAATCCAACTCTAGGCAACTGAAATTTGGCTGTAGTATTTCATATACCTGTTAAACTATGGATAAAGGCTTTAGGTTCTTTTTAATTTGTTTTCCTATTTATCTTTGGCATTTGGAATAGATTAGCTAATTATTGGGTGTGGATGTCTGTGGCTTGAGCTTTTCTCCTGAGGAATCAATATTATTTAATGATTTTTTTTTTAAGACAAAATTGTCGTCTGTGTTTTCAGGGTGGTCCTGGTACTTTCCAGTTGTAAAATAAAAGTCGGCTGAGATTCAAGAAATTCACACGGGTTAAGGTTAAAAGGAGAATTTTGGTTCTGTTAGAATTGAAACTCAGGCTGGTCAGAACCTCTAATCATTTTTTCCATGTAAACATAGGGCCATATTATTCAGGAGAGTAATCACTATTGAATCTAAGGCAAGTTTTAATGTAAGTCTTTATTCTTTCCTATTAAAACTCAAAATGGTGTCCTTAGTTCCCCAGTCTCCACTCCTCACACACTATTATATATCCTAAGCCAAGATTAAGAAGGTGAATAAATTCAGCACCAACAAAATGAATCCTTTGGCCTCTGCAAAATCAAGTCAGTTCATCCTGAGCCAAGAAGAGGAATATACTTTTGTTCTGATGTATTAAGCCGACTTTTTTCAATTATTTTAAAAATGCCCCTTTAGTTAGAAAAAGCATAAAACTTAACTTTAAAACAATTTGTTTCAAACAGCCAATTCATCTTTAGAAAAGCGTAAGAGAACATAAATAAGGATTATCATCCCTCATTCTACAGAGGAAAGTGATAATAATCATTCACTGACCCATTAGCCATGAAACAATAAAGCCCTGGGGAAAAGGTTAATATTTAGACAATCTTGGCATCTGAGGTAAGTTTAGAAAAATAGGAAAGCTGCATTAAAACAAAAAGAAAAGATTTTAAAAAGCTAAAAACAGACCAGATGTTGACCGCTGGACGTCAATGGCAACAAGAGAAAACAACACATGTGGATTTAATGTTCTTTCCGCAGACAGACTCTCAGAAAAACAGATTCTCTGAGAGATCCAACCAATTATGTTTGACTGTAAACCACTGTTTAACACACCCCACTGCATTCCTGTGCCTGGAAAAATAAGAGGGATGGAGATGAGTAGGCTTGAAGGATAGGTCCAAATGTCAAGGAGAAGAGTCAGAAAATTACCAGTGACTGAAATAAACGAAAGCTCACACTGTGTGAATATCTCACCATTAGCATCAAGCCACATTTTCATTTGCCTGGAGGAAAGCCTACCAGATACTTCATGGCCTAGATATCAATGATTGGGATGTAAGTGAGAAAAGTGAGTCTCACACTTAACGTCATTTGTAGAGAATCACCCAGCTGGAAGGTTAAAATAAAAATGGATTTGATAATTGGCTGTGTTTGCTTTTAGCCTCCACAAACCTCTTCCGGCTTATGCGATCTCTAACTTAAACAGGGACATTCCCAACCAACCAGATTTTAAAACTTGTTCAGACGATATAGAAGAAAAAGCCCAGAATGGACCTCTGAACCTGAGACCCTTCATTAGATTTTTTTGTTTGTTTGCTGCCTCATAGCTGTATGATGCTAAAATTAAATTATCTGGGTCTTTTGTCTTAATAGTCTTCCAGTAACTGATAGGTCACAAGGTCACGATGTGATCTAATAAACAAGAGTGAAAACACAGAGTTCCCTCTTAGGAGGATTTCACAGTCTAATGCAGGATGACAGAAAGGCAATTAAGTATGATAATACAGTGCAGGTAAGTGCTGAGAGACAGGAAAGCACAGAAAACCTTGAAAACACAGATATGTGCACTAACCCCACCCTGTGGGGTGGGGGACACAGAATCTTCCTCAAAGAGGTGACCATTTTGCTGAATCTTGAAGAACTGGTGCAAGTAAACCAAGCAAAGATGTGAAGAAAAAGACATTCTGGGCAGAGTGAAGGTCCTGAGCAAGAACCTGGAGACTGAGAAAGCATAGGAATTCCAGAATCTATAAGCTGTTGCATGAGAGGAGGAATTTTGTTTTGTTCACTGATTTACCCCCAGTGCCTCGAAAAGTACTAGGCTCAAAGGAGGTTCAAGACCATGAATGGTTAAATAAATAAATCCAGTCATTTATTAACAGGCACTTTTGACTGTTGAATGGAGAGGCAATTTTAAAAGGACAGAAGAGGGAACAGAGAGACTGGTCAGGAGACGTTGGCACTAGTCCAGTTACCAGATGATGGAGAGTTAGACAAGAGCAATGGCAGCGAAGGGGATGGAATGTGGGAGGAGCTGATGTGTATTTTGGAAGTGGAGTCAAGGAACTTGGTATTTGGAAGAATGAAGGGATAAAGGAGGACTATGATGTGACTGAAGTCATCCAGGAGTTGTGTGTTCTCTTCAAACTGAGTGGTAGTAATGAGGGTGGAGATAAACCCAAGTAAGCAGTAGTCATGGAGCATTAGTATTTAAATAATTGAGGTACTTAGCTGATGTCAGTGTTTCTTCTAACCTGACTAATTTTTATTACAAGGAGTTTTCCTTATATAAGTTAATTTTTGCTTAACCATTTTAGCAATTATGTATATATACATTATTTTTAAAGATCATAATTGTATTTCTCAGTGTTAGATTTATGGATGATTTCTACTTTGTATGTTTTGATTGACTATTTCACAATGATCACGTAATTACAGAGTGGTCATATTTTATGCAATGATGCATCTCTGAAACTCTTGCAAAAAATGCTTGCCAAATTCAAGACTCATTCCAGCAAAGGAGAGCTGTTATCTGCTTAACACCTGCATTGGTGCCACTATTAGTACAAACAAAATTCACAATTCACTATTAATATTTTCCAAATATTACTGGGGGTACAGAGACTAATATCATTTAAAAATTGATGATTAAATATATTAATTTGTAGTAGTAAAAATTCCTGTCAAATACACATAAAAAGCACTTTTTAAGCTTTTTGAGCACTTATATGTTTGAATAGAAAATATTCTCTTATCTTTAAGATTTTCATTTGCTTGATTTGTGCTCTTTTCAGATAAGAATGTCTTAAGCCGGCACCATAGCTGCCTATTAACATGTCAAATTGTAAGTGAATTACCTAAGAGAAAAATAAAACCCCAGATCTGCTTGATAAATCAAAAGTAAAATAGATAGCAAATGTTAAAGATACTCATCTAAATTTTCAGACAAAAAGCAACACATGAATGATAATTTTATATAGTTTTCTTTAAACTAAAAATGGGATTTAAATGTTTATTGAGTCCTTAGTTCTAATTTTCTCTGTAGTTTCCATCTCATCCAATCTCCAAGAAGCCAAAGGAACTCAACTGAGTCTTAACTGAAAGATGCCAGGGTCATCTCAGTGGACATCTGCTAACCAACTACACCTCTGTCTCCAAGAAAGGAACCCTGAGGGATCCTATCTCTATCCATCTGAGTTATATCTGTGTGTGGGAAGTGGAAGTGGGGACGTGGTAAAAGGTGGTTTGAACATTTGACTAAGCACATAACTGAGGGAATCAAAAAATTAGATGCTGAATGAAACAAGAGGCATAGACGTGTAGAGGTCAGACCCCTTGCCCTGCACATCACACATTACACATTATACACACAGACAACCTGTTTCCACCTCTACTTCCTCCTTTACGAGAACAATCCTGGTGTGTAACAATCAAAGTCTTCTTTGACTCTGTCCGCTGGTAAAAAGCCTCTAGAATCTCTCTGATGAACTAAGAGCACTTACTCTCTTTCATTTTCCAATAGAATGTTACCAATTTGGGGAGTATCTTGAGAGAATACATGCTCCACTTTCTAAAGTAGCCTGTGGTTGGTTTTAAGACAGAAACACTTGTCTAAAATCCTTCTGTGAAGAGCCACCCCCTACCACACACACACATCCCTTCATGAAATGTGGGAAGTGGGAGTTAGGAGAGGGCTTCAGAAACCTTTTTGTGAGATGGTTTATGGAATGCAGCATAGGTACACATAAACGTAGACAGACATACAAATATATACTTGTTTACCAAGGTTGAAATCCTGAGCTTTCTGAAGTCCACCATTCATGAGAAGGTATTTCATTATTCATAGACCGGCTGCAAAATATGTACTTATTTTCCAGGAAACGTAAGTAGAAAAAGACATGCCCTGGTATTAAATAGAACCCTATCTATGCAGAAGACATTTGTGGCTCCAAAAATCCGACTCCTGTTTAGGCGCCAAATCTGGTCAAAGACTGGCTTATATCTTGCGTAAGTACTTTCTTCTTACACGATGCTTGGATGTAGTCTGATAAATAGCACTGAGTGTCCATGAATCTTAGCTATATTATTATTCATCGTTTGGCAAATGTGCATTTTTGTGTCTATTTATTTTCATATGGGGTTTTATTTTCCTATTTATCTACTGAATTTATCAAATTATAAATAAGTAATATAACATGGAAAAGGTACATTTTAAAAAGATTCTATCAGAGATCTTTGATGCATTCCTTCTATTTACAATCAGTGGTTTATAAGAAGAACACATACTCATGAATACTCATTTTGGGCTTTTCTGGGAAAGAGTTGTCATCATTTTCATGCCACAATTTGATTTTTAGTTTAAGAGAATGAAGACCATTAAAGCAGTCTAGACTGATCAAATGCAGGGGATCTGAGTATGCAGAAATTTTTTCAGCTTCCCAGATACCACTCAATTGTTCTTTAAGCTCCCCCAAATCTTTGATTTTTCTGCTATAAAATGTAAAAAGGATGGAAAATTCATTAATTGAGGCCTTAACTATAATAAAAATTGTGCTTCTCCCAGGAAGCAAAGCAGAATCATTAAGTTACATTTGTCTTATGATTCCTCAAGTTCTCTACTAAAATATCACTAACAGGAAAATTTGAACACAACTTTTCCAACTGCATTGTTTCAATCAACTCAATACAGCATACGGTCTCATCACAAACATAAGAAATATAAATTGTTAATAAGATGTCATGTTATAAGACTCCAAATACTCATGAAGTACCCATTGGGATTTATCTGTTTATATTTTAAGATTTCAGATTTGCTTTCAATCAAAAGAAAACTTAGGTTAAGTCCAACTTATTCTTACTTATATGTAGCTGCAGAAAGCTACCAAAGGAGAGAGAAAGGGATGTTTGCTGCAAATAATAATAAATAGGTGCAAATAAAGGAGTAATCAGTTTTCAACAGGAGGAGTGAAGGACTTTTAAATGCTCTTGTCCTAACCTCAAAACCAGAGACCAAAATTCTGTGGGAAACTATTAATCTAATGAGACAATGAACCATTTCAGAACTAAAACTATAGTAGTCTACCTGTTTACAGAAAGATGTAAAAAGATATTTTCTGTTACTGATGGGGTGATAATCATGTTTGAAGTCCATTGACCTCTGAGGATTTCAGATAGGTTCTTAGTTAGCAGTCTAATACCAGAATCCCCCAGTTGACCAGAAAGAATTGAGATAGTCAGATAGTTGAATGTTTACTCAAGTTGTGCTACAATAACAAGAAATTCACAATACTATCTTAAAGAAATAAGACATTTGAAAGCATTTCAGATGCTTGATAATCGAGCATGATTCGTCCTTCAGATGAACATCCAGTTTTATGCTTTTAATCAGGATGTTGTTTCTTGAGAAATTAATGTAAAATACACTGTAATCTCAAGCAACGTTCTTCAATGCATGTTTCTACTTTGATTATCAGTATAAATGGTCTATCAGATACACTTTTAACTGCACTAATGGAAACCTCAAATAACACGGGGTTAAATCATAAAGAAATTATTCATTTTACTGAACAATGAGTCTAAGATTCAGGTCAGCACCACAATGATATAATCAAAGTTTCTGATTTTCATATTTTGACTTGACCACTTTAGTGTGCCACCTTTTCATTTCCACGTTCATTATTTCATGGTCTCAAAAGGACTTCTGAATCTCCAGGAATCGTATTCATAATCAAGACAGGAAGATGAGATGAGAATAACATCAATCCTCTCTCCTCTTATGCTTATCTCTTTTTTGTTCTGTTTTGTTTTGTTGTATTTATTTTTTAAAGACCTTATATTTTAGAGCAGTTTTAGATTCACAACAAAATTGAGCAGATGGTACAGAGATTTCCCATATACCCCTGCTCCCACACATGCACAGCCTCCCCCATTATCAACATCACTCAGCAGAGTGGTACATTTGTTACAACTGATAAACCACATTGACATACAATAATTGTCTAAAGTCCATAGTTTACCTTAGGGTTCACTCCTGCTGTTGTACATTCTATGGGTTAGAACAAATATGTAATGATATATACTCATCATTATGGCATCATACAAAGTAATTCCACTGCTCTAAAAACCCTCTGTGCTCTACCCATTCATTGCTTCCCCCCAGTTCACCTCTGGTAACCACTGATCTTTAATGTCCCCATAGTTTTGTCTTTTCCCGTATAGTATGTAGCCTTTTCAGTTTGGCTGGTTCACTTAGTAAAATTCATTTAGAGTTCATCCATGTCTTTTCGTGGCTTCATAATTTATTTCTTCTTAGTGCTAAATAATATAGGCATACCTCAATTTATTGTGCTTTGCTTTATTGTGATTCCCAGATACTACATTTTTTTAAATTGAAGGTTTGTGGCAACCCTGCATCCAGCAATTCAACAGCATTTTTTTTCCTTTTTTCTTTCTTTCTCTTTTTTGTGCAAGTTTTAAAAGTTACACTCCATTTAGAGTTATCACAAAACATTGGCTCTATTCCCTGTGTTGTACAATGCATCCTTGTGCCTATCTTATACACACTAGCTTGTACTTCCCTCTCCCTCACCCCTACTTTGCCCCTCCCCTCCCTCTCCCCATTGGTAACCACTAGTTTGTTCTATCTGTGAGTCTGCCTCTTTTCTGTTATTCTCACTAGTTTGTTGTACTTTCTAGATTCTACACATAAGTGATATCGTACAGTATTATTGGAGGGCATCAGTGGCATTAATTTTAAATTATGTACATTTTTAGGCATAATGCTTTTGCACACTTAATAGACTACAATATAATGTAAACATAATTTTTATATGTTATAATTTGTGTGGCTCACTTTATTGCAATTCTTGACTTATTGTGATGGTCTGGAATCAAACCCCCAGTATCTCCAAGGTATGCCTTTATTCCATTGTCTGACCACAGTCTATTTAGCCATTTACCCTCTGAAGGACATTTTGGTTGCTTCTAAGTTTTAGCAACTATGAATAAACCTGAATAGACATCTGTATGCAGGTTTTGGTATGGACATAAATTTTCAGCTCTTTTGGGTAAATACCAAGGGGCAAGTTTGTTGCACTATATGGTAATATGATCTGTGATACACCGGTAAAACTTAATGAATATCGTCAGTCCTCCATTTTCACAGGTTCCACATCAGTGGATTCAACCAATTGTGGATCAAAATTATTTAAAAAAAAAAAGAAATTCCACAAAGTTTCCAAAAAGCAAAACTTAAATTTGCCACAAGCTAGCAACTATTTGTATAGCATGTACATTATATTTACAATTATTTACATAGTATTTACATTTTATTAAGGTGTTATAAGTAATCTAGAGATGATTCGAAGTATACAGGAAGATGCCAACAGGTAATATGTAAATACTATGCTATTTTGTATAAGGGACTTGAGCATCCATGGATTTTGGTATCCTTTCAGAGGGTGTTCTGGAACCTGTCCCCCATCAGATAGTGAGGTGCAGCTGTATGTTTAGTTTTATAAGAAACTGCCAAAGTGTCTTCTGAAGTGGCTGTACCATTTTGCAATCCCACCAGCAATGTATGAGAGTTCCTGTTGCTTCACATCCTTGTCAGCATTTGTGCTGTCAGTGTTACAGATTCTAATAGGTGTGTGGTGATATCTCATTGTTTTAACTTCAATTTTCCTAATGACGTATGATATGGAGCAGCTTTTCATCTGCCATCTTTATACAGGCATGCCTCAGAGATACTGCAAGTTCTGTTGAAAACTACCACAAAGTGAATATGGTAATACAGTAAGTCATATGAATTTCTGGTTTCCCAGTGTCTATAGAAGTTTTACACTATAAAGTAATAGCATTATGTCTGAAAAAACAATGTGCGTACTTTAATTAAAAAAATACTTTACTGATTAAAAAGCGCTAACCATTATCTAAGGCTTCAGCAAGTCCTAGTTAGTAAAACCAAAGATACTGACCACAGATCACCATAACAAATATAATAATAATAATAAAATTCAAAATATTGCAAGAATTACCAAAATGGGACATGGAGACATGAAGTGAGCAAATGCTACTTGAAAAATGGCATCAACAGACTTGCTTGATACAGGTTTGCCACAACCCTTCAGTTTGTAAAAAACACCACATCTGCAAACTGTGTAAAGTGGAGCACAATAAAATGAGATAGGCCTGTATCTTCTTTGATGAGTTGTCTGTTCAGGTCTTTGTCCTACTTTTTAATCGAGTTATTTATTTTCTTATTGTTGAGTTATATGAGCTTTGATTAAATTCCGTTCTTTATTAGAAGTGTCTTTTGAAAATATTTTCTCCCAGTCTATGGCCTGTCTTCTCAGAGCAGAAGTTTTTAATTTTATCAAGGCCAGATTGACAGTTCTTTCCGTGGATTGTGACTGTGCTGTTGTATCTAAAAAGGCATCACCACACCCCAGGTCATCTAGGTTTTCTCCTATGTTATCTTCTAAGATTTTTACAGTTTTGTCTCTTACATTTAGATATGTGATCCATTTTGAGTTGATTTTTGTGACAGGCATAAGGTCTGTATCTGGATTGATTGATTTGTTTATTTTTTGCATGTAGATGTCTAGTTGTTCCAGCACCATTTGTTGAAGAGACTATTTTGCCCTATTGTATTGTTCTTGCTCCTTTGTCAAAGATCAGTTGATTTATGGGGATCCGTTTCTGAATTCTCTATTTGTTCCATCAGTCTATTTGTCTGTCCTTTTACTAATACCACACTGTCTTGATTACTGTAGCTTTTTAGTAAATCTTAGAGTTAAATCCTGTCAGTCCTCCAACTTTGTTCTTCTCCTTTAATCTTGGCTTCAATATTGTCTATTCTGGGTTGTATGTGTCTTCACATTTAGCTCTTTAAAAAAAAAATCAGTTTTCCAAGAAATCCTCAAAAACTCCTGTTTAAATTTCAGTGGCAGGACTGTATCACATGGTCATTCCTTAATAGTAAGTAAGGGTTGGGAAAATATATATATCAGGTTCTTTCAGCGTCCACAGAGGAAAGAATGGAAAAGGCAGTAGTTTTAATGGCCCATGGATGAGCCAACCATGAGGGCCTGCTAAACTAGGAATAAGTTAAATTACTATAACCTGGTAATAGGAGTCTGCTATGTGAACTGAGGCGTTAGGTCAGCCTTTCCTGTATTAATAAGGACTTCTGCTACTAACTTTCCTCCAGTTCTTTGGATCCTAAATTTTATGCTCTGTTATACAGCTAGGTTTAAGCCACTGACCCTCAAAGTAGTATTTTACAAAATACAGTACCTTTAACACAGTGTATATTGTCAGGATAGACGATGCCTTAAAGTCATTATTTTATATTGAACAGCAATGTTGATGAGTAAAATGTAAATACATAAAACAACATGGATAAAATTTTATATGTGCTTTTATAATCACAATGTTTACTGGGAAAAAAGACGCAAGTGAGTACATATCATATGAGTCCACTTACATAAAGCTTAAAGATTGGCAAATTTAATCAGTGGTACTAAAAGTCAGATATTGACTTCATTTGGGGACAGGGTAGTGACTGGAAGGGGTATGGGGGGAAATTCTGGGATATGGTAATATTCTATCTCTGGATATAAGTCCTGATTGCACAGGTGTGTTTATTTTGTGAAAATTTATTAAGCTATACACCAATGATCTGTGTGTGTAGATACACGTATATATGTGTGTATCTACACACACAGTACCTTCAATTACTTCAATACAATTTGCTCAAAACAAACAAAACTATAATAATAAAGTTATTTAATTTGTAATATCATGGCTTAGAATTTGCCAGTAAGTTTTGGAGATTTTAATATTCAGGTTTTTCAGGGACCTGACTTTATCTATTTCCTGTGTCTAATGAAAGCTTCATTTCTCTCAGAATCAGCTCATTTCATCTCAACTGATTATTCAGGGTGAATGATTTGGAATAAACAAACAAACAGACACACACACTCACATACTCATATATGTATGGGTGACTGTGTAAGAATTGTTAAAGCTCTGTTCTAAATATTTTTAATTCTCATAGAATATTTACATAAAGCTTGATCTAATTTAGGTTGCACACTTTAAACTCCAGCTTCAAGAAGTCTGCAGGCTTATTTTCTATGTGAATTTCTACACATGGTATTAGTATCACCCATCGAGGGAATGGTGGTTTCTGCCAAGCTGAACTAAATGCACAGAGCATGACTTTTCAGGGAACACTGTATCTATTGTATTACTTGGTGCAAACACGGCTACTTATATTCTCACTGCAAAATAGTCTCACTGCAAAATATATTCATGACTTGCACAGAAAGGGGCTAGAGCTCACTAGCCCTTGCCAGTGTCAAAATAAATGTCCATTTTCTACCATGTTATGCAAAATAGTGATTACTTTAAATCTTAAGATAAACTGTGTCTATTTATAAGTAGATGTAAATGAGCAAAGAAAAGTATTTTACAGAATGTAGCAAGAGAAACAAATCTTCTAAAGACTGTATTTGATCTATAATCTGCACAGTAACTTGCATGAATTTTATCTATTTATCAAGGAAGGAAAACTTAGCCCTACATTTCCATGTTTTAAGGACAGAACAATGAGAAAGAAGGAAATGCTGAAACCTGAAAAGAGTGGGTTAAAGAACCTTCTACAAAAGACAATGTAGTAGAAAATAAGTAAGTAGGATTAGAATTGGTTCCTATGACCTTACTCCACTTGCCCACTTAAGCTCATACTCTAGTCAACTGGACAGGGATTCCTTTCATCTCAGCATAGCCGCAGATAAGTCCTTGACTTAAGCCAAACTGCACAAAAAGAGCAACAATGCACTGGCAATTCTGGCTTCAAAAACCAGCCATGTTATGACTGGATAGTATTTCCTAAAATGAATTACCAGTACTCTAAAAGCAATCTCCTGACTCCTGTACCAAACATTAACTCACTTCTACTCTATAAACTCGAATAGAAAGTTTGGTGGCATGAAGGAGGTCTTTCTAATACATAAATCTATTAAATAGTCCTCAGTCGGAACATATACACAACATAAAATTATGTTCTCCACCTCTAGCAGTTGGAAAACATTACACACTACCACAATTCAATGGTGTCCTTTTAATTGCACATGCTAAGACAAAATACTGTATTATAATTGTATTTGGCATTTAGGAAAGTCAAAAACTCAAAACTGGAATATGTTAGGCTGAGAAAATTGTAACTAAATATTATATATCAGGTTGCAACTTTTGGAACAAGCACAGTAATTCAGTTTTGGAATCTCATAAAAAATTATTTACTATGCTATTTTTCACTTTTTTTATTAAAAGCATATCATATGGAAGAGTGTGTAGATGTATATTTTGGCTTAAAGAATTTTAATAAATCATGCACTTATGTGTCTGCTGTCAGTTCTTTCCAAGTCCCCTGTGTGCCCCTTCCCAATTGCATCATCTTCTCACCCTCTACCCAGGGGTTTTCATCATTCTGTTTTATAATAATTATCCAATTTTATTTGAATTTTAAATAATTTTACTACTTATGAATATACCTCTCCTATCTTTGCACTTAATGAATATAAACTACTCTACATGTCTTGTGTCAAGCTTATTTTATTCAATTAATAAGAGGTTTGGGGGAGATCCATTGGTGTGAGGCTGTCCTTCATTCAGTTTCCTGCTGAACAGTGTTCCATTTTTAAGGCCATTTTCCAGTCCACTATTGATGGACATTTTGGTTTTCCTGTAATTTGTCATTAATATGCTTATACACTTAGTGCAGGAGTGAAATCCCGGGGCATTACATTATGTGTACATTCACCTTACTATGGAATGCCTGTCTGCTTCTGAAAATGTTTGGGTCAGTTTGTACATCACGGTACCAGTGTAGTTCCTGTTGTTCCACATAACATGCCAACATATGATAGTGTCAGATTTTAACTTTTTGTCCCCAAGTTTGGGTGACACATGGTAAATCTTGTGGTTTTTAACTTGCTTTACCCTTTATTGATAATGAAGTTGAGCATCTTTTCATGTTTATTGGCTAATTTGCATTTTCTTTTTGGTATATGTTGTTTAAGGCTTTTGTCTGATTTTCTATTGGTTGTCATTATCTTAGTGGTTCATGTAAAAAATTTATGTAATCTGGATACTAGGTTTTTGGTTGTTATAGGGAGTAAAAACTATTTTCTCTAGATTTTTGTTTGTTTTTTACTCCATGATATCTTGATGAAGATAAGTTTTAAACTTTAATGTGGATGAATATATCACTTTTTCCTGCGAGACTTGTACATTTTATTTTGTGTTGTGTTTTAAAAAATCCTTCAAATCTTATTTAAAATACCTTTAACTCAAAATCTTTAAGATATATCCAAGAATTTTCTTCCAAAAGAATATATAGTTCAGCCTTTCATATTTAGTTCTTTAGTGCACTTGAAAATGATTTTTAATATATACAGTGAGCTAGAAATTTGATTTTCTTTTTTCTGATAGTCATCATAGCACCATTTAATGGAATATCTATTCCTTCTGCACAGGAGAAGCACAGAATTATGTGCTATCCTTGTAATATATCAAAAGTACTTATGTGCCAGGGTCGTCTTCTGGACTTTTTATTTGGTTGTGTTGGTCTATTGGTTTATCCCATGCACATACGATGCACATCCTGTCAGAATACAGTTCACATTAACATCTGCTAGTGAAATTTCAGTTTTGTCTTTTTCTTCAAGATTTTCTTGGTTAGTCTTGGCTTTTAGACTACCAAATAAAATTTTCTAAATTGCATGTCAAAAATAAAGAAACATTTAACAATACTATTGGAATTGTTTGAATTATTGATTAATTTGAGGGGCATTAACATTTTTTTGCTACATGTTATCTTGTAATCCTTGAACATGGTATATATCTATATTTATTTACATCTCCTTTAAGTTGTTTCACTGAGGGTTAATAATATTGCACACAAAGATCTGGCACATATTTTCTTAGACTCATTCCTGGGTACTTCCTGTTTTCATGTCATTGTAAATGTTTTCTTTTTTTATTAAGAATTTTAGAGCAGTTTTAACTTCACAACAAAATTGAGTGGAAGATACAAGATTTTCTATATGCCCCCTGCCCCTACAAAATTATACCTCCCCCATTATCAACAGTACTCACCAGAATGGTGTATTTGTTAAAACTTGTGAATCTACACCGACATACCATAATTACCCAAAGTCCAGAGTTTACATTATGGTTCATTCTTTGTGCTGTACATTCTAAGAATTTGAACAAATGTATAGTGACATGTATCCATCATTACAGTATCATACAGAGTAGTTTCACTACCCTAAAAATCCTCTGTGCTCTTTTCATACCTCCCCCAACCCACACCCATGTAATCACTGATCTTTTAATTGTCTCTGTAGTTTTACCTTTTACAGAATGTCATGTAGTTGGAATTACACAGAATATAATTTTTTCAGATTGACTCATTTTCCTTAGTAATATGCATTCAAAGTTCCTCTGTACTTTATCATGTCTTGATAATGCATCTCTGTTTGACATTGAATGATATTCTATTGATTGGATGTATCTCAGTTTACTTAGCCATTCATCTGTGGAAGGACATCTTGATTGTTTCCAGGTTTTAGCAATTATGAATAAAGCTGCTATAAACATCTGTGTGCAGGACATAAGATTTCAACACCTTTGGGTAAATACCAAAGAATACATTTGCTGGATCATATAAGAGTATGTTTAGTTTTCTAAGAAACTGTCTAACTGCATTCCAAAGTGGCTGTACCATTTTGCATTCCCACCAGCAATGGATGAGAGTTCCTGTTGTTCTACCGTCTTGCCAGCATTTGTTGTTGTCAGTGTTTCAGGTAATGGCCGTTTTAACAGGTGTGTAGTGGTACCTTGTTTTAATTTTGCACTTTCCTGATGTCTTACAACGTGGAACATCTTTTCATATGCTTATTTGATTCTGTATGTATTTTTTTGGCAAGGTGTCTGTTAAGATCTTTGACTTATTTTTTAATCAGGTTACTTTCTTATTGTTTAGTTTTAAGAGTTCTTTGAATTTTTTTTTACTATAATCCTTTATCAAATGCATCTTCTGCAAATATTTTCTCTCAGTCTGTGGTTTTATCTTCTCATTCTCTTGCCGTTACATTTTGCAAAGTGGAAGTTTTTAATTTTGTCTTTTTTACGTTATAAATATTTACTGTTATAAATTCCCCTTTGGGCACTGCTTTAACTGAATTCCATACAGTTTATTATGTTGTGTTTTCATTTTCATTCAGTTAAAAATTTTGTAATTTCTTTGAGACAGTCTGAAGCATAGATTATTTTGAATCTTAAATTTTAATTTTCAAGTTATCTTTTTGTTATTTATTTGTAGTATAATTTCATTATGATCAGAGAACGTACTTTGTGTGATTTCGATTATTACATATTGATAAATGTGTGTATTATAATCCAGAATGTCATCCATTTTAGTGAATATTACCTGTGCTCCTGGAAAGAATGTATATTTTACTGTTCTTGAGTGGATTTCTATAAATATCATGTATATCAAGTTAGTTGATGGTGTTACTTTGTTCTATATCCTTGCTAACTTTCTTTTTCAACTACTTTTATTACTGAGAAATAACTGTTCAAGTTTCCAACTATAATTTTTAATGTGCCTGTCTTTCCTTTTAGTGCTGTAGGCTCTTGTTTTGTGAATTTTGAATATACTTTGTTCATATACGTTGAGAATTATTATGGCTTCTTGGTAAATTAAAATTTTTTTCATTATGTAATGTCCATCTTTATTCCTGGCAATGTATTTTTGCTCTGAAGTCTGCTTTGTGATATTATCATAGTCAGTCCAGCTTTCTTTTGATTCGTTTTTGCATAGTATATCATTTTGCCACTTACCTATAATGTTATATTTTAAATGACAATTTTAGACGTATATACTTCATTTTTGAAGTCTATTCTGACCTTCTTTGCCTTTTAATTGGTATCTTCAGATCATTTACATTTAATGTAACTATTGATATGTTTAGATTTAAAACTATCATTTTATTTTTTGTTTTCTGTTTGTTCCCCCTTGTTTTACATTATTCTGATTCCCATTTCCAGTCTCCACTGGGTTAGAGAACACGAGACAGCAAGACCAATCTATCACATTTCCCCAGATAATTACTCTTTCTGTTGCTCTTCCTTCATTCCTGAAGTCCCAACTCTTTTTCTGGAGTCAATTCCCTTCTGCCTGAAAAGCTTCCTTTAGAGATTCTTTCACAGCAGATAGGTACAAATTCTCTTAGTCTTCCTTCATCTGAGATTATCTCTAACTTACCTACACTACTTAAGGATATTTTATTTAGATATAAAATTATGGGTTGACAGTTTTTTCTTTCAACATTTAAAAAATTTCATCTCATTCCTTCTTGCTTTCGATGGTTTCCGATAAGAAATCCTCAATTATATAAATCATTGTTCCCCCTATAGTTGACAGGTCATTTTTCTTTGACTGCTTTCAATATTTTTTATTTATCTTGGTTTTTTAGCAGTTTGATTATGATGTACCTGGGCATGGATTTCTTTGGGTTCACCCTGTTTAAGATTTGCTTAGCTTCTTGAACCTCTAGGTTTATAGAACTTTCCCCCCGAAACTTGGAAAGTTTTCAGCCATTATTTAACTTTTTCTCAACACTACTCTATTTCTCCTATCTTTCTGGGATGCTGTTGGCATATTGCTGGGCCTTCTTATATTTTCCCACCAATCTCTGTGATTCCATTTATCTTTCCCGATGTTATTCTCTCCATTGTTCAAATTGGATTAAACATACTGTTCAGTCTTCAAGTTCACTGACTCTTTTTTCTGTCATGTTCATTCAGCTGCTGAGCTCATTTAATGAGATTCTGGTGGGGGGGTGGGAGGGGGCGATTGTATTTTCCCATGCTAAAACTTCAGTTTGATTCTTCTTATACATCTTCTATTTCTGTGCTGAAACTTTTTAACATTTATTACAAGAGTGTTCGTGATTGCTTCTTGAAGCATTTGTCTAATAGCTACTTCAAAATCTTTGTCAGATAATTCTAACATTTGTGTCATAATAGCATCTGTGTCTGCTGATTTTTTTTTCCCATGTGAATTGAAATGTTTGTGGTTCCTTTTATGCCAAGTCATTTTAGACATATTGTGAATTACTTTAAGAGACTTTAAGTCTTGTTTAAATTCTATGCAGAATGTTGATATTTTTGTTGTACTAGTTTCAGGCCACATATTCTAACCTACCCACTGTGAGCTATGATTTTGGTGTTAATTCAGGTTTTAAAACCTTTTCTCTGCTCCAGGAGAGAAAAAAGACCCCCAGTGCTCAGTCTCAGACCTACTCTGTCTTGTTAGTTTAGTTCTCAAAATCTTTGGGATGATAATTAGGATCAGATCTATGCACATACAGATTAAGGGTAAGCCCTGGGTTCCTAAATGACTAATTGGATCACTTTCTCGACCTCGTTCCTCTCCATGATCTCCCCAGTACTTTGATCTGCAGGAGCTCCATTTTTTGGTTGAGGTCTCTAGTGAAACTACTTATCCTCTGTAATGTACTTCCATGATGAGGCTCATGTTCTGGCCCTACTGGAATGAAGACAGAGACATAAAAAGCAGTGAGGCTTCTCCCATTCTTCTGAAGTTATAGCTGCAACCAAAGGAGAGGAAGTTGCCCTTCCCTCAGAGTTTTGGTTTTTGCAGTTTTCCGTAGCTCTCTTTCTTTCCCTGCAAAAGAATTCCCTGGGGACTAGGGCAAGAAAATAGAACCCATGAAAGAGGGAAAAAATGAGGAATTTCTGTACTCCCTCTCAGTATGTGGAATTCCTGTTTCTGGTCTTTAAGACAGAACTGGATAGCTTATCCAAAAGCTCTCTCTTGCTCTGTGCCGCAGGACCCACTTGTGAGTTTATAGCTACAGTGCATTCAGGCAAGAGTAGTGGAGGAAAAGAAATGGTAACTGCCTATTCAGTGTTATTTTGAAGTTCTAGCATTCTTCTTCAACCTGCCTATTGCGGACAAATTTCAGAGACTTGACACAGTTGATCCATGTGTTCTGTCCTGGTTTCATAGTTTCATTTGGTGGGAAAGGGCAAGATGTGCTTCTTCCATCTCATCCAGGACCAGAACCCCATTTTACTCTTTATAATTTCATATTCCTTGAAAAAATTGTTTCACAATTATATTTATTTTGTACTTGTCACAAACATTTTTATTTCATATCTATGCCTGGTAATTCCAATACATAAAGTCTTTTCATGTTTATTGTTTGTTGTTGCTGCTACTTCTCTATTTTGACTTGTCAAGTGTTTCAATTCTCTGGAATTCTACTTGTTAGAAATTCTTTGAGAACTGGGTTAAAATAGACTCTGAGAGGATTTCTGTTAGTTTCTAGAAGTTGTCTGAGTGCATTACTAATTTGAGGTTATATGAAGTCAAATTTTTGACTTGAATTTGTTCAGATCATATGAGTAGTATGAATTCTAACTCCAAATTGATATAAGGTTAGGCTTGTGGTTGTAATACTTTAGAGAAAGACTTGTTTTTTTCTTTTTTCAGTGCCAAGATTCAAGATAATTCATTTATCTTGGAAATGAGGGAAATGTCTCCTTTTAGGTGCCTCAACTTGATGAAGATGCCCAGAGATTTGTTTCCAATCCCTGATGCCCTAGAGGCTATGGAAAGGAAAGTTCAGTTTCTCCAGTTCTTCAAAAGTTACCTGTGGTGATTACTCTCAAGATTTCTGCCTTCAAGTGGATTTTGGCTTGAGTATTTCTTACTTTTCTGTAAGTACATCTCCATATTTAAAATTTTAAATTTTAATTTGGTGTTCTAGTTGTTTTCATTGAAAGAGTCTATCTGAGAAACTAGGTCACCATAAAATTGTAAATGGAACTTTCTATGTATTGGTTTTAATGGTGATTTTTTTTCATATTTCCAGAATAATCAGTTGGTTATATTTGTGCATCTAATTTTTTTAAGTGGTAAAAAACTTTTTTACTTTTTAAAATTTTGTTTTCTTGCCTAGTTACACTCAAGGAAAACAATTTTGACAGTATTTCTTTATTTTCACTTTTAAAAATCCTAATATACAGATGTTGTCCTAGCATCTAACTTAGAATTCTACTATATTTTAAAACTACTACAACTTATAAAACTAAGTGTAATCTTACCGTGTGATCCATCAACTCCTTGGTATTTAGCCAACAGAGGTGAAAACTTATGTCTACACAAAAGCCTGTTTATAGGAGCTCATTTCATAATTGCTAAAACTTGGAAATAGACAAGATGTCCTTCAGTGAATGAATGGATAAATAAACTGTGGTACATCCAGATAATGGAATATTATTTAGCACTACAAAGGAATGAATTTTCAAGTCATAAACAGATATGAAGGAAACTTAGGTGCATATTACAAAGTGGAAGAAGCCAATATGTAAAAGCTACATACTGTATGATTCCATCTATATGAAATCTGGAAAAGGCAAACCTCTAGAGACAGTAAAAAATTTAAATAGCTACCAGCAGTTAGGAGGGAAGGAAGGATGAATGGGCAAAACACAGAGGATTTTTAAGGCAGTGGAACTACTCTGTATGCTACTGTAATGGTGGGTACATGTCATTATGCATTTGTCCAAGCCCATAGAATATAAAACACGAAGAATGAGCTATAATATAAACTATGAACTTTGGGTGATAATGATGTGTCAATGTTCGCTCATCAATTGTAACACTGTACCACTCTAGTGGGGGATGTTGGTAATGGGGGAGGCTGTGCATGTGTGGGGTGAGGGTATGTGGGAAAACTCTGTATCTTTTGCTCAATTCTTCTGTGAACCTAAAAGTGCTCTAAAAAGTAAAGTCTATTAAAAATGAAAAAAAAATGCACACGCAGACAAAAATCTGTTACAACCACACTATGTCAGATACTACCCTTAACCAACTGTTGAATGAAAAAGCGTAAAATCATTTACCATATCAGTATCTTTAAACCTAATATTAGCTGTCAAGAACAAAGTTTGAAAGAAAAATATCTTGTTTATCTTATCGTATATTAATTCATTCCATCAAGAAGTATACTTTCAACATATTGGCGCTCTTTTTTACTTATATTTTGTTTATATTACTCATTAAAAATCTTCTAATTTTGATAACTTAAAGGCATTAAAGTGTAGGGATACCTGAAAATTTAGAAGCATAAGCTAATGTATAAAACATGATTTGCACTGATTGAACATGTATGTTAATAACAAACTAAAATATAAAAAAACAATTACTATGAGTAAAATTTCTCAACTTATATATGTGTATTGTATATATTATATATAATAATACACATATATAGTATAGATTATATAATATTATATATAATATACATATATCAATATATACCTCATAAATATATACAACTTGATACAAATTATTCAATTAAAATTATAACTAAATGCAAATATTACAGCCTAACATACTATAAATATAACAATATATTAACATTTAACAATCAGTATATACAAAAGTTAAATGATATTGAAAGCTAATTAATTAATTGAAAACTTAGTTTGATGGGAGGACACACAAATTGTGGTGAAAGGACACAAATTGTGGTGAAAGGACACACTTTAGTTTATGTTATCATAAAAGTTATGCCATATTAACAATTGCAAATTCTGAATTATGATTATTAGAATATTGATTATCTAGTAAGGTTATTAATGGCAGTTATTTGCAACATATTATTGCCTTTTCTTACTATATAATTATAATACCATCAAGCTTATTTTTTAACTACTTTAAGCTAAAAATGGAAATTTGCAAGTAAGCTAATAAAATATTCATAAACCATACAGATCTAACATTTTAAGCATATATAATAAAAAAAAGGTAGCAAAACCTCAGAGTTGAGGGATTTAGTAATGTTTGTCATTTTTTGACCTTACTATGAAAAGTGACTTTAAACTCACAAGGGGTTTTAGTCAAAAGCTCTAGAGTTTGACCTCATGAGTGTTTAAAGCATTCCTTTATTTAACTATACCACTTATTTAAAAAATAGAGCATATATTAAAGAAAAAAGAAATGACTTATGTTTCAGTTAGTGACGGTGCGTTCACAGTCTTTGCCAGGAAAAAAAAATGCTTGTGAAAGATTGAGGAGAATGTAGGGAAAAATGATAAACTTTTCCATAGCGCCGTCAGAGTTAGTTTATATATAATTGCCTAGTCACTTTCTAAATTTCTCCTTTGCTTATAAAGAATCAAATTTCACCTAGGATAATATGTCCCCAGTAATATGCTTAATTTTTATCATAAAAATCAGAAAGTAGCGTTCATATACTTGAACTTAATTTAAATTCAAGTTTAATAGAACGTATACCTATGAAGCATGATATATCTGCTTTGAGAGTACAGAACATTATACCAGACATTTGAGAGATTTTTTTTTCCTTTATGGAAAAAGTGTTATTCATTTGCAGTATGTTTCTCCATTTTCAATAATTTGATCTGTAAAAAATGTCTTGTGGACCAGTTGAAGCACAAATTGAACCAAGGCTGCATGTAATAGGTTTTTGATCTTTTGATTTTTCAAACAATGAAAAGAGAAAATGAGTTTGATAATCCTTGTAAGAATGTCTCCCTTGTCGTGGAGAAACACCTTAGTAGTAAATTAATCCTATCTGCCTTGAACATGTTTTGTAACTATTACCTGAATTAGCTGCATATGTATAAGCAGCTGTTTTTGTCTGAAAGGGGCTTCTCTCTACCTAACATAAGAAGAAAAATTTAAGTAAATGTGTATTTCTTACAGAGCATATGTTGTGTGTATGCTGTAGAGAGATTTTTAAAAATTGTAAGTTATAGAGAATTAGTACATCTTAACTGTTTATTATAAATCCGAATATTTATAAATTATTAAGTAATTAACATTTATATTTATCATATCACTCTTTCGATCTGCTTTATTTTCTATTCTTTTCATTTAAATTATCATATATATTTTTAATATGCTGCCAAAATCACCAGACAGCTTTTTTTTTTTATCTGGCATCAATTTGCCTTCATTGAAAATTTAGCTCCATCAAGAGATTGTAAATTATCCCTTCATTGCTCAAGGTGTTAATTCTACATCAGTTTATAATCCAAAATCTTCTGAAGACTCAGACATGTTTTCAGTATGACTAAGCATTTACTTCCTGAGAGTTAGTTCACTGTTCAACATCATTTTTGTTTATTTTACATAAAACCATCCCTTTTCTCCTCTACATCTATTATCACCTCATCAAATATTATCCTCACAGATGCAGTAACAGAACTAAATGTCCTTTATCTATAATTCTAGAAAGTTCCTCTGGGTTCTAAGAGATTTCTCCAGGCCAATTAAGAAAACAGCTTTAGTTTCTATCCTGCCTATTCTGGAGCAGTACTTTTCATACATGATTCCTTGTGAATCCCTTATGAAATTGCCTTCCAAGCGCCTCCACCCAGCTATAATTTCTTTTCTGCTTCCTGGAATCTAATGAGTAAAACTGAACTGTAAGAGATGCAAAGGATGGGGAAAATAGAAAGTGAACACAGTGTATTTCCCCTCATAGCAGATGTTCCTAAGTTGTATGAATTTTCCTCATTCTCTGACTTGTAAGTACCTAGAGTGCACTGAACCTCAGCTTGCTGCATTTTTCACAGAGTTTCACGTCTTTGACTCTTCACCCTCTAAAACACTTGATATTTTTGTCATTTGAGTGAAAAGAGTTGCGGAATTTTTCAAGTCCCTTTCCCTAGGCCTCCTGTCATGTCTTTCAAGAGCCTCCACTTCTAAATCAGCATCATCCTTGTCAGGTTCCTTTTCACTCTGCTCCTGGTGCACAACCTGGTTGGTTATAAAAGGCATTAGTTATGCTGAACTGACTCAACTTGGTAAAACCAGGGATTTGGATCCCAGCATTTCCAATTAGCTGTTTGGCCCTGAACAACGTGGCCTTGACTTACAGAATGAAGAACATCAGTAAAGTCTATTTGAGGCTTGTCTTTTACCGCAAGACCCTGTCAAGCACCAGATATGATTTCCTGCTTGAGCACAGTTTGGAATAACTTTCACTCCTCAGAACTCTTTTCAGCCACCTTTTTCTGGTAAAGAGTTCCTAATGACAGAAGTTGAAGAATTCATAATATAATATAAACTTATTAGATGAGATAACAGAGTCAGACAGTGTTCAAAGAAGGGTGTCCACAGCCACATCAACCTCTGTGTTCATTGCACAAAGTCCTGACATAGGAGGACTCCTCAGATGGTGATGGAATTACATGAGCGGATAGAGGGAACCCCAGAACTGAACTACTAGTACATAGGATAGACCAGGAAAACATATCAGTTTGAGGGGAGCTAAAATTAGAAGCTTTATTTTGTCCTATCAATAGCCAAATTGAATTATAAAGATGAAACTCAACATTTTAACAGGGATTTATGCCTGCATTAATATTTATATACATTGGTAGATAAAGTTAGAAAATCAGAGCCATTAAAATTTAAATTGGCTGAGTGTAAGTAACATTTATATATTGGCTGGCCAAAGCATCCATGGTTGTAGAGTAAAAGCACATTAGTCTAACCCAGAGTTTAAACGAGTACGTTTATTTTCTTCTCTTTTTCTTTATTTGGTAAATGAAACTTCTAGATAGATGGGTCACATTATAGGCAAGATCAGAAAAGGACCAGGAAATCCCTGAGTAAATCTTTCTTAAAAGGATAGTACAATAGAGTTGCCCTGAGAAAAGAAGGTGCCACCTTCAGAGTGGTTGATTACTAGAGGCTGAGGGAGAAAAGGGATATAGGTTTATGCGGCAGCAAAATATATGAGCAATAACCAAGAGCTCCAGAATCATGCTTGCCCCAGGAAGCAGCCCTGCAGACAGCAGACGCTAAGAGCTGCAGTGTCCTGAACTCATCAGAAAGATGTTGGAGAAGCCTGTTCCCCAAAGGAATTGCTGCCAAAAGCCTTGCTTCTGTGCGCATAATATCTGCCAAAGTTAGGACTCCACATTGGTCATTGCTTCAGGTGTTTTAAAGAAACTAAATGTAGAACACCAAAATTTCAACCATCTTAAAGAAAATGTGGCAAACTCTCTTCATGATCTTGATCTAAGGAAGAATTTTAAGACTCTAAAGGAATATCTATTCAAGGAAAGATTAACAAACTAGGTGATGCTAATATTAAGTTTTGTTCCTCAAAAGACTGTACAGTGAAAGTGAAAAGGTAACTGGGAGAAGTTACTCGAAATGCATGTATTCCACAAATACTTATTGTGCAGAATATATGGTGAACTTCTACTAATTAAGAAAACATACAGACACAAACCAAAGGGAAAATGGACAAAGGGCATGAAAAGGAAATTCATAAAATAGGAAAACCAACTGGCCAATAAACAGCATAAATTATGCTCAAACTCACTGAAATGCAGGAAAATGCAAATTAAAATCACAACCAGAAACAACTTCATACCAATAAGATTGGTAAAAACTAAGCAGTCTTGCAATATCAAATTAATGGGAATGCATGTTAATGGGAATTCTCATTCCTGGTGGTGGGAATACAATCCAAGACCTCCAAATTGGAGCAATTCTATAATATCTAGTAAAGCTGAATATGTAAACATGTCTCATAAACCAGCAATTTCACTCTTTGGTATATAGCCCAAATGACTTCTTACATATGTGAGCAAGGAGATTTGTAGAAGAAAACTTATAGCAGCATTGTTTGTAATTACAAAAATTTGGGGAAAACCCCCTAAGTAACCAACGTGAAAAATTGTTTATTTAAACAATAGAACACTACTCATCAGCAACAATGAAAAAAATCCACATGTATAAATCTCACAAATACAATGTTGAAGCAGGATGTTGCAGATTAGATACTGTATTCCCATTCATATTAAGTTTAAAAATATAAAATGATATAAAAATGATAAATATATTGTTCAGGGATGCATTCATATGAATAGAAGTCGTACAAAGATAAAGAAAGGTCAAACACGTATTTCAGGAGAGGATGGGATTTCAAGGAGCATGCTATTAGAGCAAATTCTATAAAAATGTTTCAACTCTTATCAACAATATTTAACATTTTCAGATCGAGAGCAGAAAACAAGTGTGGCTTTATTCTTTTCAACTTTTTCTCTCTTATGGATGACTAAAGTGAATTTTTATATTTATTCAAACTGATAATCTCTACATTTAATTGGCAGATTTCCTCTTATGTTTTCCTTTTTCTTTCTTTCTTTCTCTCTTTCTTTCTTTCTTTCTTTCTTTCTTTCTTTCTTTCTTTCTTTCTTTTCTTTTCTTTTCTTTTCTTTCTTTTCTTTTTTTCTGTTGTTAGGGCTTTGGAGTGATCAAGATTTCTAAAAACAGCCTTGTTTGGTTTTTCTTTGCTAATTTGGAATTGGTAGATTCCATTCTTAAATTCTTAGAAAACATATTAACTACATGTTTTTTTAACAAAGTCTTTTGATTCAATATTTCAGTCTCTCCTGAAGATGAAAAAGACCTTGTCATATTTTAACTTAACCAGTTAGTGTCACTTATTACTCTATTACAAAGCAATTCTGCTATTATTCATTTTATAAACAAACTTACAAAGTAGATTTTTTAATAACAAAAATTTGATTTACCAATATACTTTATCAGTGTCTTTGCTCACTTCTTGTCTCCCACAACTTTCTTTTGGGTTCATTTTTCTTTCTGCTTAATGTTTCAGACTCCATCACATACCCAAGAGCCATTTCCCCTTTCCTTAAATGCAAACATAGCCTTGATTTTTCCAGAAAGTGAGAAGCAGAGGGCAGAGGGGAGAGGGTTAGGCCCCTTTCCATCTTCAGGTTACAAATTGTGATTGATCTAAGCCAATATGGGATAATTGCATTCTCTTTGGCTGGTGAATAATGTAAAGTTGGCCATTTGTATTAGTCATGGAGAGAGAAGTATATCAGGACAGTATTTAAGTAGGCCTTCCCTTTCTAGTTAAAATGGAAAGTCTCACGAGGAAAGCCCGTTCCTGCCTTCTTCTTGCATTCAGTATGGAAACGATTCTAGAAATGCAGCAGCCATTTTGTGGCAATGAAGTGATGTATTTGAGAGGGAAATTCTTTCTTTCTATCAATCTATCTATCAATCTATCTATCAATCTATCTATCTATCTATCTATCTATCTATCTATCTATCTGTCTGTCTATCTATCATGAAATTACAGACCTTGGATCCTGTCAACATCATTCCATATCCAAATACAGTATATTCCTATCTGACATTTGTGTCAGCATTTTCAATAGACTTATTTTAGACTTTATGATGCTAAAGATACTTAAAATATTTTATCTGGAATAATAATATTACTCTATTTAATTTCGTGTGCTTTTTCTTGGCAAGATGTACAAACCATGATATTTACCATTTTAACCATTTTTAAGTGTACAGTTCAGGGGCATTAAATATGTTCACATTGTTATACAACCATGACTACAATTCATCTCTACAACTTTGTTTTTTCTTCCCCAAGTGAAACTCCGCAGCCATAAAATTCTAATTCCCCCTTTACCCTTCCGTCCAGCCCCTGGCAACCACCAGCCTACATTCTGTCTCTATAAATTTACCAGCCCAGTACCTCATATACATGTAATTATACAGTGTTTGTGTGTGTGTATATATATATACATATATATATATATTTTGTGTTTGTGTTTGTATATATTTAAATATATATACACATATATAGTATGTATATATGTTTGTGTGTATATATATATATACATTTAAATCTATTTAAATGTCAACGGACACTTGGATTGCTTCCACTCTTAGGTGTTGTGAATAATGCTGCTATGAACATGTGTATACAAATATCTGTTTGAATCCGTTTTCAATTCTTTTCAGCATATTTGCCCAGAAGTGGAATTGCTGGATCATAGAGTAATTCTAGTTTTAATTTTTTGAGGAAATGCCATACTGTTTTACAAAGTGGTTGCACTATTTTACATTCCCAACAGCAATTCATGAGTGTCCCATTCTCTCCATACCTTTGCTAACGATTGTTATTTTCTGATTTTTTGTTTTTGTTTTTGGGTAATATAGGCATCCTAATTGGTGTGAATGCTGTCTTTCTTATCATTAGATTTCTTGTTGTATTTTGTAATGTTCACTTTGTAGGCCCATTTTGGGTGGAAAGTTATTTGGGTATTTTGGGTTTATGTTTATTTTTATATTCCACCCCCATCCATCTGGCTAGCAGATTTTTGGTGGCACAGATCCAAGGTTTCTCCATCCATAACCAAATCTTTTTGTCTATAATTTAGGTTCCTTCTCTGCTTATGGGTTTCCTTTCATAAGCCTCAGTCCTCTCAACTCAATTACTTAGCAATATGGGTAGGATCAAGTAAGGCAGGTTAAATGACAGGAAACTGCCTTTCAAAAATAGCCATAATTAAAAAGTATTTGATTTAAGCAATTTTATAAAATATTTAGTCATTTTGTCTCTTCCAACTTTCATATTTATCTTTTGTTATTAGTACATTAATAATTTTTGATGATTAATTTTGAAAATAATGAGTTATATCTGTAGTACCTGTAGTTACAAGTGTACTGTAAACTTGACTAGAAAACTACATTTCTGCAAAAAAATTTGTGGGATCTAAAAAAAAAAAAGCAAAACCAAGCTCATAGATACAGAGAAAAGATTGGTGGGTAGAAGAGGCAGGCTGTGAGGGGATGGTGAGAGAATGAGTGAACTGTCTTTTCAGTTTTGGGTTTTAGCTTAAATAAATTATATAAAAATAGAAATAAAGAAATCTCTGACAGTTCACTGCCCGCCTGAGATAACATTGAGATAGTGGAAAAGAGATTTCAGTGACCACATGCATCAAAGAATATAGTTTTTTGTAAAAATAGTTTGAAAAGTCGCTAAAAAATGGATGATTTATAGCTCATAATAAGTCACAACAGCAAAACCTGGCAATGGGGGAGAATCTGATTTTCACAATTACCACTTTGTAATATATGCAAAATGTTCAATTTTCAATACAAAATTGCAATTGATATAAAGAAACAGAGAAATATAATCCATTCATTTGAAATAAAAAAAGAGATTGACAAAAACTGTCCCTGAGGAAGCCTGGAAATTGGATTTATGAGACAAGGACTTTAAAACAACTGTCTTAAATATGCTCAAAGGGCTAAAGGAAACCAGGGACAAAGAACCAAAAAAAATAAATACAATAATGTCTCAACATACAGGTAATATCAATCAAGATACATAAATTGCGAAAAAGGAAAAAAAGGGATTATGGTAAATGCATGAGAGAATCCTGGCGTATTTATTCACTCATTAATATATGTATTTAATTAGGACCCATTCCTCATGCACTGTGAGTACAAATATGAATAAAATATAGTCTCAGGCTTCAGGAAGCTCATTGTCTAGCACAATGACAGAAATACAAGCAGGTAATTCTAAGTGTAATGTGATAAATGCATAATAGTAGGGGGCATGGTGGAGGGAGCTGTTAAACTTGCAAGAGCCTGGTAAATCATCACAGGAAAAATTTTTTTCAGCTGTGTCTTACAAGGTGCATAAACCTTGCCGTATAGACAATGTGAGGGAAGACTTTCTAAGGAGAAAGGGTCAGCATGTACAAAACACTTAAGGTTTATTTTCTTTCAGAGGATGATCATAGGAATGAAGTATCAAGACCATGGTATAAACATTAAGAAACTGAACAGTAAATAGAGGTTAAGGTGTGATTATAGAAGGTCCTGTGTACTTTACTGAGGGGTGCAAATTTTATCCTGAATACTTTGGAGAACAAGGGTATCCATTATATACTGGTTACGTGAGGGCAATATGGTCCTTCATGTAAGAGTTGGGGTTGGGGAGAGACAGAGGTAGGGGAAGAGCTTATTTAAATAACCTGGTCATTACTGAAGAAAATGGACAGGATGGAATGGATTTGGGATCCATAACTTAGGTTGAATTGTTGGGCTTTTGACTGTGGTGATTGTGGGGAAGAGGTAAGACAGTGTTCTTTTAGAATATTCAAAAGTTAAGGAAAAAACATCTTACAAGAGGAAGAAAAATCTAAGGGTGGGAAGAAATGCAGAACAGGGGGCTGGAGACGGCATCGCAAGATGGAAATGGCATTAAAATTGTGTCTCCATTGCACAGTCTGGTGTCATTCTCCTTAAAGCCCATAAGAATGCAGCTGTCTGTAATTCTTGTGTACAACCTGCATGACTGGATGCACCAGCAGAGCACCAGTTAGATGCGTTGAGTCTGGAGCAAAACCTTGAGGCGCTTCTCCTGTCTATAAAAACAACTTGATTAAATTATGTGTTATAAAACTCAAGGGCCCATCTGGGGCGCCGTGATTCAATAATGAATTTAAATAAAGAGTAGAGAAGAGGTACTTACATACGCAGTTACTGTACAATAAGTGCACTTCAAGATTCTTCATAGTGCCCAGCCACCACCTCTTCTTGTTCAGGTCTAAAGACCATCTCTTTGTTATCAAATCCATTCATTACTACTGTGAGATGTGCTGTTTCTGGCTAATTTTGTATCTCCCTCTATGAGAAAAAAGAGCGAAACTTCTGCTGCTCATGATGGCACGGTTTTTCCTAACTTTTTTGTATTGAAATAATAAAGATATTCTTACCTCTCCAGATCTTTAATACAATTTTTAAAATGCTGGTTGCGTTTTCACACGTGGTGCTAAATCAACCATTGTGCCACTTGTGAATATTTACTCTTATTGATTGTTTCTAAAGTTATTACTCTGCTTCTTTGAAGATAACCAGATGTGTAAGTCTTACCCAGGATATGCTGAAATGTGAATGATAATTCATATCCTGATCATGTTAAATTCATCATTCAGCAATCTGTAGTATAGAAATTGCACAGCACATCTTCTGTGTCTTCTCTTGAACTCTTTATTCTGTAATATCTGCATTCCTAGAGTGTTATCTCTTTCATTATTGATTACACCCTAGCCTTTCACGTACCATCACCAGCAAAGAAGATAGATGAAGGGCCCATGTGAGTGAGAAGAGGAGTCCCACTTGCATAAAGAATGTCCATCTTTCAAACACTACAGCTTAAGAGTGACCCAGGAGAGTGCAGTGTTACCACATCAATCAGAAGGCTGCACTGGCATTGTGGAGCACCAGTCTCAAAAGCCCCTAGAGGAGACAGGTGGAGCTAGCTACCTCAGAGGGCTGTCTGGCACATGGTACAGAGCCTGCAGAGGTCCTAGCAATGAGGGGTAAAGGAGTCTACCACGTTGTAAAGGATTCCACCACTACTGTTCAGTGCCATAGACCAGAGGTAGCACTGCAGTGGGAACATACATGGGTGAGAACCAGCTGACACATCTACACACAGGGTTCAAGCCTAAAGGTCAGAAGTGGACCACTGGTAGCTGCAAGTTCTGAACAAATCCAGTGTCTAACATAAGTGATCACCCCAAATCAGCATGTCAGAACTATTTTGGTTTACTGGTCTTGCATGATCCCATGAAAGAAATACCTCACCAGCCAATGGGAGGAATTTGCCCATCAGGACACCTTCCTCAACTACAGGCACAATTTGCAATGTTCCTCAGGGTATCTTGGCAACTCCATATCCGAGGTAGAGAGGTAAAAATGTCCTAAAAGGAAGAAATAGAAAGCTGTTCTAGGCTTGGAGCACCTAATCCATACTGCGCTGCAGGCCCTAGACAGTGCCAGCCACTGGAGAGGGACTTTGAAATTTTGAGTTTGGTACATCTCGACAACCAGGATCATGTCCATCAGGTCTGGGCTTCAGAGAACCCCAACCAGTTACACTGCCATCTGGAGCTGGTCCCAAGCGTAATAGAGGGTGACTCCAAAATATTTGAGGAAGGCATTCAAAAGCATGAGTACCCTGAGGCATGGGTTCTAGTGCAGCACCTGACTTGCTCATGTCTCATGGTGGTTCTAATCAGTGGTATTGATTCGGAATGTAGGAGTCTCCCTTGGACTTCTTTTTTTGCACTGCAGTTAAAAGCTAACAGCTATTAACCATTTTGAATGTTTTAACCATTTTGTTAACAACCTGTAATGTACTCTTTCTTCACATTCACTAACAATTGCATGTGGTAGTTATTATTAACTATCACACATAGGAGGAAAGTGACTTTAAGAAATTGAGTGACCTATAAAGTATCACATAAATAATAAATATTGGAGCCACGAATTGAATCTGAGTCTATCTAACATCAAAATCCATGCTCTTGAAGGTGACCATAAACTTCCTATTCTCTGAGGTAGGAGGTAAAAGTCATGAGTAATCCTAACTGGCCTGACTCTAGTCATGTGTCCTTGAATCAAACTCTCTCTAGTATCAAAGACCTAGGCTGTTTGATCCAATCAGAACTACTTGTGGAGAAGAGGGCAGGCTCGGTCCCAAAAAACCACTCAACTGAGAAGCTCATGGTCCTGTTAGGAAAACAAAAAGGTGAAAGAGATAATAGAGATAGAAATATTTCTGTATTTGTAATGTTATGAAGAATCACCTTGTTTTGTGTTTTTGTTTTGTGAGTAGGGGACAGGAGTTTAAAATAATATAGAAAGCAACATACATAAAGGAATTTTTCCAAGACTCCTTTAAAATCCAGAAGATTTTAGATGTCCATTTTGAAAGTAAATATTTTCCCATGCATTTAGAATAGTCTCTGGGCCTTTAAACCCCTTCTTTCATCATCTATCATGGCAGCTCTGGAATTTCCATCTTAATGTGAGCCATCACTTTTTTTCATGTTTCTAAAAGTTATCTGGATGTATGTACCATTTCCCAATATCCTATCTAGGGTGTAAGATTTTGTATTCCAGAAGAGTGTGTGTTCCCAATTCAGTCCATCATAATCCAGACCCATGAGTAATCTCCCAGCTCCTGCTGATACATAATGGCTAGTTCTGAAGCTCTTTCATCCTTTCCTTCCTTAGGTGACTCGGAATATCTCTAGCCAGGTTATATCGGGGACATAATCCTAGTTACTGGCCTGGCAACCAGGAAGGGAGGCTAAGGAAGATCCTAAGGCCAGGTGGGGAGAGGGCAGTGAAATGTTATCTTTCAAGGGAGGGAGAAATAATAGCCTTTATTAGAGAGAAGTGAGCCACTTCTCAAGGCTGTGAGTCCAGAGGAATCTAGGGGATCAGGATTTCATGTGCATCAACACAGATGTGACCATTCCATGTGCAGGCTTCCATTCTTTCCCAAACAGGACTCTGAACACGGCATAGAGACCTGTAACTTTAACCTTTTTTGGAGCTTGACTACTCTGAGAATTAAGTCCTGGGCCTGGGCCTCAGCATTTTCTACTATCTCACTTCAGAAAACGTGAGCCTCTTTATAGGCTATCTGGCTTCCACACTTAGATTTTAATTGCTGATTAATCCCTCTCAGCTTTTTGTCATCTTTTCCAATTTCCGCTGAGTTTAACAATAGCCGTTTAACTCCATTGTCCCCATAGTTACTGCTTTCTCTGTATCTATGAACCATACCAGCTACCATATTCTCCACTGACAGAGCAACCCAGTTCACCAATGGTGAGCATTTGTATTGCTAACTTGTCCCAGGGGCTGTCTGTACTCCTAGAGGAAACAATAATGGAGTGCCTATTGCCCTCTAGGCTACCCACTCCCCAAATCCCATAATAGCATTTGTCTTCTTATACTACTTTAATGTGGACCATCCTCTGTCATAGGCTGAGTTTCCCAGGAAGCAGACTCTGAGATGGGTATTAGCATGTAGCATGTTAATTTAGGAGTGCTCTTAGGATCAGCACCTGATAAGGGAGGGGATGAAAGCAGGATTGGGCAGAGGGAGAAGTTGAACTCTGGTGAACCCCCATTGAAAGCCTCAGCTGACTACCTGGTCAGCCCTCAAGTCGGGATGGCCCTTGAGAATCATCCTGAGTTGTAGTGAGGGTGGGGGGCCAAGCATTTATGTCTCTGCATTAACGAGCCATCGTGTATGGGCTTTCCTGGAAGGAAGCGTTGCCTTGGGTGAGGGAGTTGTCTCTGGTCAAGGACAACTCCCAAGAAGTCTCTCCCAAGAAGAGTAGGCCACAGGGGCCATCTTCTAGTAGCACTTTTGGGTTTTAGGGGACTAAGATTTCACTCCTGAAGAGTAATTTTGATCACACCTCACAACGTGCACCTCAAAATCCAAGTGAAATGTAAGTGAACGTTGAGTTAGGCACATAGTCTTTCCACGTCTGTCGTGGCTGTTGACTTTTGGGAATAGGTAATAATAGCCCTTCCTAGTCCTGGCAGCAAGAAATTATATAAATCTAGACGATTTCAGCAAGACTCTTCATATTTTTTTATTATTTATTTTTATTATGTTTTTTACTTTCTGTAAGTGAGAAACACATAGTCCAGGGAGACTTTGTCCCTGTGAAGCATTAGGAATAAGAGATATTCAGATTATAAAAGATGTCATATTTTTGTCTCAGGAAAAAATAACCATAGGAATATGCCCAACTGGCAATGTCTTTTTTTTTTCTAACCCCAAATAAGAGCAATTAACGTTAGGGAACTTTAGGAAGGAATTCATTCTATTTAAGTACTCTAATACCATCTTATTTGTTCTGTGAACAAATTTAAAATTTGATATGAAAAAATTTAAATAGATTAACCAATATAGTTTTGGTCTCTCATTTTTATAATCACAGCAGAATATTTTAAAAATTAAAATACTATACCAATTCCTTTGTATTTTTTCATTTTTATCAAGTTGTTCTGTAATTATTGCTCTATGACCTCATGGTATTTAATCCTCTGACTTTATGATCAGTTCTTTAATAATTTAGATGATCATTTAAAGTAAATATTAACACTAAAACGAAACAAAGAGATTATGTAGTAAAATAAAACTCTTTATCTTTCAGATTAAAAAACCTGAGATCCAGTTAGGCTATCTAAATTACTGTAGTAAACATAAGAAGTTAGAGGAAGAACTTGGACTTAGCAGGGAAAGGAGAGAGAGTTAGTTTCACCTCCGCAAATACTAACAGGTATTCCTTTCCAATATAGTGCTTCAAATGTTCTTTTCTGGTCACATACTAATACTGTCAAACATTAAAAACAAACTTTTGAAGAATAGTGAAGTTTTTTTTGACAACTGCCTAAACAAACAAACAAAAAACCCAAAAGATATAAAATCTAAAGGGATGGTAAAAATTTTAATAACTTTATAAAGATCCATATTTGATCATATTTAATAACTGATTTAATAGAGTATGCTCAATAGCAATAACAAATTTAAAGAAATAATTCAGACTTTGTCCTAAAAGAGTTGTTCAATTTTTATTCTTCTTCCTTATCGGCTTCCTTGCCCTTTCATTTTGAATTATGTATAAGAAAGTCTATTTCAGACGAAAATAGGGTCAGGGAGCTCAGAGGATAACGTTCAAGATATCCATTCAACTGTCTTTCAGGTAAAAGCAAACATAACTCTTTTACTTTCGTAAATTCCTTTATGGAAAAATTGTTGAGGAAAAATTCCTACGTCAACAGTAGAGTTACTCTCTGCATCTAAAAAAGTGAAATCCAAACATTTCAGACATTTATTTAACAAGAAATTCTAAGTTTAACATCCTCAGAGGTGTCAGTGTCTTTCAGAAATAAACATTGCTTAATTATCCAAAGGCTATAAAATTCTGTTGAGGGATGTAGTACAAAGATCAAAATGAATGTCCAAGTTAATAAACTACCCAATGATCCCTACAAACGAATATTTTGCACCTGTTTTAATATCTAATCTCCAGAGTACATGGGAACAGCAGAAAATACTATAGCCAAAGGTTGTTATCCTCTTATTCACTGTCCTTTCTCTGCAGCCTTTACCTTGATTTCTTCTCCCATGCTCCCCCACCCAGTTCCCCAGCCCTACTTTCTCTGCCTTGTCAGATCAGGTCTCTAAGGCCTGTTCTAAGTCTAATCAGTTCCTTGGGTCTGACTTTCCTCTGACCCTACTTAAAGTTTATGCTTTATCTCTTTCACCTGCTCTTATTCAGCCTTCTTCACATTTCTTGGGGTCCCACCTGTAATAATTTAGTCTGAACTACACCATAAACTTCTTAAAGGTTGTGACTATACTTGGATCTTTCTTTCTTGGATCTCCCTGCAAGATGAGAGAATATTTACACTTCCTTTTTGGTGATAACCTTGTCAGAAAGAAGTCAAGGTGGAAGGAGAGTGTGCTCAGGAGTAAATAACACCTAGGTCACCGACAAAATAGGAGCCTATGGGAAAGACACCCAATGTTTAAAAATTTGAACAAAAGAATATTGGGGATAAGAAATTAAATTTCTTCTAGAAAAACATATATTCTCTTCCTCTGATCTTAGGCATTTCATTTTACCTCATTCTGTTTCATTTGCCTTTAAATCATAAAACTCTGTTGCTTCATTTCTACTGGTGTAATTTTCTCTTATTATTTACACAGGATGATTGCATATTTACTCTCGAGGAGAAAGAAAATATATATTGAAAGACCATTGTCATTGAACCAGCTAGGAAGCTTTAATCTATTAAGAATAGCCTTTTAGTGCCGTGAAGGCTTTTTATCTTTGTGTGAATTACCCTTTGGCATGCCAAAAGCAGACATCAAAAGGACCCCAAAGCTCCCCAACAAAGTGGCCAAGATTCTTTGGGGTTTTTTGGTAATTAGTTTTAAAAGGTCTGTCCAAAGCCAGGAGTTTGAGTGTCTCAATGATAGGAAACACCTTGCACTCAGGGTACCTTCTTGGAAAACCCTCCCCTTGACAGCAATACACATATGAAGTTGGATGTTGTGTATCTCAAGGATTGCTGTTCCACAATCTCAAATATTCAACAGCTTTATTATTATTATTGTTGTTGTTTTTGTTGTTGTTATAGTTTGTTTGATTTTGTTCTTTCTGTCAAAATCCTCCCAGAGAACAATAAGTGGGGGCTGGAAGGATTTACGTTCTTAGATTCAGAAAACTGTTGCCTGATCTGTACTGTCTCTTCTGAACATGTCAGATAAGGAAGATTTTCCCATAAGGATTTATGCCTCTCCATGCATTCTTTCCTATAACCATTCTTTAGTGCATTTGCCTCATGTCTGTTGCTTGAAAAATCAAACCACTGGAGTCCACTTAGTTATTAAAAATCATCATCAGTGTAGTTCTAATAAACCAACTCCAATGCCAACTTTATTCATAAGAGCTACAAACTGGAAATAGTTCAGGATCTAACAACAGGAGAATGAGTTAACCAACCATAGTATATTCGTATAGTAGAATACTAGTTGGCAATAAAAAAGAATATGTTGCTTATACATAAAAATATGAATGATTCTCAAAACTATTATGCTGAGTGAATGCAGCCTTACCCCAAAGAGTACATACTGCACCATTACATTTATATAAAATTCTGGAATGGGCAAAACTAATCTATGGCATAAAGAAATCAGAACAATATATCCCTCAGGGAAGGGAGGTGAAAATTGACTGGAAAAGGATTAAGGGTCATGGTAATAGGGATATAGTTTACACGAGTGTATTTTTTGTCATAAATGAACAAATTTACACCTAAGATTTGCCCACTTTATTGTAAATAAGTTTTATATAAAAAGAATATACAAATATTTAATCCTGGTTAACAATGTATGTTGCAGTATGTAGAGAGAAGTGTGACATTTGCTTTGAAATATATCAAAAAATAAGATTTGTTAGATTGATGGATTTTAGAAGGATTGCTAAATAGATGGATAGATGATAAAGTAAAATGTTAATAGCAAGGATAAATGTAGGTGTATTGGTGTTTACTGTAAAGTAATTTCAAGTTTGTGGTATGTTTGAAATTTTTCATAATATAGTGATGGAAGAAAGAGGAGCACTAGCTAATTGTTCTTGGTATTTTATTCCTGGCTAGTGTTATTAATTTTTCTAGAATTTGAGTGCATGTGCTGTTTTTTTTGGTTTCCTCAGGGAAATAAGGACACTGGGTATTAGAATATAAGAATGGTAATTCTGTTATTTGAACATTTACAACTATTGAGAATAACTTCGTTAGGTGTTGAGTGAAAAATTCAGACTTGCCTATTAAATAAATCCAAATCAAATGGCCTGTGAATTAATTCTAATTTTCCTTATGGGTTGAACTTTACTTAAAAAAATGACTAGGTGCTTATAGGTTTTTAAGACTATTAAAATAAAAGCTTTAAAAAAAAATAGTCTTAACCCCTAATATTGAAGGTCCTGTACCATCTGGAGTCAGGTCCAATCTCATGTATTTCCCCTAGAGGATAGAGTTAACATATGAGGATTATAATCTCTTTAGCTATAATTTCCTTTAATCCATTTACAGTCTCATTAAAATCTCCCCCAAACTATGTGATAGACCTGTTGTTAACACCATTTACTGTATCTTTTTGTAATTCATTATCTGAAATGGAAACTTGGTAATTTCAGTAACTTTGAAAAATATAGAAAAGAATAAAAAAAATTAATTCATATTTTTCCAAGCACAAACTTTAGGACACATTTTATACATTTCCTTTTTATAAGCATCTTTTACTTTATGTTCAGTTTTCTGCCACTGTTTTATTTTTTCCCTAAATATTATTGTCTGAGTATTTTCAACATGATTGTGATTCACCATTATTATGGTTGTGTTTTATTATTACATAGCATTTCTTCAAATAAATGTAAATATACTGTCATTATTCCTCTAGAATTCACTTATTTTCTTATTCATTAAAAAATGTATTAAGTGCTTTCATGTGCTAGGTATTATGGTAGGTTCTGAGAAAACATGGGCTAGCCAAATAGTGATGATTATCCTTGTGGAATTTCCAGCCTAACAGGGATAATAGATATTTTTTAAAAATATACAAGTCAGCAAATAAGCACAAATTGTGTTAAGGAATATAAAGGGGAAGAAATTTACAGTTTTTTGAGAAAGTATACTGGAGGCTTTGAATTTTAGAAGGAATTACAGCCAACTCAATATCCTCTGGGTTTTATTTCTACATGTTTGTTTTTCTTATCTTTCAACAGAAATACAAACTGGGAAGGTGGAGATTTTTACTTTGTCATATTTTTATCTCCATGTAATAGTAAAGATAGTATCTTGAACACAGAACACTCAGTATATATGTATTTAATAAGTTCATAATTTTCTATATGTATTCGGTTTCCTCTTGGGGTTTTCTCATTTTTTCGGTAGTGTTTGTTTTGTTTGTTTTTATCTTTCCTTTATTTCTTTAATCACATAAAATTGATTATAAACTCAAAATTTGAGTATGACGCATAAAGAAAATAAAATGGGAGACCTGATAGATATTGCTAAGGTCTAATTCCTTCTACTTGATTTACACATTTCATTTTTCTGTATTTAAATTTTTTTAAGTTTTAACAAAATTGACGGTCACTAGTGAGAGCATCATGGCCTGTGGTCTCATTATTTTCATTTAGTGTATCTATAAGCAGTATTTTCCCTATGTCTTCTTTAAAAAAATCCTGTAAATCTCTTAAACTTGATTATAACAAGGGGTTGAATTTGTGAGAAGTCAGAGTCCCACACTTTCTTGTATGCATCTATGTTTTGCATTTTCTTTTACTTTAGGGAACAAGAGGCACATTCTTCAGTAGCAATAAGGTTTTCACAGGATTTAAAGGAATTTGTAAGATAAAGAAACAGATTGGTAATAAGATGACAAATGAATTGCCTTCACAATGAAGTGTCACTGTTTTATCTATGTGGGCTCTATGGGGGCACTTCCAAAAGATGTGATCTTCTTTGAGAATAAAATTGGAATCACACTTAGCGCTCATCTTGAGTCTTTCCCTTCTCTAAGAACATTATTTCAATTTGAATGGTTTTCATGGCCTGAAAGGTAATTCACAGTACAAAATGGTGTGGCATAAGTGAGAAATATTAAAAACATATTTCATCAATGTTGACTCACAAAGATATTCTAGATTTCATTTCTTTAGTAATCCTCTGAAATATAGAGCAGTTTGATTTATAGATATAATTTTTAAGTACAGAGCAAAAGCCCTAAAAACAAAAGAATGTCTATAATTCTTTCTCAATATAGTTTGACATTGAAACTTCAATAATGTATTGAAAAATGTTAGAGTGAAATTTTTATACTTTACTGACATTAAAATTTCAATTTATCTTTGTCATAGGGAACTAAATTGTATTTGATATAAACCCTTTTTAAAGAAAAAGATTGTATTTCAAATTAATTTATATCAACAGTACCTTCTGCACAGAAGGTACATGGTAAATATTGAATGGGTGGATAAATAAATGAATAAATGAATAAATGACCTCCCCTATCAGACTAAATGTTCTGTGGAAGTACCTTCTTATCTAGTCTTCATGGTACTAGTTTTGTTTCATTTTATTTTTTTTAAAAATAACACTCCTAGAGCTTGAACAAAAGATCAAAATGATGATAACTTTAAATTGAAATTAAAAGCTGGCCTTTTACAACAGTGGTCTTAAATGACACAACAGACCATTTGGACTTAATAAATATCTATAGGACATTCTATCCAAAACAGCAGAATGCACATTCTTTTCAAGAGCATATGAAATGTTCTCCAGGATAGATCCCATGTTAGGCCACAGAACAAGTCTCATAAATTTAAGAGGGTAGAAATTATATCAAGCATTTTTTTTTCTGATGCCAGTGGTATAAAACTAGAAATAAATTACAGAAAGAAAAATGGAAACAGCATAAACACATGGAAACTAAACAACATGCTACTGAAAAACCAATGGGTCAATAAAAAAAATCAAAGAGGAAATTAGAAAATACCTCTCAAGAAATGAAAATAGAAACACAACTTTACAAAATTTATGGGATTCAGCAAAAGCAGTTTTAGGGGAAATTTTATAGTGATACAGGCCTTCGTCAAGAAACAGAAGTCTCAAACAACATAACCTACCATCTAAAGGAATTAGAAAAGAAGTACGAACAAGCCCAAAATCAGCAGAAAGAAGGAAATAATAAATATCAGAGAGGAAATAAATAAAATAGAGACAGAAAAAATAGAACAGATCAATGAAACCAAGAGCGGGTTCTCTTCAAAGGAAAACAAAATTGATAAACCTCTAGCCAGGCTCATCAAGAAGAGAAGAGAGAGGACCCAAATAAACAAAATAAGAAATGAAAAGAGAAGAAATAACAACTGATAACACAGAGATAACAAAAAAATAATGAAAATAGTACAAACACTTATATGCCAACAAATTGGACAACCTAGAAGAAATGGACAAATTTCTAAAAACCTAAAACTTGCTAAGACTGAATCAAGAAGAAACAGATAATTTGAACAGACTGATTACTAGTAGTGAAATTGAATTTGTAATAATAATTTTTAAAAAAACCTCCCTGCAAACAAAAGTCCAGGATCAGATGGCTTTATAGGGAATTCTGCTAAACACATAAATACGAGCCAACACCTACCCTTCTCAAACTATTTCAAAAAATTGAAGAGGATGGAACACTCCCAGATTTGCTCTATGAGGCCACCATTACCTTGATACTAAAACCAGACAAAGACATTACAGAGAAGAAAATTACAGGCAAATATCTGCAATGAATATAGATGCAAAAATCCTCAACAAAATATTAGCAAACCAAATCTAACAATATATAAAATGGATCATGCACCATATCAAATGGGATTTATTCCAGGACTCAGGGATGGTTCTGTATTCCAAATCAATCAGTGTGATACACCACTTTAATAAAAGGAAGGATGAAGATCATGCAGTTATGTTATTGGAGCAGAAAAAGCATTTGACAAAATTCAACATCAATTCACAGTAAAAACTCTCATCAAAGTTGCTATAGAGGGTATATATCTCACCACAATAAGGGCCATTTTTGACAAACCCAAAGCTAACATCATACTCAATGGTGAAAAGCTGAAAGCCTTTCCTGTAAACTCAGAAACAAGACAAGGATGCTCACTCTCACCATTTTTACTTAATATAGTACTGGAAGGCCTATTCACAGTAATCAAACGAGAAAATGAAATGAAAGGCATTCAATTTATAAGGGAAGAAGTAAAACTGTCATTATTTGCAGATGACATGATATTGTATGTAGAAAACCTAAGATCTCCAGCAAAAAAACTGTTAGAACTAATATATATGAATTCAATAAAGTTACAGGATGCAAGATTAATATACAGAAATCTGTTGCTTTTCTATACACTAATGATGAATTATCAGAAAGAGAAACCAAAAAACAATCCCATTTAAAATCTCATCAAAAAGAATAAAATACTAAAGAATAAACTTAACAAAGAAGGTGAAAGACCTATACTCTGAGAACTATAAAACACTGATGAAGGAAATTAAAGATGATACAAAGAAATGTGCTCTTGGGTTGGAAGAAGTAATATTGTTAAAATAGCCATATTACCCAAAACAATCTATAGATTTAATGTAATCCCTATCAAAATACCCATGGTATTTTTCACAGAAGTAGAACAAATAATCACAAAATTTATGTAGAATCACAAAAGATCCCAAATTGCCAAAGCAATCTTGAGAAAAAAGAACAAAGCTGGAAGTATCATGCTCCCTGATTTCAGACTATACTACAAAGCTACATAATCCAAACAGCATAGTAACAGCATAAAAACAGAACAGATTAATAGAACAGAATAGAAAGCCCAGAAGTAAACCCACGCACTTATGGTCAATTAATCTACATCAGAAGAGATAAGAATATACAATGGAGGAAAGACAGTCTCTTCAATAAGTGGTACTGGGGAAACTGGGCAGCTACATGAAAAGAAAGAGAGTAGAACATTTCCTCATACCGTATACAAAAATAACTCAAAATGGATTAAAGACCTAAATGTAAGACCTGAAACCATAAAACTCCTAAAGAGAACATAGAACACTTTTTGACATAAATCATAGCAATATTTGGGGGCCTGTCTCCTAGAGTAAAAGAAATAAAAGCAAAAATAAACAAATGAGACTTAATTAAACTTAAAAGATTTTGCACAGCAAAGGAAACCAATGACAAAATGAAAAGACAACCTTCAGAATGGGAGGGATTATTTGCAAATCATGTGATACATCATAACCCCTTCTAAATTATAACAAGTTGTTAATATTCAAAATATATAAACAGCTCATGCAACTCAATATAAAAAATCCAATCATAAAATGGGCAGAAGATCCGAATAGACATTTTTCCAAAGAAGACATACAGACGGCTAACATGCATATGAAAATATGCTCAACACATTTCTAATTATTAGTGAAATGCAAGTTAAAACTACAATATTACCGCATTCCTGTAAGAATGACTATCATCAAAAAGTCTACAAATAACAAATATTGGTGAACATGTAGAGAAACAGAAACCCTTGTACACTGACACTGTTGGTGGGAATGTAAATTGGTGCAGCCACTTTCGAGGTTCCTCAGAAAATTAAAAACTACCATATGATACAGCAATTCTACTCCTAGGTACATATCCAGAAACAATGAAAACACTAATTTGAAAAGATATATGCGTTCCAGTGTTTATAGCAGCACTATTTACAATAGCCAAGATATGGAAGCAACCAAAATTTCCATCAACAGGTGAATGGATAAAGAAGAAGTGGTACACACACAATGGTGTACACACACACACACACACACACACACACACACACATACACACACAATGGAATACTACTCAACCATAAAAGGAATGAAATTCTGCCATTTGCAGCAAACTGGATAGACGTAGAGAATAGCATGCTTAGTGAAATAAGTTAGACAGAGAAAGACAAATACTGTATGATATCATATATATATATATCACTAAAAAATAGAACAAATGAATGTGTAGCAAAACAGAAACAGACTCAGATATAGAAAACAAACTGTTAGTTACCAGTGAGGAGAGAGAAGGGGGAGGGGCTAAATACGAGTATGAGATTAAGAGATGAACACTACTTATGTGTAAAATAGATGAGCAACAAGGATATATTGTACAGCACAGGAGGTTATAGCATTATTTTATAATAACTTTTAATGGAGTATAATCTATAAAAATATTGAATCACTGTGCTGTATACCTGAAACTAACAGAATATTGTAAATCACTATAATTTTTTTAAAAAGTTAGTTGCTTCTATTTTAAAGTTATTACAGACACTGCAAAAGTTAGAGAGAAATCATCTCCCAATCAAACAAAATGCTTTGTTTTTCTTCGTTAGTTGTTATGTTTTCACTCCTTCTGCTGCTCAGTTGTTTTCCTCAGTTGACTTGGAGATTGTAGTCCCCAGAAAGATCTATTTTTACCAATCTGAATGAATTATAGCTTAAGCTGTTTCCTGGCTGAGGAAGGTAGCTATTAAAATACTAACCCACTGAGGTTGGAAACTGCCCAGTGGAAAGTGAGTGTAAAGGAAAGTTAGCATACATGCTGTCAGAAAAAGGAACATTTTAATGCATTCCAATGAGGCCAGAGATGCCACTAGAGTTTGACTGAAAACCAGTTGTGATTAGCATCGATGACTCATGAAGACCACAATTCACTTTACTTTTCAGCCACTGCTGCTGTTTCAGATCACTGAAGTCCTAAACTGGTTGGGGAAAGTCACAGATTTCTGCATGACCGAAGATCAGAAATGACCTATTTTTATTGACTTTCATTTCCGTGATTTGGTCATTGCTCTAGGCAATCCCACTTCCATAGGTTTGACCATTATCTGAAAAATGGAAAAGTTAGATTTAGTGATTGATAGTTTACAATGCAGAGTGATAGCTGTAAAAATAAAGCTATCTGAAAGAGAAGGAAATTTAGTGACATTTAAAATATCCCTGTCATCACACAGGAAGACCTTGCTGTGCCATTTAGAAGAATTCTATCTCTACGCAGATCAAGGAAGCTTTGTAATGCCAGAACTATATTGGGGATTCCCAAAGACCTTCTTTTTTTTTCTGTGTGGTAGAAGCAGAACAGAAAGTCTTTTTAAACATTGGGAGCCAGAGTTGCCTGTATGCCAAATGACTTCCACTCTACTAATGGCTTCCATGGGACAGTGGGGACATCACAACGTAAAAATGTTCTATTTTAAATCAGGTGCACAAATTAAATTAATCATAAATGGACTAATATAAATAGTTCGTTGGCAGACCACGTATGTATGTATATATGTACGTACGTATGTATGTATTCATAGTTAGGAAAAATGAAATATATAAACACTCAATCCAGGAACAACAATATTACCAATAACTTATATACTTACCTTTGTATTCCTGTCCTAAACTAGATCCATACTGACCCACTCATCCTCCCGTCGCTCTTAGCACCTTCTTGAGAGATTTGTGTTTTCTATTTTCTTGTTTGTGAAAGTGAGCTGTATCTCATATGTATACATGTCTGAAGAACATATTGGGCATTTTTTATGTATACTGTTTTTAATTTCATGGCATTCCTTTTTTTCACTCAAACTTAATATACTAAAGTTCATACTTATTGCTGCATTTAGTTGTAGGTCACCGAGTTTTCAGTGCTGTATAATATTCTATTCTGTGAGTACAGCACAATTCATTTCCTTGTTCCCTCATCAAGAGCATGTGGGCTGTTTCCACATTGGTTGTTTCACTGTGGCAGAGAGTACTGCTATCAGTATTCTTGTACAGACATCCAAATGCCTAGGGTTGAATTCTAAGTAGAATGGCTGAGTCATGGGGTACACAAATTTTGAACTTTATAGACAATGCCACATCATTTTTCAAAGAAGCTATATCAAGCTATAGTTCCACTAGCAATGTAGAAAAGATTGTTTTGATCTCCATCTTCTCCAATTCTTAGCATTCTAAGACTTCTTAATTTTTGGCAAATCACTCATTAGATTTACATATTCTTGATATTAATCTTCTTTGGGTTATATGTGTTATAAATATCTTCTAGTTTGTATCTTGTTTGTTTCACTTTATCTTTAGATGAACCATAGTTGTTGATATTAATGTAAAATAATTTACCAGGTTTTTTGCCTCCCTGGTTAGGGTTAGCTTTTTATATCTTGTTTAAGAATGCCTGCCCTGTACAAGATCAGAAAAATTTTACAGTATAATTTCTTTCAGAAGTCCAGAATTTTTCTTTTGACCTTAATACATGTGGAGTGGATTTTAATTAGGTTGTATACCATGAATTCTATGCCATTTCACCTCCACCCCCCCATATGACTAACCAAGTGTCAGCTCTATTTTTCAGTAGTCCTTCCTTTTTCAATGTGTCTGTGTTACCTCTTTCATATATTAAAGTTCCATTTGTACTTGGATCTTTTCTAAGTTCTGCTGATCAATATGTCTATCCCTTGCCTCAATAGTATATTATATTAATTATTATTGCTTTAAGTATTTATATCCAGTAAAAACAAGTCTTCTTTCTCATTTTTCTTCTTTAAAAGAATTTTGGCAATTCTTGGCCCTTTTTCTTCCATATAAATTTTAGAATCATATTATCAACTTTTAAAAATATTCCTGTCGGGACTTCAACTGGAGTTGCACAGGGTCTCCACATCAATTAGGAAAATCACCATTTTTATAATACTGTCTTTCTATTCTAGAACATAGGATATTTTACCAGTTATTTAGATTTTCTATAAAGTTTCATTAAAGCTTTATAATTTTATGTGAATAATTCTTGTGTATATATTGTTTGATTTTTCCGAGGTACTACTGAAAATGGTATTTTTAGGGTTATATCTTCTAATTATCATGGCCTTATGTAATTGTCTCTACTTTTTTTTTTCAATTTTAAACTCTGGTCTTAAATTACTCACTCTATTTTAAGCTATAATAATAAGAATTAATTCAGCTGGATCCAAATGAAAAATTATGCATTCCCAATCCTACATCCTTCTTTTTTTTACCGGTCTATTATCCATTTGTAATAAGACAAAGTCTTTGATGCTCAGCAGACGCTTGTTAAATGCTAGTTACCACTTCAGCATGCTAACATTCTCATTTTTTCTAGGGTCAACTCCAAACAGAATATTTTCATTTAAACAAGGAAAAACAATGCTTGCCTTTCCCATCTCTTTTGCAGAAAAAAATAACATAAATATGTTTCCAGTTTCCTCATGGACAGCATGTCACATCCTCATACATTCCAATTCCAAATTGTACTGTGCCCTAAAAGGTGTTTTAATAGTCCTGAGATGATTGAACCTAAAATAATAAGTGGTAGAGTGATAAATTAAGTTTTGAAACTCCCACTTATTATATTTTCTGTTTGGAGAGAAAAAGGACAAATTATTGTATAGGAGATCTGAGAAGTTCAGCCACAAATAAACGTTTAACTTTGCTTATCCAATATCCCCCAAACTTATTTAACAATAGAATGTTTAACTATATATTAACATCCTTCAAGATATTCTTCAAGAAATCCAAGGGTAAGGAATGAGGAATTTGTATTGGGCAAAATGTCTAGTCTGTTTAATATGTATGAACATTAGGTACTTATAATCAGTTTAGATTAACTCTAATATGTAATATGAAAAACACTCAATATATTTTACATTAAAATAATAGAAAGTAGAATTCTACTTTAGATGCAATTTTTACTGGGGAGTGGGGGAGGGAATAAGTGGCTTCCAAATTTTTATTGCCTCAAGAATATTAATGCCAATATATCCAAGCAACAAGATGGGAACACTTATCAACTTATCATACTTGGGTTATTAGATTTGCTGTCATATTATAAAAAGAGATATATTAATACCAAGAAATAGCTTTCTTACATCTAAATGGGAAAGACTATAAAATGGCCTGTAACCAACTGCTCAGTTTTGGAGCCATACAGAATAAAGAAGTGATGTGATAAAGACCTAGTCTGACTAGATCTTTGAGGTTCTTGTTGAAGAAGTAAGATTTAGAAAAAGGAAAGAGGAAGAGGGAATATCTTAACCATTTTATAGTGTACAATTCAGTGACATTAAATACATTCATATTGTTGTGCAGCAATCACCACCATCCATAGAACTCTTTTCATTTTGCAGAAGTGAAACTTTACCTATTAAATAATAATTCCACATTCTCCCCTCTATCCCAGCTCCTGGCAATCACTATTCTACTTTCTGTCTCTATGAATGTGACTATTTGAAGTAACTCATCTAAGTAGAATCATGTAGTGTTTGTCCTTTTGTGGCTGGCTTATTTCATTTAGCATGATATCCTCAGAGTTCATCCGTGTTTCAGCATGTGTCAGAATTTCCTTCCTTTTTAAGGCTGAATAATGTTGTGTCATATGTATATACCAAATTTTTTAAAAAATTATTTATTTATAGTAATCTGTTGATGGATGTTTGGGTTGCTTACATCTTTTTGGCTAGTAGGAATAATGGTGCTATAAATATGGCATCTTTTTGATGCACAGAAGGTTTTAATTTTGATGTAGTTCAGTTCATCTATTTTTCCTTTGTTGCCTATGATTTTGGTGTCGTAGCTAAGAAATCATTGCCAAATTTAGTATTATGAAGTTTCCCCCTATGTTTTCTGCAAAGCCTTTTATAGCTTTCAGTCTGTAGTGGACTGAATTGTGCCTCCCCCCACCCCATCAGCCATTTAAATGTTGAAGCCCAAAACCCCAATGCCTTAGAATGTAACCGTATTTGGAGGTAAAGTTTTTACATAATTAGCTAAGTTAAAGTGAGGCTTTAGGTGAGCCCCAGTGCAGTACGACTGGTGTCCTTACAAGAAACGGAAACTTGGGCACAGACATGAGCACACACAGAGAAAAGACCATATGAGGACACAGCAAGAAGGCAGCCATCCGAAAGCCAAGGAGAGAATCCTCAGAAGAAACCCAAAGTGACAATCTGATCTTAGACTTCTAGCTTCCAAAACTATGAGAAAATAAATTTCTGCTGTTTAAGCCACCAAGTCAGTGATATTTTATTATGGCAACCTTAGCAAACTAATATAAGGTCTATGGAGTTTTGTTTTGTTTTAACTGAACTTTTGTTTTGAAATAATGTCGATTTGCGTGTAGTTGTATATCCTTCATAGTGTTTCCCCTAATGCTAACATCTTCTAGAACTGATACACACTATCATGAGGAAGATCTTGACATTGAAACACTCCAAAGGTCTTATGCAGATTTACTCCATTTTACTTTTACTTGTGTGTCTGTTTGTATATTTAGTTCTGTACAGTTTTATCACATGCCTGTGTTCACGGATCAACCACCACACTCAAGATACTGAACAGTTCTATCACAAGGCTCTCTCATCTTGTCCTTTTATAAACATAAATCTTTAACTCCTGGTAACCACTAATGTGTTCTCCATTTTTGTAATTTTGTCATTTCAAGAATATTATATACATGAAATCATATAATATGTAATCTTTGGGATTGAATTTTTTCCATTCTGCGTAATTCCTTTGAGATTCTTTCAGGTTGTTGCCTGTACTAAAAATTCATTTCTTTTTACTGGTCTGTAGTATTCCAGGGTGTATGTGTACCAGAGTTTAATTAACCAATCATCTGTTGAAGGACATCTGAACTGCTTCAAGATTTGAGCTATAAGCTTAAGTCTGTCATCTTTTTATTGTTTTCTTTCTGTTTCTTCTGTTTCTTTTCTTGCCTTCTTATGGGTTAATTGAACCCTTTTTTTAGGATTCCATTTTTGTTTAGTTTAGTATATCTCTTTGTTGTTTTCTTTAGTACTTGCTCTCTATGGAGTTTTTCAAATTGATTTTCTTAACTGCCCTTTAAGGTAAGTACTACTAGTCCTACAACACAGATAAGAAAACTGAGGCTCAGAAACAGCAGGTAGCATGTCTGCATGTCTGCTAGTAAGTAGCAGAGCTAGAATCTAAATCTGTCTGAGCCCAGAAGCTACGGTCTTGCTACCACTATGCACAGCTTGCTCCTGGCCTCAGCAATATGGGAATGCCTCACCCATGATGAGTCATCAGGAAGGAAATCCACAAGATTCAGCAGTACTGAGGATGAGTCTGAAGTATCCTATCTCAAGACTTCTGCTTTCAGTTTATGATATCTCTTCTTTAGCCCCTTTCAACCTATTGAAACCCAATTTACTGAAATGCAGCCACCTCCGTGGCTTACCTCTCTGCAGTGGAGAGTTTTTTCTTCTTTTTTTTTTCCCTTTAGCTTCTTCCAGAGCATCTCTCTTCTAACCTGAATTCTTGCTAGCCATCTATATATTTCTTACTCCTTGTCTTGATTGGAAACTCTTTGAGGAAATGAACTAAGACATAATTCATTTTTGTCATCTCTACAGCTCTAACGATGTCTAGCATGTTGATCTTTTGAAGTTTGGAGTTTGATCTTGTTAAGTTCAGTGGAACTGGGTTAGAGTTCAGAAGCTCTAAGTAAATCTTCTGAGTTATTTGGAAGGAGAGTCAATATGGACTTTCCTAGATGATGATCATTTAGCTATTTACTTGGTAGATTATATCTTCTAAGTGTATTACAGAAAATTTTTAAGAGGCGAGGAATTGGTAGAAAGCAGATCAATTGGATTCATTAACTGGTGAGCAATTCTTCACTCCTACTTGGAACATTTTCAGGTCAGTAATTATGAATTTTTCATTTTAAAAATTATCTGAAGTTCAAATTACTGGTGCTCAAAGGAAAATGGAGACTATGTTTTATTTTTATTTTAATCATGATTGATCAAACACTGAAATATCTCTTTCAGAATTATCTCTACATTCAGGACAAGGATAAGCTAGCAAGTCTTTGCTAAGTTCAGATATTTAAAACCTACTCTAGTGGAAGAAAAGTCATTTAGTTGACATAATGACCCCTTTATACATTTAAGCAGTACTTAGCTTTATGAAGCCATAAAAATATATGTACAGTAATATACTCATTTCTTGTTCTAAAACAACTACTATAAACCATGATTTGTAAGAGTTTTAAACATAACTGCCTTCCTAGGAGGACATGTATACGATTTATATTCCTGTACTATTCCTTCCTAAGTGCTTCTTGAAGTCCATTTTCCTCATGAGTTATAGCTTCTCAAATAGAATGGAAGTGCTATTGAATGTTGTTAATGCAATTCTATTTTTAAAAGATAAATTAAGTTTGATTATTTGAATACAACCAGTCAAAAAAAAAAAAAGGAAACAACTGCATGCAACTTTATTTTTAATTTAACTAGGAATAAGTATATACAAGACAGTGATTATCTACCTCCAAGCTTAAAAATCATAAATCTTTGAGTTAGAAAAGAATTCAACCATAGTTTAGTGCTTCCCAGCTGAAATGGTCTAACTATTAACTGCACAGTATTGCAGAATGACCTAAGATTCATAAGTAAAGTATGTACAGTGCTTTAACAGTTTACAAAATGCTTTTAAAGAGTCACAATAGGAGAGCACAGATTTGGAGACCAACCTTAGAGAAGTTGTTTAATCTCCAGGAAATCCCATTTCCTCCTTTGTAGCACCTATTCTTCATGGTCCATTACTTATACAGCATCAACATACTATTTTCCAGCATGTATCCTCCTCTCCTTCACCAGCAATCTGCCTCTGCCCCTCCCATCATGCACTTTTTACTATACTGCCTGTTTCCCAACTCATTCTGTCTTTCAAGACAAACTCACTTTGCCTCTTTCCATCACATTAAAGCATCATAAACAGAAGCCTGAGTCTCATGTCTTTTACGACATCTTCTAGACTACACCAACACTTAATAAGTTCTTGTTCTCATAACTGTCACTTATTCACTCAACAAACATTTGAGTTTGTAGGCTCTTTGCTACCTACAACAAGCTCTATACTCTGCCCACAGCATTTTCAATGGTAGTTTTTTATCTTGTACACACAAATATACAGGGTTCTGCTGATTTTCTTAAGCCTGAAAATTACTATGTTAGTGAATGAAATGGAAAATAATTCCAATTTGTTAAGTCATTAGAGCCGTATGTACACTGAGGGAGCATCTGGGAGGGTCACAGCCTCTTATTTTTGGTTATCCTGCATATCTATTTCCCTCTGAGTTTTCTTGAAAACTCATTAACAAGAATCTTATCGTATCCTTCTACTCAAGATCGTTCCCTATCCTGGCTCAGTCCCTATCCATCAGACCCATCAATGCACCGTCCCTTCTTTTTCAGTGGGAATGGCATCCCTCTCCAGAGCTCCTCCATGGAATGGGCTGAGGCCTCTGTTGCAACTGAATTTCAGCTGAACCTCTCCCTAGTTGTGCTGCTCACACGCCCTCATGGATGTTGTTCCCAAGAGTACTTCCCAATAGACCCCTTATGCACTAATCTTCATCTTAGAGTCTGTTTCCAGGGAATTCAATCTAAGATAGTAATAGCAGAAGGGAGTTGAAGCCTGTCTCTACCATTTATTATTGAAGCTACTTACTCACTTCTCTGGGCAACTTATGTAACTTCTTTGAAATTTTCATGGGTTTTATGAAAATTTAGTGAGGAAATAAATGTGTAAGTAATATTCTATATAACAGTGGCCTCAAAATAAGCCTTTTAATTTAAGAAAAAAGTTCACAAAGGTGTAACTTACCTGGTATTTTCTATACTGAGCAACTAAAACTTTTCAAAAACAAAAACTTTTAACTTGAGGTAAAAATCATACAGGAAGAGGAATTCAGTGCAGAAGTCATAAGTACACATAAGTAAACATCTCAATGAATTTTAACATATATACATACTTGTGTAACTACCACCCACATCAGTCTGTAAAATAATTTTAGCACTCTGTGTCCTCCCTTTTTAGGACTGCCATAAGAGACAACATTTATTCTGACTGTATGTTAGTTTTTCCCACTCTAAAGCACATATAAATGGAATCATAAAATAGGTACTTTTTTTTTGTCTGGCTTCCTCTACTATATATAATCTGGGTCATCTATGCTATTGTGGAAGTCACTAGTTTTTTTGCTAATCACTGTGTAGTTATCTATTATACTACAATTTACAATTTATGTACCTATTTTCCTCTTGATGATTGTATGTTTGGCTATTATAATAAAGCCATTATGAACATTTTTGTACATGTCTTTTACTAGACATGTACACTCATTTATCTTAAGTAGATACCTATGAATAGAATTACTGAGTTACAGGTTAGGTGAACTGGACAAATGAATCTTGATAAAATCTGAATAGTATTGTTAGCTAATACCTAGAAAACTTCTTTTCCTGAGGATTTAAATGGATACACTATATTGAATAAAAGCTGTATATTACTATTAGTAAACTTAGAATGAAACTATATGGCAAATTATGAAGATTATGAATAAAACCTATGAATACTCAACAAGACTGATAATCTGAAGCAGAGGAAATGTCACCTAAAATATGAATGGAAAACACAATGAGTTCATTTATCTTTTTCAGTGTAGATGCACAAATGCTGGGGAATCAGTTTAACTATGGTACCATCTGTATCCACCTCAGAACTGAACATCTGCTTTTAATTCACAGGCAATATATAAAAGAGACATATTGAGTTCGTCTCCTCAGGTTGGCCTAAAGGTTGGATAAAATAGTTGAGAGCCCCTTCACTGTTTTCCGTACAGTGGGCTAGACGATAATGATTCAGCAAAAAGAGCCACTAATTAGGATCCACCCAGTGGCTACACTGTGAAAATAAATACCCTTTCTTGCAAGATCTGATTTTTAAGTGATATGTGATATATGAGATTTTAGGGGTATACCAGGCAAGAGATCATCAGGAAACAGAATACTCAAACGATATTATCGGGGAAAGCTTAGTGAAGAAGATATTTATAAAGGTAGGGGCAGAGTTAAGGGAAATCACAGGGCACTTGCAGGGACCCTTAGGACCGCAGTCAGCAAGCATAGGGAGTGTTGTTGCCAGGATCTGGAGAAGTCAACTCAGTAAATACAGTGGCCTTGAGTGGGTGAAATCAGCTAACTGGTGGCACTGTGGCAAGGAGAGAGAAGTAAATATCCTTATCTCATGCTCTTCCTGATTTCTGAGCTGCTGGAGACTCCCACTGGCAAATTGCATGTGTCAGTTCTGGATTATTTCCATAGGAAATTGTCTTAAAGGTAGCATTAGTAGGTCATGAAAATTTAAATATCTTAATATGTTGTCAAATAATCTTAAGGGTCGGTTACACTAGTGTATATATGGAAGAGAGTATTATAGGGTGATATTTGTAACAACAAGACAGGTAGAACATTTTCTTTTATATACTTCAGTTGGTTATTTGTTTTTCTTTTGTGAATATTTCCTCTGTGTTCTCTAATTGGTAGAATGTTAATGTTTCCCCTATTAATTTTTAGGGCTCTTGATCTATTAGGAATGTACAATTTAATATTATATATGTTGTATACCATTTCATTTTTAGGCTAAATTTGCTACTCAAGTGTTTTCCTTCAGGTTTTTCTTTTTCTTTTTTTTTGCTTTAGTGCTTAGGGAGTTGTTTCTCTTCCTGAAATTATTTTAAAATTACATATTTCCTGGCTTACTGTTCTATAGGTTTTTTTTACTCAAAACGCTTTATAGCTTTACTCTAACATCTTTCAACTATTTATATGAACGTTACATGACGTTTGTATACAAAAACAAACTTTGTCCGCTCATTTCTTAGATTGCCTATCAAAAAGCTGATATTCTTTCCTTCTTTCCTTCCTCCCTCCCTTTCTTTTTTTTTCTTTCTCTCATTTCATATGGTTAGTCCATTTTTATAGACTAATTCCTAGCTTTTGTTTTTTGTTGTGATATAAAAAATTGATACATAAATTATGTAGATAAGATATATAGGAAACTAAAACTCTAATTTTTTTAGAGTTGCCTCCTTCACAGAATTCTTTTTAATTTTAAGAAGTTTTGTTAATTCTATTTAACTTAAATAGCTCTATAGATGTATTAAAAATAATACTTTCTCTTATCCCTTTCTAATAATGATTGCTTCTTTTTTTTTTAAAATTGAACCAGTCAAGATGTTTAGAATAATGTAAGTGATAATGAAATTTGAATGTATATTTTTATTTTATTTTTTGGTTATGGGTTACTTGATAATTAAAATTGTTTTGTTATCAAGTCCAAACTCCTTCTGCTTGCCACATGACAGGCCAATAAATTGGGAGATGAGGTGTTGTGGCAAGGAATAACGGCTTTATTTGGAAAGCCAGCAGACAGAGAAGATGGGAGACTAGCATCCTAGAGAAGCATCTTACCCAAGTCAGAATTCAGGCCCCTTTTATACTAAAAGGGGAGGGGAGTGTGGTTGGTTGTTGCAAACTTCTCGATATCAGAATTCTTTGTTCTTGCAGTTGTCCCAGTAGTTCAGGTCATGATTTCCTTTAAACCTCCAACAAGACAAATGTTATTCTCAGTTCTGCAACTTTTTATCTCTATATGAATGGAAAAGTGTTACACCATTAAAGCTTGGAGCCTTGGAGAATGGACTATTCTGTATATTTCAGAGTATAGGCAACTTTTTTTTTTTTAAGTTGCAGAACCAGTATGACTACGCACAGGAACAGAACACAGTGTTAGAGCAAAAGGAACAGATCTAATGTGGAGTCAGATTTGTTTGTCCCTATTACAGTTTCACTGGGTATGAACAAGCATATAACTTAATATAAAATTGGGAGACGAGGGTCTCAGTTCTTCTCTGTCAAAACTTTGTTGTAATTTTTTTCCTTGTATCATTGCAGTGCACATGTTTGCTAGGATTTGTCTAGCCATAACTTTCTTAATTAGTCTTGGCATTTAAATATTTTTCATCATCAGAAAATTTTCTTCTGAATACATTTTGTTTTGTTTTGTTTAATATCTGTTCTTCTCAAGTGTTTTTTAAAAATCATGTAACTGGTTTTTATGGTTCTGTTATTTTGCTGGGTCAGTTCTCTCCTTTACTGTCAACAACACAGTTTTTAATTCCACTATAAAGTTTTAATTTCCTTGAAAGAGTTAAATTTGTTTTTTTTTAATCTTGAGATGTTCTTTTTTTTTTCCTTTTCAAATACTTCTGCCTTGTTCCATCCTAATAAAACAACTTTCTGAAATGTATTGTGATACCTATAGTAAATAAGTCTGAGTGATACCTTTTACTTTGGAGTGTTAATTATGACTTTTGTTTACTTTGCTCTATAGTTTTTTTCCTTCATAAGAATATTGTTAATTTTTTTCTGCTACTAATCAAAGAACAGAGACCAAGCAATGCCCAGTACTTGTCAAAAACAATGTAGTTTCCCTTATTCTGTTCTTAAATGATGATAAAAACAACTTCCCAGAATTGTAGTTGGACAAAAGTCCCAATTTCCAGAGTATAATGAGTACACATAGCTTGCAAGTAGACAGACGTAAGTTTTATCTCTTAATTTTCAGCTTCTCAACATTTTAAATCAACCTTAGTTAACTTCAAAATCACAACCCGCTGTGTGCATGTCAACTAGGAAGCTTCCTGTTGCCACAGCCTGTCCTTTTTCACTATCTTTTACCCATTGGTTTTCTGATAGTATTGTCTCAGGTGGGTGAGGTGGTTTTGCTAATGCTCTGAACAAAGGTTTTATTGATCAAGAATTGCAATTTATTAACTCAGTATTACGAATCTTTCAGTGAACAGGATTGCCTGTAAGACTTCCTTTTTCAGAGTGATGCGTTCTTGTGTGTGTGTGTGTGTGCACGCGCATATGTATGTGAGATTATTTAAAGGAACAGTGTCAGATATCACTTAAGCCACAATTAAGTTTTTCTTAAAGGAAGAGTAGGAATTTCCTAGTCAGAGACAGGAGGGGAGGCATCCTCATAAAGAGAAATGCCATGTTCAAAGACAGAAGAGTGGGACATAGTGGCATGTTTGGCAGATACAATAATTTCAGTGCCGGATAAAAGCATAAATGTGTGAGTAGTGGGAATCTTGTTGGAGAAAGAAATGTAAGAGGCTTGCTGGCTCCAGATTGTGTAAAACTGGACATGTTTGTAGATGGGTTCTGTGGTTGGTGGGGAAGCCCAGAAGGAGTTCATCGCAGCAGTGATGTGACTATTTTGTGATTTGAGACAGGTGGTGACTGTGTGAAAGATGGATAAACGAGAAAAAGAGGTGCCAGAGTAACCAATTAGGAGTCTTTTATAAGAGTCTGTGTGTCTTAATGAAAGTCTTAACTAAAGCAAGGCCAGTGGAATTTGTGAGATATTTTATTCACAGAATTAAGAGGACAAATTGATGAAAGGAATATAGTTTCAGAAGTGAAGGGAGGGCTTCAGGTATTCAAGAGAGAAATTGAAGTAATGTGATTAATGAAGAAATAAACACCTATGGGAGAGTAAATTGGTCCAAATCTTATACAGGTCAATTTGATGAATCACAATAATGTATATATCTTATAAATATATATAAGCTTTGATCTCATAAATGTACCTCTGGATTTGTCCTATGACATTCTTGTACACATGTTAAAAATAATTTACATACAAGTTTGTTCACTACCAGAGTATTATTCATACCAAAATATTGAAAAAAATTCCAGTATTTTTCAGTAAGATATTATTCAAGTAAATTATGTATATCCATCTAATGGATTACAAAGCAATGATTTAAGAAAAGAAAAAGGCATGTTTCTATGTATTGGTAGAAAATGATCTACAAAGTGTTAAAGTTTTAGTTTTTTAAGTGTGAAACGCTGGGTTGGAATATACTTTTTTAAATTTAACAGCTTTATTGAGATTGAATTGGCATACAATAAACCGTACATATTTCAAGTGTAACATTTGATGGATTTGGGCAAATATATACACAAATGAAACCGTCATCACAATCAAGTTAATGAACATATCTATAACCTCCTAAAATTTCCTTTTCCTTTTTAATTTCTTCTCCTTTCTTCACAACCTTCTCTACTCCCATTTAGTGTTCTGTCACTGACCTCTTTTCTGCTACTAGAGATTGGTTTGCATTTTATAGAAGTTTATATATGTGTATAATCATATAGTATTTTGTCCTGTCTTTTGGTCTTACTTGTTTTACTCAGTATGTTTATTTTGTGATTCAGACATGTTGTTGCATTTATCAATGGTTGTTTTTATTTTATTATTGAATAGTATTCCATTGTATGATAAACTACAATTTTTTAGACATCCATCTTTTGATGGATATTAAAATTGTTCCTAGATTTTGGGTATCAAAAATAAAGTTGTAAAGCTGTCATGAGCATTTTAGTGCAGGACTTTGTTTTTTTGAGTGCAGGACTTTTATGGACATATGCTTTCCATTTTCTTGGGTAATAACTAGAATAATGTTTAAGTCATATGGCAAATGTGCATTTAACATTTTATGAAATTGCCAAACTATTTCTAAAACAGTAGCACCATTTTATATTCTCAACAGCGTATGAGAATTTAAGTTGCTCTACATATTCTCCAAGACTGAGTATGGTCAGTCTTTTAAATTGTAGATATTTTGTTGTAAGTATGGTGGTGTCTCATTATGGAATTAATTTGCATTTCCCTAATGTTGAATTATGTTGAATATATTTTAATGGGATTATTTGCTATCCATATATTTATATTTATATATCCTATATCTATATATATAGATAAAGTGTCTATTCAGACCTTTATTTTTCAACTGGGATGTGTGTCTACTTATTATTAAGTTTAAAGTTACATATTCTAGATATAAGTGCTTTCATATATTTTGCAAATGTTTTCTCTCAGTCTATGGTGTGCATTTTAATTTTCTTGAGAATATATTTTGAAGAGAAAATGATTTTAATTTTGATAAAGTTTAATTTATTAACCATCCTTTTGTAGTTTATGTATTTTGTGGCATCATTCAGAAATATTTGTCCAACTAAGTAACTAAGATTTTCCCTGTGTTTTCCTCTTGAAGTTCTAGAGTTATAGCTTTTATATTTAGATGTATAATCTATTTCAAGTGAATTTTTCTATATAGTGTGAGAGATAAGAGAGTCTAGTTTGATTTTTTTCTTTTTCTTTTCTTTTATTCTTTTCCTTGTTCGTTCTTTCTTTCTTTCTTTCTTTCTTTCTTTCTTTCTTTCTTTCTTTCTTCTTTCTTTCTTTCTTTCTTTCTTCCTTTCTTTCTTTTTCTTTCTTTCTGTCCTTCTTTCTGTCTCTCTCTCTTTCTTTCTTGCACATAGGTGTTTAACTTTTCAGCACCTTTTATTGAAAAGACTATTGTTTCCCCCTTTGAATTGCTTAGGCACTTTTGTCAAAAAATCAGTTGACTGTATACACATGGATATATAGATCTATAGATCTAAACTTTCTGTTCTGTTCCCTTGATTCACACTCCGGGACTTAATGCCTATATCAAAAAAGAAATTGCTCTACTGCCCTGAAAAACTAGAAAAGTTATGTGCCAGTCACAATCCTGGCAGGAGATGGCTGGAACTTCTCAATGTGAATGAATTTAATAAGGGGAACTTTGACAGAGGCTTGGATAGGAAGGGAAATCCACAGAAGAACATTGGTATTATGAAAAAGAATGTCCCTAGGACCTCTCTCGGGTAGAATTGGCATCAGTGATACATCACTCCATTTCAAACATGCAATTACAGTATATAGTAATTAATTCTGAGAAAACGTACACATGATTTAAAAATACAAAACCAGGAGCCAGGAAGTGCTAATCATAAAAAAAGTTCCCAGTAGAGGGAATATCATATGTAATGATCAGCTAATGAAAGGTAGAATGGCACATTTTTTTAAACTATAAAAATGTCAGAATGGTTGAAACCAAATGTAAGAAGGAAAGCAATCAAAAATGAACCTGGACAAACAGAAAGAGGCCAGGCCACATAGGGCCTTATAAATCAAATTAGAGACGTAGATCTTTATCCCAGGAGTAATAGGAAGGCATTGAGGAGTAAAATGGTGAGTGGAAAGTAACATAATTTAATGTGCAATTTGAAAAGAATTTTTGTCTGATGAACTCCATCAGTTTTTTCACAGTATAAAATATGGGGATCCTACCTAGAAAGCCACTGCAGTATTTCAAAAGAAAGGTTTAGAAAGGCAACAGTGGAGAACAGACAGTGGAATTGGCATAGAGGGTTAGAGAAAGATATCATGATTATTGAACTTTCAGAAATACCTATGATACTTTTACTTCCTTCCCCAATCTAGGGAATGTTTTGTAAGAACTAGGGCTATTCTGAGAATTGATAAAACAACTCTGGACTGAGAGCCGCTTCTGGACCTATTAGCATTCAGTTATATTTTTTTTTTCAGCTCTCCCCTGTTCTTTTTCACAATGGCAGAATCCATTTACCAGGCTGACTTTAGACTGAGTTCAGCCAGTCAAGACTCTTGTGGGAGACTGAAGGATGGGAGAAAGAAGTCAAAGTAATTTTCTCTTTCTCTGCCTTGGGTGATATTTCTCTTTTTCTTTCTCCTCTTTTCCTCTTCCTTTTTCTCTTACTTGTGCTTTCTCTTCCCCTTTCTCTCTTTTAGATGGTGGTTCCAGCCATGGATGTGTCTATTCCTCTAGTTCACACCAGACAAGCCTGATGTGTTTCTAGCTTCCTTTAGTGATTTCTGCCCCTAGAATTTCATAACACATCCTCTCTTTGGCTCTACAGCCTAGGTCAATAGTGGCTTTCTGCTGTTGTTAATCTCTGGGTTGCCTTCATGTACTTTATTTGACTTCTCAGCAATCTCATCACTTGTGTAACCAAATCCCCTCTGGTTTAAATTCTTTGAGTTTTCTATTTTCCTGTTTGGATCCTGAGTGATGTAAGCCTCAAAGCTAAAATCTGGAACTAATAATTGTAAATGTTTAAGATACGCATCACAGGTTTGGCTCTGTCAAGGGCAGCTTCCAGGTCACTGCAAGAGGTACTCTCTATGGATTAAGAGAAGCAGTAGTGTAATAAATTAAGCACTGAACTCTTTTGTTTCACTAGGCAGTCCAATAGCTCATAGTTTTATTTTTCCCAAAACAGAAATGCTTTTAAAGAGTAAAGATTCATTTTTTATATACTCAATCAGTAGGGATCCATTCTAAGACTTTGACCTTAGAATACTGTGGCTTTATGCTTGTCCTTCATAACATCCCAACTACATATAGTAAGTATTCTGAGCCAGATGGTCAGTTTTTCTGAACCTCTTTCAAAATACTTTTTAAAGATTTATTATTGAAAACTATAAATAATCATATAAAATAATAATTTTACCAAAATCTGTTACTGTCAGCAGTCAGGCAGTTATCAAGCACCTACTAAATGAGAGCCATGTTTTCACACATAATATTTGATGTCATTTCCCTTGCTTGTCACAATAAAATGTTAAGAAACTGATACCCAGAGGGGTTAATCAAATTGCAGAAGGTCATTTTAATAGAAGATCGTGTGTCTCTTATGAATAGCTATAGCCAATTTGTTTTATTTTTGGTATTCTTTAAACTAAATCTATCTTTTTTAATTTGGTCCAGTTGGGCCAAATACTAACTAGACATCAAAGAGAAATGACATATTAGGTCATGTAACTTGATGGAAAACAGCAATATTATAATTAAAATATTGCAACATATGGAGGCAAAATGAAAGTGTCTGAGAGAATTAAAATCACATTGAAAGACTAAGCCTTTCTCTACAGTAAAGTCTAGCATATTAAACAGACTGAAAAAGCTTCCGTATCATTCAGCTTTCTAAGTTTCATGCAGCAGAAAACAATTCTGAATAAATTATTCAAGTACATTTTTGAAAGGAAATGGGCTACATAAGACCTAAAATAAGTTCAGTTTTTAAAACCTGTTCAGTTAGAACAGGATGAAGTTCATCAAAGGCCCTAGCCAGGAATATTACTTCTATGGTAAAAAAAAAAAAAATTGGACCTGTTGTTTTGTCCTGATAACGAACCACAGTTGAAGGGTGTTCGGTGGTTTAAAGTCTGTGAGTCAGGAGACACCAGGAATCCGTCTCAATCCAGCCATCCTGGTGTCCATCTTGACTGTAGGTGAATACTTATGTTAATGTACTCAGAAAACTATAATACTGGTGGTGCAGAGCCAGTTTGTTGGGCGATGGTCCTGTAGAGGAATTATCTACCATCGTGGCACCTTGAGGAACCACTGTGGTCTGATCTAAACAGGAATTTAATAACAATTCAATCTCTTTAGGCTGTTCAGGTTTCATCAGGGATGACCTGGAGCTTATAATAGAAACAGCAGTGAAACAAAATGACTAGTAGAGTGAGGACTGTAGCCTTAATAGGATAATTGTCTGGTTGTCCAGGGCTTGTCTCCTGGCTTCCATTGATAAGCACACAATCTTCAGCTCCTGTAAGGATAGTAGCATCACTGATCTTCAAATACATCTTCAAACATGGTTCTGAAGCAATTCCAGGTCTTAGGCATTGTGTGGTAGGCAGAATAATGGCCCTCTAAAGATGTGATGCCCTAATCTCGGAAACCTCTGAGTATGTTATTTTACATGGCAAAAGGGGTTGCGGGGGTGTGGTTAAGTTTCTTGAGCTGAGAAGACTGTCCTTGATTACCCTTGTGGGGCCACTCTGATCATGAGTTCCTAAACTAAAAAACAATAAAAAAAAAAAACCCTTCCCTAACTATATTCAGAGACAGATGTGATGACAGAAAAGGGTCAGAGAAATGCAGTGTTGCTGGCTTTTAAAGATAGAGGAAGGAGACCATGATCTAAGAAATGTGAACAGCTTCTTGAATCTGGAAATGGCAAGGAAACAGATTCACTTCTAGAGTCTCCAGAAAGGAACACAGTCCTGCCAATATCTTGATTTTTAACCCAGTGAGGCTAGCTAGTGTCAGACTTCTGACATGCAGCACTGTAAGACCATATAGTATTGTATTCTTTTAGGCCACTAAGTTTATGATATTTTGTTACAACACTGTAGTGAGTTGAATGCTGACCTCCAAATAAGATATGGCCATATCCTAAGCTCCAGGACCTGTGAATGTGACCTTATTTGTAGATGTTTTGTAGATGTAAATAACTTTCTTGGGTGGATTATCCAGATGGTCCTAAATCCAATAACAATGTTCCTTATAAGGAACATTCATAATAGGTGATAATACACATTTATATTAGGTAAAAATACATAGATTTGCTGTGAAGATTAAATAAAATAATGCATCTTAAGTTTTCATCACAAAAAATTTTAAAAAGCCCTTAAGAAATGTCAACAACTGTTTTCTTAATTTCTTAAGAAATAGTTGTATCAGATAATCCTTAATAATCAATCAGGTTTAATAACATTTTTGTGCACCTGTTTTTATATATATATATATATATATATATATATATATATATATATATATATACACATAATATACACACATGGAACTGTCGAGAGAACCTGGGAATGTAGATGTTAGTAAGAAATCATTTATATTTTCAGTAAGCTCAGAGTCTGAGCTTAATTGCTTAATTTTTTAAATAAACACCATCAAGCTTCATTCAATAAGGGCACATAGTAGGTATTACCAAAAACACACGTTCATTTAACATTATACAGTACTTCCAGGTTTTACAAATAATTTCATGCATTTATTAAAAAAAAACTTGGGTTCACTTCCTGGGAAAGGTGCTGTGATAAAAAGTTTGTTGATTTGGAAATAACAAGACACCATTTGTTTTCAGAGGCCAACGATCAATTGAGAGATTGTGATAATTGCTGTAGGAGAGGTATATGCAAAACTGGTGAGAGGGAAAAGGAAAGATTAGCCTTGCTTTTGCATTTTGAATGCTTCATTCAGAAAGTAGATAAATTTTAATTCATCCTGGGGTATTTCAGTAATTTTAAGTCTAATAATTTACTTTGTCTAGTGATTTAGTTCCATTGTTGCATTGCAAGTTGTTGGCATCAGAGCGCATAGACTGGAAGATGTGTTGTCTTTGTACTCCAGCTGCTTCTGCTTCTGCTTCTTGGACTAGAAATCATTCTGCATCACTCTCACTCTCCTGCAAAACAGAAATGACACTAATCCAGAGGCTTACATTTAAACACTGTTCTGTAAAGTTTCCTGGATGGCATTACCTACACTTTATTTTTAAAATGTATATTTATTTATAAAAATCAATTATTGTCCTGTGGGAAAACTGCCACCTCACCACTCTCCCTTGCCCCCTGTACTGGATAGAGGCACAAAGATACAGAACTGTCTTAAGCATGATTATTTCCTTATGCCTATTTTTCCCACTAGGTTCATCTGTGTGATGAAGAGGGAAAGAAATCATGGAAGCATAGACCCCTCCATACCCACTGAGCAAGACTGACTAATGTGGCCCCACTGTAATTATGCATAAAATATCCTGTTCTATTTCCTAACAAATTTAATAGTAATCAAGGCTGGCAGCATTTTAAGTCATATTTTAACTCCACAGTATAGGCTTATGTATAAGTACTCCTATTATTTGTGCTTTACAGATGGGAAAACTGAGGTACAGAAAGGGTAACTTGCTAAATGTCACACAGCAAGTGGTAGAGACAAAATTTGAACCTGATATTCTATTTCAAGAGTCTGCACTCCTTACCCATCTGCATCATAATTCTATTAGGAAAGTTTTTACACTTGTTCAAAACTGCCTTATTTCCAAAACTTAGTCCTTGTAGTTTCCGATGATTTTTCACAGATTAATTGTATCCCTTAACTTTTAGAATTGTAAAATGTTACTCTTGGAGGAGTCTACAGAAATCAGCTAGATTGCTAGACAAACATGTTGTATTAGGTGGAGAATTTTAATGCAGTGCCCATAATACTAATCCTTCAAATATTTTAAATTCATTAAATCAACTATCATATTTAACTGAAAACTATCTCATTTCAAGATGAAATATTATTAGATCTATTCACTATTGCTCCTGTAAAATGGTCCCGTTTTTTTCACTACTCTTCTACACATACAACAGTCTCAGTGTCTTCTGAAAACACAGCACTAAGACTCACACATAGCCCTCCCAAGGTGGGTTCTTACCCAAAGCGGTGTGGGGTAATTACAACTCTAGACTCAGGTTTTACAATTCCATGAATACTGACATCTCTTCCAATGGCTTTGAGATACACACACACACACACACATATAAACTCAGGGCTTTTCCCCTCTTTCTTTCTTTCTTGCATTTTATCTTATATTTGACCTGTTAAGAACCTTTTGATTTAGCCTAAGTTTTCTTAGGCCATTCTAGCCTGGCATTTAGTAGGCCTACAATAATAATAATGATAGTAATTCTCACCCAATACTCCATCAGTTGATTTCTTGAATATCAGTTTTTCTCATATCCCCCGCTTTTGGGATTAAGTTAAATAACACATGGACCACTTCCTTAATATCTTAAAAGGTAGTATCTATCAATTTATCATTCCTAATTATTTTATTTTATTCTCTACTATTCCTGAGTGATCAAGTGGTCATTGTGTTTACTTCCTAGAGATTTTGCTCTTGTTATTCCCCATTTTAGGACTTCTTAATTTGTTTTTGTGTGTATCAGGTAAATTTTGTTTTGATGAATGTTTTGGGACAATCCATCTAGTATTTTGCCAGACTTATACATTATAGTCATCTGAGGTCAGTTTCCAGAATACCCTTTTGGAAAATCAAGGTGTTATTTATAATTACCAATATTCTGAAAAATTTTTATGTTTCATTGTATTATAAAGATTATAGTATGAGGTTATTTTACAATAGGGCTGATAATATACCTGATAATTATTGTAAGTAGCCTGAGATAAAGTCTACCTGGTTCTGGAATTTTTAATTAGCTTAAATTGGACAGGAATCAATAACTTTAATTATATATAGTAAAATGAATAAGTATAGTTTGGAAAAGAGGGATTGACCACCTTAATAAGGACCTGCAAGATCACACTTGTCTTGGTGAATTTACCATCATTCAGGATCCAAACTTTAACCTTGGGTAATTAGAAACATGATTAATTAGCAAACCAAGAATAACCCCAGCCTAGCACCAGGTAGCAATTATTTACCAACTTTAGAGCAGTTGAGCTTTGAAGTCTGCACTCATTGCTTCAGGATGGATTAAACATAGACAGAGAATAAATAATGTCTGGACAATTGAATATACCCAATATGTGGAGTTTCTCTCAGAACTTGGGAATTAGGTAGAAAAGACAACTATATAGCAATATTTAAAACAGATTTTTAAATTTTATCAAAGATACAAAATGACTTACAGGCTGTTGAGACTTGACTATCTTCGGCCATTTGAAACATAAACAAGTCTGAGTCATGTTGCTTTATGGAGATGTCTGTTTGGTCCTTTGTGACTGTTGTGTACTGAATTTTGTCCCCCCAAATTCATATGTTGAAGCCCTAATACCCAATGTGGCAGTATTTGGAGATAGGGCCCTTAGGGAGGTAATAAAGATTAAACTATGTCAGAAGAGTGGAGGCCTACTCAGGTAGGGCTGGTATCCTTATAAGAAGAGGAAGAAATGACAGAGATCTCTCTCTCTCTGTCAGCACATTCACAGAGGACAGGCCATGTGAAGACATAGTGAGATGTCAGGAAGAGACACCTCACCCGAAATTAACCTAAACAGTGCCCTAACACTGGACTTCCCAGCCTCCAGAACGGGGAGAAAGCAAATATCTCTTGTTTAAGCCACCCAGTCTATGGTATTTGTTATGGCAGCCTGAGCTGACTAATACACACTCAAAGCATTTTTCAGTCATGGGAACTCCATGTTCTCACCCACACCTGCCTGGAGAAGACTGGGCAGGAGTCATGTTGAGCCGAGATGGGGAAGAGAGAGGAGAAGGATTGTGCCTCAAATGCCACAGATTCTCTTTGTTTTTATCTATTTCTTCATTTGATATAAGATCTTAGAGGCTTTTTTATAGGCTTTAATTTTTTTAATAGTTTAGCCAACTTTGCTTAGTTTCTGGGCCATGGAATACCTCATGATACAATACTGGAAGTTGCATATGATTTTATATATTTTAAAATTTGGGGGGAGGGGCAAGACAGAGATAGGGAATTAAGAGGTACAAATTACTATGTATAAGATAAATAAGCTACAAGGATATACTGTACACAACAGACAATGTAGCCATTATTTTATAAAAACTTTAAATGGAGTATAATCTATAAAAATATCACTGTGTTGTACACCTGAGACGAATACAGTGTTGTAAATCAACTATAATTCAATAAAAAACAAGGGTGAGAAATTATAAAAATCTGCTAACAGTAATCTCTGAGGAGATGGATTAGAGTCTGAACAGGAGGGAAACTCAATCTTCATTGTCTTCTCTTGTGTACAGTTAATTCATTGAATGATTAAATGAATTTTATATATAAGTTGTTTCCTTTTATTGATTTTCGTACAAAAATATTTAAAATATATAATTATTTTTCCTCTGATATCTGAGGTCATTTCACTGCATTAAATATTCTCAATTAAGCCTACAGTCTCAGTAGTTACTGACAAACAGGCTGTGGGTGGGGCTGATGTCTTGACATTTCGGTACTAGAGGACCACTGAATACTCTCCTTATCCAGAAGGAAAATTACATATAGCTTAACGTGGAAAGCAAGCCCCTCACATTCTGGCTACAACATGCATTTTCAGCCATAATTCCTGCCCAGCACAGTGTGATCTCTTATGCCCCTAACCTCTTTTGTGACCTTGCAAGTTCTCCTTTTTCTGCTCCATCCCCTTACTTAAACAGATGCTGGCTTTTGTCCCTGTTTCCTCTGTGCTCCACATTGTGCTCACTGCCACATCATCACCTTAGCTATGAAATTCTGACATGTGTATGTCTGTTCTTCCCACTAGATTAAGTTCCGTAAGGGCTTGTTCACCTCCAGGGCCCCCTTAGAGCCTGGCACATAGTAAATGCAGAAGAATGTTGATATAAATGGACAAAATGCAGGACTTTTAGAGACTAAATATGACTTACCTCATGTGTTTTTGTCCTGAAAAGAATTCATTTACTTCCTGCTATGAAAATGGGTTCAAAATGATGAAATTTTTGAAGAACATGTACAAAACAGAACCTAATCAGACTGTTATTGTATAAAGCTGCAGGGGAAATGAACTGAAGAAATGTGAAGATAATGGAAGTAAATGGTGAAAGGGCACCAGTAATGGAAAGGAATTGTAAATGTGCATCGTTCGCATCCTAGCTTTAGAACACAGCTGTCCTCATTCATAGAATCATCAAATAATTGACCCATGTCCACTTACCTGACTTCATAACCTAAGAGATTCTCATTACACTCAGAGCCATTACTAATATCCTTCAAATCAAAAATAGTTACTCACTCAAAATTGTCACAGAATAAAGCTGTTAAGTTCTGTCTTATCAATTGAAGTTTGCAGACCTGCATGTAGGAAACTTTGTAATCTTTACAAAATGGGGGGAAAAAGATATTCTTGACCTAGAAATAAATGCCTTTCCAGAAGGGCTACAAAAGATAATTTGAGAAATTTTCAGAAACAATCCTTATTCCCAGGGATTCTAACTGATTAGTAAATACTCTTTAAAAATCTTTATTAATAAAATTTGAGAAAAGGACTTGGCATTACATCTTCTACTTCATCTAAGCCAAAAATCATCAAGAGGGAAATAAAAGAAGGAAATAAAGTTGGAAGATATTATAAGTGAGCCAAATTCACAAAACTGGTATTGGGACACACAGAACTAGCAGACGAACATTTCCAGTTTGGTAAGACTATTTTGACCCTGTATCCATATGATATTGTGATTTTATTATTCATTCATTCCATACTTTGGATACTTAATTGGGACCCTGCCCTGTAACAGTTTGTGGGGAAATGTGAGGAACAAAATAAACTCTTACCTTCATGGAGCTGATATTCTAGTAGGAGGATACAGAGATGAACAAAGAGCAAATAGAGGTATGACAGGTATAAGCCCTATAAAGACAAATAAAACAGGAATGAGGGATGGAGAATGTCTGAGATGGGAAATTACTATTTTAATCCAATTATTATAACCCACTAGTTAAAATTATTCCTTTTGAAATTAGTAAAACTAATATTCCAATCTATGTATATCTTCCTTCCTCCCTCCCTCCCTCTCTCCTATCCTCCTTTCCTTCTTCCCTCCTTGTTTCCTTCCTCACCTCATCTTTGGTAACTATTCTTCCTCTTCAAGCATTGCCATAACACAATGGTGAAAGCAAATAATATATTTTATTTACTGTGGGTTTTTCTGACTTTCCCAAGAAGGACATTTAGATAATTTCAAAAACATTAATGTATTATCAGAAGATAAACACCATGAAGAAATTTTCATAAAAGGAAAATAAAATGTGGTAAAACAAAATGAAAACATGCCATGAAGCCTTATACTGCTGCTAAAATTACACCAATTTGGCTCTGGGCTTCTAGCAAACAAAGAGGAGGGGGAAATTAGCTATGAAATTAAAATAATCATAAGGTAAAACAAGACAATTGCTAGGGTGACATACGGCTAGACTATTGCCACAGCTGGCCCTCCTAAAGAGGCCACTTCACAATGAAGTCATAACATCCCAACAGCGTCTTTCTTCATTGGGTCGCTTCTGACTGAGAGGATCCAAATGTGAAGTATAACTCTGTGCTACTGGAGTTCACAGTCCTTTTAATTTTTTTATTGAAGTACAGTCAGTTACAATGTGTCAATCTCTGGTGTATACCACAATTTCCTAGTCATGCATATACATACATATATTCATTTTCATATTTTTTCCATCAGAGTTTATTACAAGATATTGAACATAGTTCCCTGAGCTATACAAAAAACTTTTTTAAAAAATCTATTTTTATATATAGTGGCTAACATTTGCACATCTCACAATCTTCTTGAGAGCATCCACCACACACCCAGGAAAATACTACTACTTTAAGAGATACTGTATTAAAGTAGTGTGTCACAAATTAAAATTGCGAAGGGAGAATTCACTGTGGGCTGATATCATTAATATTTTTTTTCTTGGAAAGACTAATTTCAACTTTGATCCTCTAGAACCTGGGATTAAAGGAGAAGAAACAAAGTTTATCCAAGGTCCAGGGAGGATGGCAGTATTAGAGTGTAGGTAGATTTCAATATGATTTGTTTTGGAGACAGTAAGGAAATCATACGACTTAAGCAAAAGCTTAATTTTATAAAATAGTGGGAGGAGAGATTAAGACAGGAGATGCTCTAGTTGTACAGGGTAGCTTGGTGCTTCAAGCTTCAGGTTCTAAATTAGGGGTATGTGGATATAATCCAGGAGATGTATGAACTCTTTGATATAATACATGATTGTGAATGTGTATACATATGTGGACTTATCTGGAAAAAGTGCCTGTCTTGTTCACAATTTTCTGAAAGGAACCAAATCTCCTTATACCAGTACTTCAAACAAAACAACAACAAAACAGTATAAAACCATTGCCAAACCATCAGTGATTAGCCATGAACGTTCTGTAATAAGGAGGGTTGCTGGGCTTTAACTGAAAATTTAGAGGCTACTACATTAAGTTGTTTCTGTTTTTGATAAAGACAATAAGCAAAATATAACTAAAATATGAACTCATTTTAAGAAACTTGGCTTGGAAATTGTGATTTGATGAACAAACAAATAAGAGAGCCCAGAGTTATTTTTCTCTTGTTCATGTGATGTTAAAGGCAACAATCCCAAAACCTTGGCAGCTAAAATTTCCCACACCCTGCCCAGCCCTTCCTCCTCTCAGTGTACTCCTAAATGGTTGATTCAAGTCTGTTCCAGTATAGGAATTACGTGGTCACACTGGAATGTCACCCTCAGGTTCAGGAACACAAAATGGCTATTAACAACCATGATATTCCAATCGAATAAGAATGATTTTCATTATTACATTTTTCACATAATGAAATTATTACAACATAATTTATAGATCACCAACCTATTTTCTACCAAGTAGAATTGAATTCTTCTTTTAGAAAGTCTAATGACCGTAAGAGATATAAAAATGCAACTTTTTAAAGGCTCAAGGTAGTTGATGACAGCAATAAAAATCAATGAAGTCAATATTAGGCAAACATGAGAAATAAAATGAACTAAAATTGTTTTAGGATTCAAAGAATGTAGTTTCTTTCAAACCAAAATCTCTAAGCATATAAAACCTCATGTAAATCAAATCTAATTTACTCTGCCAACTGGATTTGTTTACTTTGGGGTATTTTTTAATGTTCTTCTTCATGTTTTCAATTACCAAAAAAAAAGGTAATTATCTTTAAATTAAGGCATATAGGACAGCTGATTTTGTAGTAAACTCATGAAAACAAATTTGTGTTTTCCCATGGCATAATATCATAATATTGTGGTTAGATACAATCACATGTTCCTGTAAGATATAAAACTTTGTCCTTCCTGATTATGCATCATTGTAAAAACTTAAATGTAATCAGTAATGTCTAGAAACTGGCTGAATACATGGTGTATGCTCAATGAAGAGTACTGGCTCATTTGAAGTGTCCTGGTCTGCTCCTGTTTCCCCAGAAGCTTGTTTAAACAAAGTAACTGGATACATTCATTGGTTCCCCAGCCATTGTGGCCCCTACTCAGGTAGTGGTACAGTTAAAAAGCTCCTGGCTAGTAGGTACTGTATGGGACTATACCTGAACACTAAATCCTTTGCCCCTAGCTTGTGGCACTGCCAATTCATCAGCCAGGTGACCATAAAAGTGACTCTGTTCCCTCTTACTATATCATCCAACACAGCCCTTTTGCATTCTGCCTAAATAATACTTTTATGTTCAAAGCCATTATATTTTATTTTATTCAATGGTCAATATTACTGGTTAAAGCCCATGATAACTAACCTCTAGGGCATCTTACTAATGAAATGTATTCCCTACTTGATCAATTCAGCCATACTCTTTCCTTAGCCTTTTCACTGTCTTAGATCTACCAAAAAATATGTGATATATATATATACACATACACACACACACACACACACACACACACACACGTGTTATATATACGATGTATGTTGTGTAGATGTCTATCATCTAGCTAGCTAGCTAGAAAGAGATGGTAAAATAGAAATGTGTGAATAGGGTGCAGCAAGCATACTCACTCACTCAATCCTATATGTTTCTCAACACCCTTGGGAAAATTTTTGCCTCTTATGTATCTGTTCATTTATTTCATATTTAGAAAAGAAAGATCTGGGGAGGGGAGAATGAGGGATTTTTATTTTTATTTCTTTTTTTTTTTTGCTTTCTAACTGCATGTTTCTTTTTTTTAACATTTTTTATTGACTTATAATCATTTTACAATGTTGTGTCAAATTCCATGTTTAGCGCAATTTTTCAGTCCATTCATGGACATATACACACTCATTGTCACATTTTTTTCTCTGTGAGTTATCACAGCATTTTGTGTGTATTTCCCTGTGCTATACAGTGTAATCTTGTTTATCTATTCTACAATTTTGAAATCCCACTCTATCCCTTCTCACCCTCCATCCCCCTGGCAACCACAAGTCTGTATTCTCTGTCTATGAGTCTATTTCCATCCTGTGTTTACACTTTGTTTTTGTTTGTTTGTTTGTTTGTTTTTTGTTTTTGTGTTTTAGATTCCACATATGAGTGATCTCATATGGTATCTTTCTTTCTGTTTCTGGCTTACTTCACTTAGAATGACATTCTCCAGGAGCATCCATGTTGCTGCAAATGGCATTATGTTGTCGGTTTTTTTGGTGAGGGATTTTTATTTAATGAGTACAGAGTTCCATTTTGCCAGATGAAAGTGTTCTGTGCATGGACGGTGATGACGGCAGCATGAGGGTGTGAGTGTATTAATGTCACTGACAGGTACACTTAGAAAAGGTTAAGATGGTAACTTTCATGCTATGTGTATTTTATCACAATTTTTTAAAAAAATATCTGTTTGTTAATCTACTCTGGCCAAATACTTCTTCTATTACAGAAAATGTTGTTCATATTTAAGTAACCATTTTCAAAAACATTTAATGGTTTCCCCATGAACTGATATAGCAACAACAATACAATGTAAATAACTTAGCATAACTTCCATGGCCCCCTAGTCTGACCTTATTTCATTTCTGTGTGATCCTGTCACTGGCTATTTAAGGCATAGCTCCTGGTATTTCATTTACTTTTGTACTACCAATCTTAGCTAGCTCATGCTCTTCGCTCTTTTTGGAAGTCTCTTCCTTGTTCTCCTCTTTCTTATAAAACGCATTCTCATCTTCCAAGATCAAGGTAAAATGTTGCATCTGCCCTTATGCGTTGTGGAATTCAGATAGCTCCAAATAATATTAGATTTCTGTATAAACTCAAGATGCTACACACATATCACCACAGTAATTTATTTACTTTTCTTTTGCTTATTTTTCGTTGACCAGTCACAGTATAGCTGGACCCTCCCTTGCCAACAGGCAAACAAATCTATTGGAAAGCACAATCTATATAGTACTTTTCCATCTATGTCTTTTTACCTCTTGATAGAGTGTTTTCAGGATAGTAGACACAGAAATGTTTGTTGACTACTTGCTCTATAATATGTCTTAATATGTCAAGACTGGTAACATGAGCACCTCCTTTTAGACACTAGCTCAGAAAGTTTAAAGTGACAAACCTCATGACAATTCAGAAAGTTGAAGAACAAGTAAAATAAGAATAAATTGGCTCTGTTCTACCTAAAGGCATTTTTTAAATTACTAGTTCAATGTTAAATTACAAAATACTCATTTTGTTAAAATGAAGGCTTTGTCAATTTTAGACAACTAAATTATATATTTAGCAAATTTGGCACAATTGTTAATTGAAGGAAAATACCAGAATCATGGATGGTCCTATGAAAATATGAGTCTCCAAAAATTAATTAAGCTATATCATAAATAAACGGATTTACTTTGGCACACAATGTTCATTCTTTGTTGCTGCTATTCTGTGTTGCTCAACCGTGGACTTTGCATGGATGTAATAAGCTAGTTTTTGTTAGAAAGTCAGATTATAAAGCTAGTAACTGCTGGAAAATTTGGCTGGCCTCTGTGGAAACCAATTTATGTGACTGGCATAAGTGTTGTTAATGAGAATGTCTCTGAAAATTTGACATTTGGTGTGATTTTCTGGCTTGACATTAACTAAATTCAGTCCCATTCTTCTATTTCATGCTTATCATTTGCAATTTGTAAAAATAATAATCACAGCATGCTTTCCCCAATTCTTCTTCCTTTCTGGCAGCAAAAGAATATACCCATTCCTTGTTCTGTGGAAGGCCAGGGGTAGAATGCCTTCATCCTTTGTTAGTAAGATATAAGTTAGATTCTCCTCCTTTCCCACTCTTTTAGTTATATCATAGGACCCATTCTAACCAGAACATTTGGGTGGGGTATTATAAATTGTTTAAAACATTTTAACTGTAGCTATTGTAACAATTATAATGTATTTGCTTGGTACAAGAATTTAAAGTTACTGAAGGACATTTGATGAAAATTTTGCCTCCCACATAAGTGCCATTCATATACCCAGTTCCTCAGGTGGCAACCCAGCTACGTTTCCTGTGTAACTTCCTAAAGAGTTCGTCATACACAAATAAGCAAAATGTATATTTATTCTCATTTTGCCCTTTTGTTTATACTAATCATAGCATCCTGTACACATATTCATTTAATTTATCTTGACGATTATTCCATTTAAATAAACAAAGTGTCATCCCATTATTTTCCTGTTTCTCATTAACTCTTTTAAACTAAGGATTGTGTCATGCATACATAAATCATGCATACATGTATGTGTGTATATAGCATATGCATCTATATAGCATACAAAAGATGCATAGAATAATAATAATGTGACCACTCATGTAGCTATCCCACAACTTGATAAAGAATATTACCCATAAATTGAAAACCTATGTGCATTACTTTCTAGTCAAATTTCCTCTTTTTCACCACTGAGTTTTTTTTAAATTAAGTTATATATTTAACAACCTCTTACTTTTATTTAATGTTTTGCCACAAATGTGTATATATATGCTTACTTATTTCCATGTTACGTGTGTTTGAGCAATAATAGCAGTCCATCACCTTAACCACTTGGCTACCTCGTCCCATGTTGTTTGAGCAATAATAAAAAAAGGAAATCATACTGCATGTATTTTTCTACAACATACTTTTTACATCAACTGTGTAATTCATCTGTGTTAATGCTCATAATGATAGTTCATTACTTTTCATCATTACATAAAGACCACATTGGATTATCCATGGTTGTGTGGAAAACTTATGAATTGTTTCCAGTGTTTTGCTGTTGTATTTATAACAGTACCATTAGCTTTCTTTCTTTCTTTTTTTTTTTTTTTAACTTGCTGCTGTTGTTGTTGTTTTGGGTTTGGGGGGGGCAGTTAGGTTTATTTATTTATTTAATGGAGGTATTGGGCATTGAACCCAGGACCTCATGCATGCTAAGCATGCACTCTACCACTAAGCCATGCCCTCCCCCTGCCATTAGCTTTCTTGTATAAGTCTCCCACATGTCAGAGTTTCTCTACAAAATGTACCTGATAGTGGAAGTGTTGAGTCATGGAGTGTGAGCACCATCAACTTTACTAGATGATACCAAATTGTTTTCCCAAGTGCTTACATAGATTTACACTGCTGCCACCGCTGTTTTACATTCCCAATATGCTTTTTAGTTTTTGCAAATCTGTGAGTGTAAAATTGCATCTCACTTGATTTTCTTTTCTGTTATTACAAATTAGGTCAGGAATCTTTTCACAGGTGTATGGGTCGTTATTTTTTTTTTCTCTATTCATGTGGTATAACTACAGAGGAGAGTATAAAACATGTAGACACAATTTGAAGTATGAGTACAAAGTAAACTCTTGTGTCACTATAATTCATGTAAAATTCAAAACATTTCTAACATTCTATAAGCTCCATTATGTCCACTCCTGCTCTTTACTTGTTCATCCTTCCAGAGGTAACAATTCTTCTGACTTTTAACCATTTTCTTTCTGTTGTTGGTTGTGTTATCACTCATACATGTATTCCTAATCATAGAACTTAGTTGTGTCTGTGTATAAATATTATAAAAATAGAATCATAACATATGCATCTTTTATGCCTTGTTTTTCATACATGCTTGTAAAAATTTTTACAGGTAACTCCATTTAATGCTGTATAGGATTTCACAGAAAAAATATAGCACAGTTAATTTCTCCATTCCACTCTTTTTAGATATTTTGGTTATTCCTAGCTTTAGCTATTTGCGTCCTATATGAACATTATTGTATGTGTTTCCTGGAGTGCAGACAGAAGAGATTATCTTAAACAGATACTAGGGGTAGCACTGCTGGGTCATAGGGTATGTCTATGTTACAACTCATTTATATAATGCCAGTTGTTTTCCAAAATTAAACATCAAAGTTATACTTTTATCAATAATCTATGATGTTTGTACTGCTCCAAATTTTTACCACTTCTTGATTCAGTCTATTTCTCTTTTTTAAACCAATCTGGTAAATTTATAATAATATATCGCAGTAGTTTCCACTTCTGTGTCTCTTTTTATCATTACTTCATATTTTTTATTATTTGTATTTCTTCTTTTGTGAAATGTCCTTTTTATTGAGTTATCTTTTTATTAAGGAATTTAGAAATTGTTTTAATAGTTTAGACATATTCCTTGCAGTTATATGTCAAAAATATCTTCTCCCATTCAGTAGCTAATTTTTCATCTATATTATGATCTCTTTTGACATATAGTTTTTATTTCAATATAGTAGAACTTATCAATCTTTTAATTTATCTTTAGTTCTTGTTTTGTTTTTCATTTAACTTTTTTTTTTTTACTTTTCTTCAGGTTATAAAGTAATTGTCCAATAGTAGCATATAAAATTGCCATTCAGAGTCTGTCTGGAATTGATTTCTGTTTATGGTTCAAGAAAGGGATCAAATTTCATTCTTTTCCATTTGAATACCTGATTGTATGAGTGTTATTTATTAAAAAGGCCACCCTACCCCTAGTGATATGCAGTGTACTTCTGACGTATATCAAGTATTCATAATTGTGTAGGTGTGTTTGGGGCTTTATTTTCTATTTCAGTGCTCTATCCTTTGTATATCTTAGTTTTTATCACTTAATAAAAAAACATGGTGAGACCTATTAAGGTAGAGCCTCCCACTTCATTCTTACATTGTATTTATGGCTATCTTTGTGCTTTTTCATTTCCATAAGTTAACCAATACTTTTACATGAAGTAATCCATACACCAACATGACATACCTATGTATTTATCTAGGCTTAGTTTCTTTCAACAGTTTTTGTTGAAATTGTTTCTTCCAACAATTTTTAATAAAACTTGATAAGTTGTTTTCCGTAAAGTTTCTCATATTTTATTTTTTGTATTTTTTGGTTCTGAGGGTTTTTTAATTTTAAATTCTATTCTTTTAAAAATTAAACATTTGCTATTCAGGAAGGCAACTGATACCTGCACATTGATACTTTCTTTCTAAAGTAACCTTTTAAAATGTGCTCATTAAATCAAATGATTTATTAGGAGACTGTATTGATTTTCTTTGTTGGCAGACATAGTATCTATTAAAAATGTTAATTTTTTCCTTCCTTTCTAAATAATGTGCTCTTTTGTTTATCTTATTTTCCTAGCTTGGATATCAAGATACATGCTGAATGCAAATGATGAAGTGGGCATCATTTTAGACATTTTGGTTATTTCTAGCTTTAGCTATTTCAATCCTATATGAATATTGTGTTCAAAATCTCAAATCATATTTTTAAAATCCTCTTTTATTCCTAGTTTCCTACAAATTTTTAACATGAATTGATTTTAAATGTTGTTGAAATGTAATATAAATCAACCATACTTCAAAAGGTATATTGTTGAATGTTTTTCTTCATTGAGGTAATCCATTAGATGACCTTATTGTTTTTCTTCTTTAATCTATTAATAAAGTGATATTAAACCAATTTTTTATTCCTAGGATATAACTAACTTGCTCATAAGTTTACCTTGAGAGGCAATTCCCTCCCATTTTTTTCCCCTTCCCATTGCCAAGGTAAAAATATCAACCCAGAACTACATTAAAGTAAATTCTTTGCTTGAGGTATTTCAGATCTCACTGTTAGTTTGAATTTGGGTCACACATCCAAGTGAGAGTTAACTTGTATTTCCATTTACTAAGGGATAATATTTTCTCCTTTGATTCACAACCATAGCCCATATAGACATGTTATCTATGTTTGCATGGGCTCCGCACCCACAACCCAACTCAGTAGCATCTTTATTAAGGTTGTAGCCCCTTGAGGTTCCATTTTTATGAGGGAATCTGATTCAGTTCCCCACAGTGCATGAATCTGGCCTTTTCTCCTGTCTTACATGGCTCTTCACGCTGAAGCTGTATGTCATCAAGAAACAGCAAGTTCTTTAGGCCACCACTAGTTTAGCACCTGCTTGCCTCTAAATCTGTACTTTCGCTTCATTCTGACTTTTAAAGACTTCTCTTACTTTATTGAAAACTTAGCCCAGTCTCTAAATGTTTTTTTTTAACATTAATACATTATGTTTAGTTGCTTTTAGTGGAAGGATTTTCCTGGCTACCTGGTGTACCATATTGAGGCAAATGAAAATCACTTTTTATATGGCCACACGGTATTCAATTGTGTGTGTGTAACATCACCTATGTAGCCATATAGTTTTTGTTTCTAATGTTTATAAACAATGCTATGAAAGTCATTTCACAGAATAGCAGTATATAAATAAAAAGTTTTGGCACTACAGAGACAACGGGTTAAACACCTCAACACTGAGAGAGGTATTGCCAAATTGCTCTCCTTAGAGGTTGTGCGACATTACATTTGCACCCACAGTGTATGAAACTACTTGTTTCTCTTCACGTGAACAAGAATATCTCCTATCAAACTTTCGTTCTTTGCCAACCTTACCGGAATGAAAAATGGCATTATCAGCTTTGGTTTTATTAGTAGTTCTCATACTCTAAATGAAGGTGAAGTCTTTAACTTATGTTTAAGGACCATTCATAGCTCATAAATTTTATGTTCCTGTTTGTATTTGTACTCTTTTCTCAGTTTCTTTTGGATTGTTGGTCATTTTAAAATTGATTTATATTTTAGCATACTGTCTGTGATACGAGTTGGCAACAGTATTTTTCTGTTTTTGTCCTTTTGACCTTGCTTTTTTTGTCAGGCAGGAGACCTATTCTAATAAAATAAAAATTTTCTTCTGGGTTGTATATCAATATTGGGAATGCCTTCTAACTTAAGGTGTTATGAATTGGCCCTTTTATCATTATGTACTCTTTTTTTCAATCAATCAAGTTCTTTGTTACTTTTGTTCCCTCCCTAGAACTTGCAAGTACACAGGTTCAGAATATCTATGACTATTTCCCTAATTTCCTATGTATCTGATTTTGCTATCATGCGTAATTTTAGAGTCCTGAATAAGGTACACTCTTATGCAACTGTATTCCATTTCTCTGATATTTAAACCCATCACAGTATTCCTGGAGAAACTGGTAGTTCTTCTCCTAATGGCATGGCTTATCTGAGTTAGAGGGAAAGAATAACCACAATTTCCTCCAAGTATTGGAATATTGTCCATAAATAGTCTATGAACTGAAAAAGAATCTGTACAAAAAGCATCAAATAACGAGACAGTAATTCCTGTCCCATTCAGCATGATTGGGATAGGCAATGAGCCAGTTAATCAAAAACATGGAAGAGGGATATCATTTAAAGATAAGTCATTTAGACTTTTAAACCTAATACATCTATTATTTGTATATATGAATGTGAATATATAGTTATAAGATTTTTTCATATTTGTGAACATATATATATATATATATATATATATATGAATGTACAGTCATGAATAACATTTTGACCCACCAAGAACTTTCATTTGAACATTGCTTGGTTGATTAAAATTCAGTCATCTACCTGAGAAACCAAACTCCTACAACAGCATCAACATTTCCCTGTTTGGTCTATTTTAGAGTTTGTATGTGCTTGTGTGTGTGTGCATGCGTGTGTTTTAAGCACTCTGGATGCCAACTTCTTTTAGAATTTTCAACTTTATTCCAAGCATTTCTTGTTCCTCATTCAAAAACATTTCTTTTATGCATGTATTAAAGACTAGCCCACTGGCTGTACTCATGCAGGATTATGTAAGCATCTATCAATGTGCAATATAGTAAAAAAGAAGAATTATGGTTAATTCAGTGACTTGGTTAAGTGGAATTAAATTAAGTACACTTCAATTGCACCTGCCATGGAGAGTGATGGTTATTTCAGTGAGTTGATTAGATAAAGTTAGGTTAAGACAGTTTAAATCACACCTGCTATTTTTAACTTTCTTAGGAGAGACAGACCAATTTTCAAATCTTTTTGTTCCCTAATCTTTCATTTTTTTAAAAGGCACATTGAAATAATGTGAGGTTATGGATATAACTTTGTTCTGAAAAGTAGATTTGTTGGCCAAAAACAAATCTGAGAAAATGATAAAATACTTTTCTCCTTATATAATTGGCACTATTCAATTTAGGATGAGTTTTCCTAAAATTTTTTCTTGTCTTTAGATGACCTTTTGCTTACAGAAGCTGAAAAAAGTAGACAGCTTACAGGAGTTGGCAAAAATTCCAGGTTCCTTAATTAGGCACATCACACTTCACTTGCTTTTGGTCTCACCTGGAAATCTGAGAAAACACAACCTCAGGGACAGCTGTAGGCCACCAGTTGCACTGAGAGAAGTATAACAGAAAACAAGTGCCATCTGATATCTGAGAACATCATCATCATCGTCCTGTTAATCATCAACAGAGCTTTCAATTACTGAGCATATGCTGTATGTCTGGCACTGTCCTCTGTGTTTTATTTGTAAAAAACCTGTAGGGACACTGAAAAGTGCGAATTATTGTTCACATTTTGCAGATGGGGGAAAGCTCAGTTAGGCAGCATTTTATGAAAGGCAGATACTTAACACATTTGAGAACAAGGTTAATAACGGTCTCCTCTCTTTCCCGTTCCATAGGAAACTTTTCACCAACATACTTTCTGTTAGTTAAAAATCGGGTTTAAAGTAACAAATCAATTTGAGTCAACTTAATAAAAAATGAGAATTAATGAAAAGGATATAAGTTCATTTCATGAATCAGTCAGAGTAACCAGTCAGACATTAGGAAGGGACTAAGATCAGCAATTGGAAAGTCAGCAGGAATCCAGTCTCTGTGTTATGTCCTTTTTGCATGATTTTGCTTCATTCTCTTCCCATCTCCGAGCCCCTCTGTCCTGGAACCTCATGAGTTTAGTAGCTATAGTTCCAGCCACATGAAGAAATAATCCGTGAGTCCTACTTTCTAATTCCCTGGAAGGGGAATCTGAATATGACTGACCCAGCTTATGACGTGTCAGGTATTCAGCATTGATAAATCAGTGGGGGTGGCGGGGAAGGTTACACAATACTAATATAACAGGAAGGGACATCTCATCCTTGGAAAGGCAGGGGCATTTCTTATAAAAGCAGTGTAGCCAAGACAGCTAGTAGCTCACAGAAATCTGTATTTTCTTCTTGGAACACAGTTGGACTACATGTCTCCGTCTATTTTATAGTTGGGTATAGCAGAGTGACTTCATAGAATGAAGTCTTCATAGAATGACTGAAAATGACATGTGCCAATTTCAGGCACAGGCCCTTATAAAACTCATACATGTTTCCTTCCTTTTAGAGCTGACTGGAATAGGGTGACCTTGGACACCATATGTTTCAGTTAGTAGAACCTTTATAGCCTGGATTTCTAAGTGACTAGGCAGAGTAGGGCTGCTTTGTCAAACTTCTCAAACTACTCACTAGTGTTACATGGAAGAAGTAAACTTTTAGTATGTTTTGGGATATAACTTTTAAACCAGTAAGTAGATCTCTCCTAACTCATACCATAAAGAAGGCTCATGGGCTAAAAAGATATCACAGAAGATATTTCCTATACCCATCAACTGTGAGAGAGAAACAGAACTCACAGGAGAATTATAAATAAGCTGCAAAAATAAAATTTCCTTGAAGTCACCTATTTAATCTCAAAAACTTATTTTATCATATCCATACAGTGACTTTGTATGCACAACATCACTTATATAATCATGATTATAGCTGAAATCCTGGTACTTTCTGCTGCTTAGATCTGGCTCACTCTTAATCATATGCTAAGGACAGAGAATCTAGTTGTTTTCCTTTTCTCCTTTAGGGAAGACTTTTCAAAGACAACTCATTGTCAAAATATATATGTGCTTGATCTAAAACAAAGAGTAAATATTTTTGTACATAATGCTATACTTAAAAATAGAAATTCCAGGTTAATTCAGCACAGCCATTGTCCCAAAGGAGATTACTGTCTAATTGAGCAAAAGAGACAGAGTACTCCTACAATGATTAAAGAGCTGTATAAAGTTTTTTAAATAGAGCTACAGTCATCAAGACAGCATGGTATTGGTACCAAAACAGACATATAGACCAATGGAACAGAATAGAGAGCCCAGAAATGAACCCACAAACTTTTGGTCAACTCATCTTCGACAAAGGAGGCAAGAATATACAATGGAATAAAGACAGTCTCTTCAGCAAATGGTGTTGGGAAAACTGGACAGCAGCATGTAAAACAATGAAGCTAGAACACTCCCTTACACCATATACAAAAATCAACTCAAAATGGATTAAAGACTTAAACATAAGACAAGATACAATAAACCTCCTAGAGGAAAACATAGGCAAAACATTATCTGACATACATTTCAAAAATTTTCTCCTAGAAGAAATAAAAGCAAGAATAAACAAATGGGACCTAATGAAACTTACAAGCTTCTGCACAGCAAAGGAAACCAGAAGTAAAACAAGAAGAAAACCTACGAAATGGGAGAAAATTTTTGCAAGTGAAACCGACAAAGGCTTGATCTCCAGAATATATAAGCAGCTCATACGACTCAATAAGAAAAAAATAAACAACCCAATCCAAAAATGGGCAGAAGACCTAAACAAGCAATTCTCCAAGGAAGACATACAAATGATCAAAAAGCACATGAAAAAATGTTCAATGTCACTAATTATCAGAGAAATGCAAATCAAAACTACAATGAGGTATCACCTCACACCAGTCAGAATGGCCGTCATTCAAAAATCCACAAATGACAAATGCTGGAGAGGCTGTGGAGAAAGGGGAACCCTCCTACACTGCTGGTGGGAATGCAGTTTGGTGCAGCCACTGTGGAAAACAGTGTGGAGATTCCTCAAAAGACTAGGAATAGACTTACCATATGACCCAGGAATCCCACTCCTGGGCTTGTATCCAGAAGGAAATCTACTTCAGAATGACACCTGCACTCCAATGTTCATAGCAGCACTATTTACAATAGCCAAAACATGGAAACAGCCTAAATGTCCATCAACAGGTGACTGGATAAAGAAGAGGTGGTATATTTATACAATGGAATACTACTCAGCCATAAAAACCGACAACATAGTGCCATTTGCAGCAACATGGATGCTCCTGGAGAATGTCATTCTAAGTGCAGAAAGCCAGAAAGAGAAAGAAAAATACCATATGAGATTGCTCATATGTGGAATCTAAAAAACAAAAACAAACGAACAAACAAAAACAAAGCATAAATACAGGACAGAAATAGACTCCTGGACAGAGAATACAGACTTGTGGTTACCAGGGGGGTAGAGAGTGGGAAGGGATAGACTGGGATTTCAAAATTGGAGAATAGATAAACAAGATTACACTGTATAGCACAGGGAAATATACACAAAATGTTATGATAAATCACAGAGAAAAAAATGTGACAATGAGTGTGTCTATGTCCATGAATGACTGAAAAATTGTGCTGAACACTGGAATTTGACACAACATTGTAAAATGATTATAAATCAATAAAAAATGTTAAAAAAAATGTCTGGAGAATCAATCTCCCAGATATTAATAATGATTATATCACTGTGATGAGATTACAATTAATAGTTAATGTTTATTTCTATTCTCTATTTTTCTTCTTTAACAAATTCATACTATATGTATAATAAAGAAAATTTAAATGGAAAAATATGTGAGCAAAGAGGGGAATTCTGTTCATTGCCTATGAGTTAATTCTAAAATATTTTAAAAAGAGAGGTCAAGGAAAATATCAAGAGGCAAGCTGTGTTTATTTTGCAATTGAGAGAAGGGGTAAAGGGAGATAAGAAGGAAATTAGTGGAACACCCACACCTAAGAACTGTTCAAATATTTGGATAAGGACTACAATCTGAGAAGTTATTACATTCATGAATACATACTAAGATTTTAATACTAGGTTAACTTAAAAGATACTTTATTCTTCGAAGCTGAGTTTCTTTTTATAAGTCAAATGGATCTTTTGTATATTACCCTGGCCCAGGAGAGGGCAGACCACCACACATAAAGAAATTTAACTTGACCTTTTAAAGAAATAATGCCTGTGGCATGACCAAGTTCTTACAAAAGGAAATGGCAATTCATCCTCAAAATATGCGTTGTTCTTTTCTCTCAGTATTTCCATTCCCGTTTGTAACCGTCTTCAAACACAGCGCTCCTTTCTGAATAAATTATTACTGTAATAACTTTGGTGCCATGATTATTCTTCCTAAAAGGTTTGCATTTATTCTTAGATTAGATCTTTTTTCCTACTTGGTAGTGGATTCCTTTTAAAATGAAAGTTTGCTGCTTCTTAAAAGGGGAACAAGAAAACAAAAAGAAAAATACTATAGAAATGAACTCGTCTTATACTTTTAAGTACACAATAAGATGAACACCAAAGTTGTTTATTTAAAAGAGAGAGAATGATGGTATGAATGTGAATAATCTATAGTCCACTGAAATTAAACTCCTTGTAGAGAAAAGTTTCTCCAAACTATGTAATAATTTCGTATTATTAAATATATACTTTAACATTTGAGACCACTTATTTCTTTTTAAAAATTCAACAGACAAATTTTCACCATGTTAAATTTTTTGAAACTACCAAATGATTATTAAGTGTAGCACAGAAGAGAACTTGAATATGTGATAAAATGGTTAAAAAACTATATCCTATTATATTTTGGGTGCTTCACTAAGATTCACTAAGAATTCATCATAATCTATTGTGTCCTTTTGCCATCTGTTTTAAGCTGTGTCTGAGGCCAGACCCTAAGTACAAAATGTCAGGTTGATATTTAAAATAAGTTCAAGGTTTTAAAAGTTATCCAAAAACTATTTGCCTTTGATTTTCTCTTTCTCTGTTTAATGAGCTGATATTAAAATAACCTGTCATTTTTAAGGTAAGGGCTTAAAACTTACAAACAAATTAACAGAACTAAAGCCTGAAAGTAGTAGGAATCCAAGGAGGAATGGCTTCCAGGACATTTATTTTTCTGGAGTTTTATTTTAGTATCTACTCTTCTGCCAGAGGACACTAAACTAGTAAATGAACAAATTATTCCAAAGACTTCAAGTTGCATTATGATAATTTTCAAAACAAAAAGAAAAAAATTTATAGGAACAAGTTAATATTCTCCTGAACCTCAAAGAGATTAGTCTTGACATAATTAGGTCAACATAAGGCTTTAAGTTAGTAATTACATTGACCAAAACTATTATTTTCCAAAGATTGAATAAAAATGATTCTCACTCATTATATTCTAGAATTGTTCCTTATCTCCATTATTTATGTTGTATTAGACATTTTTTAAAAACCTCATGTCCATATGATTTTGTGCTTGAAAAACAAACATTTCTAATTCTGAGATGGGAATGTTTTAAATAAACAGAATTAACTTTGAACTTCAGATAGGAAAAATAAGCCTCAATTCAGCTATTCTCCACCTTTGGGTGTGGTTCAAAGTCACAAAAATACAGCCAGCTCAAAACCCTTGATTTACAACCTGTTTCATTGGGTTTTGGTGACTGACTTAAAGCATAAAACAAATCCTTTCATTATCTTTTCATGTGGTTTGGTAACTTTAGCAATAAAAAGGGGGACATGTATACTAAGATTCTCTGAAAATGCTCTTTTTAAAGTGGAAAAAAAAGAAAGCTCAATATCTGGTTACCAAGATTTACAGCTGATGAAGTTAGCCAGTGTGAAGTTAGGCTTGTTATGCTTATTCATACATAGGGGAACTAGATGGCCTTCCTGCCTGCCCTGCCTCCATGGAGTTTAAAATATGTCACCTGTTCTAGATTTCTAGTCTTCCTGCATTTATCAGCAACAATTATACCATTTTAAATTTTGAAAACATCTCAAAGTTCCTTTCCCTCATTTTGTAGACAGGAAACTAATGTCCTGGAAGAACACACAATTTCATTCTGTGGCCCGAACTGAGAGCGTTTCATACTGAAAGCAGACACACTAACTCACAGCCATTTGTTTGGTAATAAAGAATTCAAGAACACTCAGGATAAGCACCGTCACAAGGATGAATGATCAGACCACAGGAAGGCAGACATGGTTAAATAGTCCATTAGCCGTCTGGTTACCCGCAGGTCCCACCCATGACCAGCCACATTCCCCGAGCCTGAGGCATGTCTTGTTCCTGGATGAAAGAGGAGCTGTAAGTCTAACCACTGAGCAAATTGTGGAGAAGGGCTATGCTTAGTTACCTGTATTGGAAGTTTTACCCAAGTGTTTTTAAATAGAAGTATAATGAGTTACAAATAGAATTTTAAAATTCCTACTAGCTTCACTAAAAAAAAGAGTAAAAAGTAAAAGTAGAAAGAAAAGGTGAATATACATTTTAATATATATTTTGTTTAACCTATTACACCTAAAATATCATTATTTCAACATGTAATCATTATAAAAATTTTGGTGAAATATTTTATATTATTTTTTCCATATTGTCTTTAAAACCAGTGTGTATTTTGCACTCACAGCTTATCTCAATTCAGACTAGAGGCTAGTGCTTTGAACAGTTTGAACACCAGCTCTCCTTCACTTACCTGCACAGGCTCTAAGTAAAAAGAACTAATTAAAGAATTATGAAATTGAAGAATAGTTAAACATGCTAAATACAAGAAGGCTGATGGTCAGGTTTTAGGCCACTGTGCACAGTAATTACATATGCCTAGGCCCGAAAGCCAGATTGCTTAGGTTCAAGACCTCTTTGTTCTGCGTTCATCAATTGTCCTTGGGCACCTAGTTCACCTTCTTGTGCTTTGGTTTCCTCATCTACACACTCGCAGGAATAGAATGTTACCTACCTTATAGGGTTACTGTGGGATTAAGTAAGTTGCTATGCCTAAAGCACACCGAAGAGTGCTGGAAGATTAAGTATTCTGCAGATGCTGGCAGTTAATATTATTATTACTTGTCTAGAACAGTAATTTTCAAAGTGTGTTCTGTGGACCATCAGCATCAGCGTTACTTGTAAACTTGTTACAAATGCAGAACTACTGCCTGAGACTCTTCATTTCAGGTATTCATATGCACATTAAAGTATGGGAAGGGATGTCCTAGCAGAAGAGAAATTAAAAAATGACAAATATGACTTCTGGTGTTGCGGAAAAATGTGTTACAGCTCAATTGTGACAGCAAACTGGAACCAGGGGAGAGACCAAGCAGCACTAGGAGAGTTGGAGAATGCAAGTTTATTTCGCCAGCAGGCCCAAAGGAGTTAACACTTCAAGCTCTGGACCCTGTCTGTAGGTTTACACAGACCTTTTATAGGCTGCCAGTTTTACACTTTGCAACATCATATGCAAATAAAGTACAACAGAAGTTGACCAACCAGGAACAAGCTTTGTAGAAATAAACCAATCAGGAGTGAGCTCCATGCAAATGAAGTACTACAAATGGTCAATCAGAAGTTAAGGAAGTGGACCAATCAGAAGTGAGAGTAATAACCAATCAGGAGTGAGAGTAATAACCAATCAGGAGTGAGAGTAGTAACCAATCAGGAGTGAAGGAAATAATCAATCAGAAGTGAGCTCAGGGAACCAATAGAATTCTAGGTGTAAGTTAGCCGCTTTAGAGGCAAAAAGTGAGATAGAGCCTTTGGGCCAGGGAACCGGAAGGTGCTAAGAGGAGAGCAGCTGCCCTGCCTAGGGGTCCTGCCGGTCTTTTTATGGGGCTTCCCGCCTCACTGGGAATTGCAGTTAATGCTGCAGATTGCGAAGAGGAAAACTGGTTTCTTAGTCAGGGTTCCAGAGAATCAGAACCAATAGGAGAGAGAGATTGATTTATTAAAAGGTATTGGCTCACGTGGGTGATTGTGGAAGCTGAGAAGTCCCACAGTCTGTCCTCTGCAAGCTGGAGACCCAGGAAAGCCAGTGGTGTAATTTATACGTCTGAAATCCCGAGAGCCAATGGTGTAGATTCCAGTCTAGGTATGAAGGCCTATGAACCAGGAGGACCAGGGGCAGAAGACTGATGTCCCAGATCAAGCAGTTAAGCAGAGACAGAGACAGAGAGAAAGAGAGCATATCAATCCTTCTCCCACTATTTTGTTCTTCTTAGGCCTTCCCACACGCGGAGATCAATCTGCTTTACTCAGTCTACCAATTCAAATGCTAATCTCTCCTTGAAACACCGTCACAGATAACATCCAGAAACAATGTTTAACCAGATATCTGGACATCCTGTGATCTGGTCAAGGTGACACATATATTAACTGTCACACTGGGAAAAACAGATTAAGCAACTGGGGATCTATAAAAATATCAAAATACAGAAAGAAAATTTGGCGTAGAGACAAAGTAAAAACCCAAGGAATTCTGACTTTGACATTCAGCTTCCTTTTTAATGATTCATCACCACCAGAAAGATGGATCATTGTGGTAGAAGAAATCAAAGGTAGAAATAGATGTCACGTGACAGGGTCTTCCTGTGTCTTACAGCCCTTACTGGCTGACAGCTCATGTGCAGAGGAATTAGGTAGAGCCTCTTAACAGCCCAGTGAAGATGTTAAATCAGTTGATTTCCCCTCATTTGATAAATGAAGAGGCTGAGACCTGGAGAAATCATGACTTTCTTACATTACAGAGAATTAAATGCAGATCTAAAATTGGCATGACTAAAGTTTTCCCAATCAAGTCTTCATATCATAGAAGTTTATTACTGGTAGCAGCTGACATTGCTGAGTGCCATTATTGTACCTGGAGACTTGACACATGTTAACTCAATCAATCATAACAACCCTATGAGGCAGGTGTTATTATTACTTATTTCGTAAGTGAAGAAATTGATGAACAGATGGGATAAATTACTTGCCCACATTCCCAAAGCTAAGAAGTCACTGAGTGCAGCTTGAACTCAGGCAGTTTGGCTCCTGAAAGTATTAACCGCTGTGCCATACTGCTTACTTGTTAGTTGGGACAGAAGGTTGGTGGAGTACAGAAAACCTAGCTGTTAAACAAGGAGTTGAACAATAAATTTCCAGACAGTCCCTGACTCTATAAAATACTTTATTCGAGATTTTTAAAAATCCCAATATATTTTTAACACATAGCTGTCTCAGAAAATATCTACTATGTGAAGCAGTATTTGGTAAATTGGCTATTAATGTTAACATTGTGTAGAAAAATGAATATTTAAAAAGTGAATCTTTGTAAAGCGTTATAGATATGATTGAAGAATCTCAAGTCTATCTCAAATTACTAATAATAATGTTTATTTTGTTAAGCCCTCATCCCCAAGGGCTAGGTGTAGTAGGGGTGAGTAATGAGAAAAATTAACTGCCTGCTAGCAGGTTTTCAGGCCATTCTGATATGTTCAGTCCAGTTCAGTGACTTCAAGACCAAGTGCTTTATTAAAATCTAAATCTCCTTCTGTGTACTTAATCAATCATACTAAATTTTATTATTCTCTATGCCAGCAACTGTGCTAGTGGTAAGGGGGAGGTGGTAAGGAAGAAGGGTGTTTAACTTGGGTCTGGCGCATCCTTGTTAGTAGCAGTAGGGTTTACAGCCCTCTTCTGCTCACCACAGCTGACCTTGGATGCCACAGTGTGATCAGTGCTCAAATACTAGTCCTTTTATGAGCCCTACGCATTTGCTGATTTTTGAAGTCCTCCACTGATACTTTTCCTGATGTGCTTGGTACTGCAAGCTTCTTCCTCCCTCTCACTCTCCAGTGGGTGGTTCACCCCACTGACTCTTGATGCTGGGTTATTCTCACTGCTCCTGTGGACAGTCATCTTGTGGTACCTGCAGGATGCCTAAAGCCCCAGTTGCCTTGGGCACTCTCTACCCACAGGATCTCAAAAATCTATGCCACTTCAGCCCATGGGTCTACAGATTGATCCAGCTTTCTGCCTTCTCCCTACCCAACTTTTGTGTAACCTGCAACATCAACACAATTTCTGGTGTAGGGCTAAGTAGCTTTCATATTTAAAAAAAAAAAAAGTCATTCATTCCAGATCTAGTTGTGGAACAGATCCTGCACCATAAGTGTATAGGAAACAGAGAAACGGTGCATGCGTTCCCAGACTCCATGAGTGAAGATAGGAAGGGATAGTTGTGCCCTCTTGAGCTCTATGCACCCCTAATTTTTGCTGTCTCTCTCCTTTTGCTGTCTCTTCTTTTTAGTATAGTTGCCATTCCAGCACTTTTTAAATTTTAGCAAAATTTAATCCTGGAGTCTAAAGCCTTTTGTTTTTAGCCTTGAACTGTTTTCAGAAAAAGCCTACACTAGAACCATGAGCCCCAGCAGATCAGAAAAAGGTCTCAATAATCTTCACTTTCTCCCATTATCATAGCAAATACCCAAATCATAAAGAATTAAAAATCTAAAAATTTAAACATAAATTAAGGGGAAAGGATTTTATTTTTCAATAATAAATACTGAATTAATAGGTACAAATACTGATAAATGAGATTAACACTATGCCAAGAGCCAAATGCTTTATTCAGCTGATTAAGGATTCCAGTAATAAAACTGAAAAATAAAACTGATACTTGCTCGAATCTATCTAATCTAATCTAATAGTTGCTCTAATCTTTTGTTTCACAAGGATTTGGAGAGAAAGGACAGAACTTCTAAAGCCAACCAGCTACTATCATTATCAACTTTAGAGATTATTGTTGTTATTACCTCCATTTTATAGATGAGGAATGTGAGGCTTAGAAGCAGTGTTCTTGCTCAAAGTTCTATGAAAAGCAGGATCTCTTGAATTATGACAACAATTGAAAGAAGCATCCTGATGTTGGTTCATATTAAAAATATCCATGGTATTTATACAATCTCAATTTCAAATTAAAAGATCTTCGTTCTTCAGTACATTTACCAAAATTAGGTGACTGTTGTGTAAGAGCAGCAATAGATCCAGCTACTCATGTATGTCTATGTTGTCAAAGGTCAATACCAAAAAAAGATGAAATCCCAAATAAAAATGGGAAGAAGCCAAGTTGGTTAAATTTCACAGAAGAAAACAAGCAGATTCCCTTGGTGCAAAGATATTTGGCAGACTTCTGACGCATGGCTGCTTCTCCTTTCCATTTCTCTCACTTCATCCTCTGACATTTAGCCTTATAAACACCTGAGCAAGTGTTTGAGCATTAAATTATAAATTGTAAATCCATTCACGAGATCAAAGCAGAGATTATCTTAATATAATAGAATGACATCCAAACTTTTCAAGGTCTGGCTGTACACTCCACACTGAATCTCCCAGAATAAGTGCTGGCCAGCCTAGAAGTAGAGAAGAAGGAGAAGAGTAAGGGTGGGGACGCGTGGGAAAGAGGGAGGGAAAGGGGGAGAGGAGAGAGAAGTCGTTGGCTTTGCCCGACCAAGGGAAAGGCTGTCTTCCAGGCCAACTGTGCTGTAGTCCATCTGACATTAATCTCTCTTGTGAAGGCTGATTCCCTAGTCAGAAAAAAGCCCATACTCTGTCTTTTGTAATTTACTTAAATGGAGAAAACAAGTAGGACAATATCCTGTCCTGTCATTGTCCTGGGTACCCAGTAGATGTAGTTCTGATCACACTAATTAATAGCTTTCTGGTTTGTATGCCTCAGACTCTTGTGAAGTAGGTGCGGTGAGTAACTGATTCCTCTGGTCATGCTAAATCATTACCAGTATCAGGGCTGGAATCAGGACCGTGGTAAACTCTTCCTTCTTTTCAAACTTAGGCTGATCCTGCACAAGTGGTTCCTAATTTGTAATTCAAGGTCCCCTTTAGAAATCCAATGAAAACTAGAAGTACACGTATGCATAGACACCAAAAAACAAAACAACACAAAACCCTACCATTTCAAGGGCTTCGTAGAACTTTAACCTTATCCATGGAATCTCACTTAATAACTTTCCTCCTCAGGAGACCTGCAGTCTGATTTAGTAAAAGATAATAGAAAAAATTATCCATAGAATAATTACAGAATACTGTATCGCTTACACACACATGTTAATACACCACACACACACACATACACACACACAGAAATTCCACTCTACGGAGGAAACTGGAGGTCCCTTTTATTTAGATAAGCATAGTGATGGTTTCGGGGTGTAAGCTCAAAGATAGAGATGAACTGCCCTACCCAGTAAAGGAAGGAAAAATGTGAACTGCTAGAGGAGATATCTTGGAGGAAGAATCTCGAGGCTATTGGACTCTGTGAAGAAAACAGAAAAACAGAATCGCAGTAGCACAAGGGCAGAGAGGAAGGTCTGGAGCAGAGACAGGTCCTTGGCAGGATGAGCTAAGTTAGGCTGAGGCAGCACACACTCACACCTCAGGGCTTTTAGAGCCTTAACACAATGAAGGTCCCCACAAATCACCCCACTGGCCTGAGCAGCTATCCAGTCAATTGCTGTGGTGACTCAGCAAACAAGTCCACTTCCATCTTTTGTCTCTGCCCTCAGAACCTAAGGCTTTCTCATGATTGTTGTACCTGGGGAAGAGAGAGTCCAGGGTCTCATATTTGTGATAAACACATTTCACTTCTTTATAGCTTCTTGACTGAAACCAGTCACGAGATCTCACTAAATGCAAGGGGACTGGGATGTAAATATTTCCAAATGTCCAAAGTGAGAGGAAAACCTGATACTAGAGGGTTCCAAAAGTGTCTACTACATGGTTTGTCTAATAGAGGAAACCTAGTTTGTTAGCTGGGGGTGTCTATTGTTAAGTTTCTCATCAGTCTCCTCTATGGAATTCTCAATAAAATATGTACTCTTCTCATTCTTCACAGGGACTCAAAGGTATACGGAGCTCTGATATCAGTGGGGCACAAAGCAGGTACAGAAAGCCCCATCCTGTAGGTACAGAGTATTGACGATAGAGCACAGTGAGACAGGCAGATTCCAAGGTGGAAAAGAACTGCCTGGCTTCCAACCCAGGCTACATTCTACAATTCTGAGAAAGGTAAGTGACTTGCTCTTCTGCAAAATGAGTTAGCTGGATTTGATCACTCTAGTGTTAAACTGTACAGTTCTGGCAATAGATGCAAAAGCAATTAAAGAAGAGAGAAATCAATTTAAGGATAAAATTATTTTTGGCAGGTAACCTCATTTTTTAGCTTATCTGACCAATCTGTTACTATGTCTGATGATCACTTCTATTAATTAGGTTTTATTAGGTAAGATATATCAAAAAATCTAATTTTGCCCTTACTTAAATTATAACGCTCAGCATAAAAAATAATCTTTGGTCAAATCAAATGGGATAAGATAGTGACTTTGAGTACATTTTGTTATCCAAAAACATATACTAAGATGGGTAGAATTTGGCACAACATATTTCTCTCAACATTTGGTGGATGGATGCATTTAGGATAACTGTATAAAAGGCGATCATACATCAAGGTCTATCTGGGATAGTCTCAACAAAATTATGAATAGCTCCTCATTTTATTCCCAAGTGTTTGACTTTGAACAGTAAGTTATATTGCATCTGGTGTATATGTCATGATTTTCAGCAAATGATTTTTGTGTGCCCACAGCACCAGAACCCTTATTTGCTGCTGTTATAGTCAGACCCCAGATTAACCTAAACCGAACACTGAGGGACACTTACAAGTCATGTAAAATATTAATCTATCTTTTATCTCTCTATTGTTCACTCTAGATAGGTCATTTTCCATGTTGACATCAGCAACTAAAGTAATCCAAGGAGTGACTGTTTTCTCCTGGATCCTTGACGAGAGGAAATCCTCCATGTGAGGTGAACAGTCATTTCTGATTTCTCCAGGGCCAGCAGAAGCCAGTAATAACAAGGGTTATCCTGTTCCGTTTCAACATTAGTCTGAACAAAATGCCCGGTACATAGAGCACTGAGAAACATAAACACAGCCTGTACTTTTTTTTTTTTTTTTGGTCCTCTGTTATGGAGGAGCTTATACTGTCCCTCAGAATAACACTTTTCTAACTCAAAAAGAAAAAAGAAAAAAAGGTTACACTACCCTCATCAAAGCCTAATATGGATCTCCCAATGACATTCTTCTACTTGCTATTTAAAAAGAGTAATTTTAAGTTTGTTTTAGAAGAGTAACCGCCCCTTTTTTTGGTTTAAAAATTCAATTCATTTTATACTTCTCTAATGTTGACTATTTTTTCCCATGGTGCTGATTACCTTGTACTCCTCTAATTCACTCTGCTCCTCAAGGATTGACAATTAGGTGAAGTGAGACCACCAAATGTTAGTGATAACAACTTTAAACTGATGGCAAACTAGTATTGCCAACAGTAAAAATTTGTATCACCTCTGTATTTTGCTCCCCTAAATCTCATGGGTTACCTGCAGAATGCTACAGATATTGACATCTGGTCTCCCTCCCAGACTCTTGGTTGCTTTATTTCATAGCTACATAGGTTACTTATTTTAGCATGAGCCTAATATAATGGTCAAAAAAGGTAGTGATGTTTCAGTTATACCCTTAAGTCAATAAAAATCTAAGGTGGGGGGCAACTATTAGCCACTCAGTAAATTTCACAATAATTCAAAAGCAAAATTGCCCTAGTTGGTTTTTTTTAAAATCATACATTACTGATGATTTTCTGTACAGTATGGAAAAGCTTCATTTACAGACCTTTAAGTTAGAGTTTGATATGCTTCTGTTTAATACTGAATTTGTTCCACGTGGATCATGAAGGTTCTAAGCTAAGTATCACTGAATGCAGGAAAAGGTACAGTGATTCCAGGAGGAAAGCCATGGGCAGTTTTCAGAGGCATGAAAGGACTTGGGCTTCCTCCTTCCCTGACTCCCAAAGTCAATAGATACAAAAGGTAGAAGGGAGCCTGAGACATTTGTAATTAATTGGGAAGTTGGTGGTAGGTGTGTTATTCCAGACAGCACATTATTTTATCTATAAATATTTGTCTATATCTCTAAAAAAAGAGAATTCTTTTAAACTTAACCGCAATTTCATAATTATACCTTAAAAATGACAATACTTTGTAAAGTCTATCAAACTTCCTAATAGACTCATTAAAATTTTTAATTTTTAGGTTAATTTTTTGAAATCCAAGTAAGGCTCTTACAGTGCAATTAAGCAGTGTCGTATAAATTAAATCTCTCTCTCTCTCCTTGTGAATTATTTGTTAATAAAAAGGAAGTTATTCACGTTCTGTAGAGGATCTTACACTCCAAATTTTGTTAATTGCATTCTGTGGTGTTGTTTAACATGCTCATCAACTCAATATTTAACATTCATCAACTCTTTGGTTAAAATTAGGTACAATTTACATAGAAAAGGTGGCTAAATGCTTGCTTAGCCCTTTTATTTATCTGCTTATGATCATGTTTTAGGAACTGAAATTGACCCCCAAATTCCTTATTCTCAGTCCAGGGTTCTTACTAACACACCTGCAGGCATCCATTAGCTTGTACTTACCTCTTATTCATTGTTTGGACTTCATACATAGAGTGACTCTGGGCAGTATCTTAAAGAATATAATTTAAGGGAGAGAATAGAATTGTATGCTGAGCCATCATAAAATAGTTCTTCACACTGGGACATAATGAGTTAACAGTGAAAAACTCCCAATGACCCTGTCAATGATTTCTCCTCGTCTTACAATAAGGTACTGAGCTACACCCAGTAGCAGTCTGAGTAACACTCCTGAAAAGAGTGTGTTGCTCACAGTAATATTAGCTGTTTAACTTTGGTGCATTTTTTTCTAGACATTATTTCATAAAATATGAACTCCTCAGTTAATGAGTTTGTGTTTTGTTCTGACAATTTCTTTCTAAAATATGCCTGCAGAAAAATAGGGCTGAGGCTCTCAGGCTCCAGGACTTGGACATAACATAGTTCACATGTGAAAATCTCTGATTAAAGTCTATAAATTCTAGTAGAGGTTGATTTTATGATTTAAAGACAGATCTTATTTATGTCCTAGCTACACAAGTGGGAATAAACCAATACTTGTCTTTGCTGTTAACTGCTTATTTGTTTTGCTAACTTGTTTGTTTTAAATTTTGTCAGTATATTAACCCTGTAGAAGTTTGAAAAAAAAAGAGCTTGGAATTTATACAATTAATATTGTCTATGGATAACCACAGGGATATTGAAACTTTTGAAATATATGTTGGAAAGCTCTCACTTGTCCTCAGCCATGTTAATCAACAAAACTGAACTAATACTATACTAGTCCTTTTCAGTTGCTGTTTCCTTGACAAAATTACAGGATCCTGTGTTGAACGACCTGAATTCTGGCCCTGGTGTTTACTAACTCTGGACTATGAGAAGGTTACTTTTACTCATGATATTGTTGGGAGACAGTTGTCCTGAGTTTCTGTGTGTCTTGTGAGTAGAGGCACTAGTGGTCTTTGTTGGGCCTTGAAAAGATGACCTTTCCAAGTACATTTGCAAACAGCCTTGGAAGTTAGTCTTTTTTTTTTTTTCTTTCGGTGGGGTTGGGTAATTAGGTTTATTTATTCTTAAAGGAGGTACTAGCGATTGAACCCAGGACCTCATGCATGTTAAAGCATGTGCTCTACCACTTGAGCTATACCCTCCCCGAGCCTTGGAAGTTAGGAGAGTCTTCCCCTAGAGCAGAGGGTAAGTTTGTGTATTCTCCAGTATAACGTTATCCTCTGGGCAAAAGTTAGGCAGGCTGCTGTGCAACCCATTCTAATTTTTTTTTTTATTGAAGTGTAGTCAGTTCATAATGTGTCAATTTCTGGTGTGCAGCATGTTTCAGTCGTACATATACATACATATATTCCTTTTCACATTCTTTTTCATTATAGGATATTAAATATAGTTCCCTATGCTATACAGTATAAGCATGTTGTTTATCTATTTTATATGTAGCAATTAGTATCTGCAAATCTTAAACTCCCAATTTATCCCTTCCCACTCTCTTTCCCCCACCCTGCCCCCGCCGGTAACCGTAATTTTGTTTTCTATGTCTGTGTGTCTTTTGTTTGGTAAATAAGTTCATTTGTGTCTTTTTTAAAAAAATTCCACATATAGGGGATACCATATGGTATTTTCTTTTTCTGGCTTACTTCACTTAGAATGATGATCTCCAGGTCCATCTAGGCTCTGCAACCCATTATAAAATAGTAGGATTCCCTAAGCTTGGGGCTTCTCAGCTATGACAAAACGCGTTGCCTCGTGTGCACGGCACATCCCCCTCCTTGGCACCGTGAAGGCTCAGCCATGTACATCTCAGTATTGTCTAAAGTAGCTGCATGATGTAAACGTACGCTTATGCTTCTTGCTGTGTGGTGAGAATTGTTTTCTTTCTGACCCTGGAGTCTTAGAATTTCTGCCAGTTTCCATGATACAGTAGCAGGTTGACTTGCTAGCTTGCAAACAGAGTAAAATCTTGACAGTTCTTAACAGATCATATAATTTGTTTATCTTTAGAATTAAGTGGTTGGCCTGTGAATTGGTTTAAATTTATTTTTTAGTTCTGATTCAATGCAGAAAAGAGTCTTGTTTCATGTTCTCAAGGGCTTACAATCTTTCTGAGGCTGAAATGTGTAAAGAAGTGTTGCAGACTCTGTACCTTCAGCCCAGGTGGCCATGTCTATGACCTGGTTGGAGAGCTGAATGGGCTGGAAGGTGAGAGTAAAGGGCAACTCCCTGAAGTCATGTGTTTGTCCTGTTGTCTGTCAGAAATGAAGAGAATGGAGGTTGTTATCTGCTGTGACTGAGAAGACTAGAAAAACAAAGATAACCCCCATGGTCTGGAATCTGATCTCAGGGGGCAGAGGGGATACAAGAATTATTTTCACGAAAAACCCTTGAAATATGGGAACACAAGCAGAGCTGTTGACGTCTCCAGTAACACAGCATAAAACGGGTTGGGAGAGATGAGAAGCCTTCTCACTTCTGCACAGCCTTCTCCTCAGCACCACCTAGGCTCAGCCCGGTACATCATGGTGTTGTCTAGAGTAGCTGCATCAGAGCAGCAGCAGAGGCAGTTCTGCTACAGGAGAGCAACATTCACGATGGACACAGCAGTCCTGGTGTCAGCCTGGTGGGGGACAGTGGATGTCACTGTAGAACCAGCTTCCAAGTACATGTGAAGCAACCCTGGGTATTACTAGCAATGTTTGACAGGCAAGGCCCAGGGTACTAAGTTACTGCTTGAGCAGGTTGGGACAAAACCTAAAACAAATTTGGTCATTATAATTCCTTTGCACCCATTATCAGCCATTTGTACCCATGACTAGTGAGGCATGAGGAAACTCAGATTACACAGTAAATACAATGAAATACAATACGATGTAACAAAGCTCAATGTTACGGAAACACAGAACAGAAAATGTTTGGGCTAGGCCTTGAGGGACAAACACGCTTTTGCTAAGTAGCCAATAAAGTAACCAGAATCCTTCATGGAGAAAAGAATTGCAAAGTCATAAACACTGGATTACAAATTTCAAATTGAATTTTTAAATTTTGGTTTTCAAGAACCAAATTATCAACATTTTCAAGGTTTAATTATAAATACCCAACCAACAGCAAACAGAAAATGTTCAGAAGATACATTTTACACATACAAATCCAAATTTCTCACCTCAAAAAATTATCTACAGTGATAGTGCTCCATGCTTTGCAAACTCAAATTCTGTTGCTAAAATAATTTTTCAATTACATTCTCGGGTAGTATTTGTCCCTAATTTACATATGTGTGTATGTGTATACATTCATTCTGTTCCAGTTTACCAATAAATACAGTCTTCAGTTTTTTTCCCCAAAATGCCACATATCACCTTAATACTTTTTTAGTGTTTAGCCAGTAATTGATTTAAATAAAATGCAATATATACATAATTCTTTAAGGATATAATTCCTTACCTATAAACTATTCACCTCCATGTTCAACTTCTAATCATCAGCCAAGGCCAGTTAGGACAGTTTGAAGGAATGAATAATTGAAGACCCCTATGCTTATGCAGATGTTTGAAAGCAATAGGAGAAATATCTCTAAACGGCTTGTGCATTGTTTTTGATAGGGAATATGGTGTGGATAAAAAATGCTTTGGCTGGTCTTTGTGGCTTGATGTCTTAAATTTTTTGTCTCATAGTGATTTAAAACATCAAAGTACAATATATCCTAGAGAAGTGAGGCAATACTAAGTTTGGAAAGTTCTAACAGTTTTCTTTTGATTTCCCATATATTCTTTGATTTTTTATTTGGAGGTTTGCAGTTTCATGTGTTTACTATAGGTGTCACAACATTGTCTGGTAAGTAATCTAATAAATTATACTTTAAATTATATTATTTAAAATACTTTTGATATATTAAATCACCCTTTTTAATCGAAATGAATAATTTTATTTCCTAAAAAGTGATGTGACTTTAAAACTAGCTAGTACAAAATATCCAGCAGCACAAGATTTGTCTTTTTAGTGAGACTAGTGATCTGTTATACCCAGCATTCCATCTTTGACATTGACATCATAGTTGTTTTGCAACCAACTACTCTGTTGCTCTCCATGACACCATAATTCAAGGTAAGATACATGTGGAATGTGTCAACAATATCACCCATTCCACATGCTCTTCTTACCATGTGGCTTTGACACTCCTCCCTTTAATAGGTAAGGTCTGTGTTTATTTGTCTTGAGTCTGGTCAAGCTCCTGAAAACAGGGAATGCAGTTACTTTGCTGTGAGGAGACCGAGGCAGCCACACTGAGAGGTCCAGCTGAAGTTTCACTGACAGCTAACATCCATACACCAAACATGTGATAAATGAGCTTCCAGACAATGGTAATCTACCACTCTCAAAACATATCTATCCTTCCTTACTGAGAACTCAGACATGGAACAAAGTCAAGTCATTCCCACTGAACCCTTTTAAAATTCCTGACCTACAGAAACCATGAGCATAATAAAATTTTTATTTTAAGCCACTAACTTCAAAATTGTTTATTATGCAGCCATAGTAACTGGAACAATATATTGCCCCAACATCCTAATTTCCCTTTAATAACTCATGACCAATCAATCTGCTTTATTATGCATTAACACTTTTTCAGTGTTTGAATTTTTGACTTGTATGACATGTACTAAAAGATACTTCCGTTAATTTGACCTAAATTCTTTTTCATGGCCGTAGCCAAATTTTGCAATAATCCTAAGTAAGAACATCCAGAGCAGAGACAACCACAAGGACAAAACCCCGAAAGTTTGGGGAGTTAGAAGAACTAAAAACAGATATGGCTAGAGTGTAAGGAGAGAAGAAAAAAATGATTAAGTTGTGTCAGAGACATCTCTTATCTTTTGGAGCTAAACAGGCCATGAAGAGGAGTCTGGATTTTATTCTGAGAACTCTAGGATGTTTTATGCAAGATAGTCCTGTGCTTTGGTTCGCATTGATTAAGGTCATTGGATCATGGAGCGTGGTTTGTAGCCTTCAGCAGAAGCAACACAGCAAATCAGAGAGCTGAGGCAGGAGGGCAGGCAGAGACAAGGGGCCTGAGTAAGGGTAGAAGCAGATCTGGAGCAAAGGACAAATATTTGGGGTAGATTTGGGAGACAGAAATGACAGGAATGTGACATATTTCATGACTGGGTTTGAGACAAGGAAATGAATTAAGGATTACACCTAGCTATGTGGCTGCAGTAACTGATGGATTGGGAAGAAAGAAATTAAACTGAGAAAAGGATACAGCAATGGAAGAGGTTTGAGGTAGGCGTAAAGAGTTAAGTTTAAGAAATTTTTGTCAGTTCTGCTTTTAAGTCCTAATGAAAATAACCAGGCAAACAGACAAGCATCGTGGTACAAGCTAGTGGGTTGATATGGTCAAATTCCAGTGAATGCAGAAAGAAGGAAATATACTTTTGTTTTCTTTTCATATTCTTTTTCACCATAAGTTACTACAAGATACTGAACACAGTTCCCTGTGCTGTGTGTGTATACAGTGTGAACAAATATACATATACATTTACAAACAAATATATATATATATATATACATACACATACATATACACACACACACACACACACACATACACACGTACATACACCCACACACATACATACATACACTTTCTGTGTAATAATCATTTTAGGACCAGCTGCACTTTTCCAGATAGGCTATATTTATTGTTCTAGTTTCTCTAACATATATGGGCTTCATGAGTAGACTAAATTAAAGTACTATTATTCCAATATTTTTATCTGTTTTATGCCTCAGTTTTCATTGACTGGACCTCCTTTCTCTACCACACAGTGGTAGCATGAATAATAAAATGTATATAATGTGCCATAATCTTAGAACAATATAAATATGATTGCTTATATTATTTATATTTGTATTACATAAAGGCTGATTACCTACCAAGAGCCTATGGCTGATTCAGAACACTCTTGGGAGGGAATGTTGAAGTTTCTAAGGTCAGAAACCCTGGCAGGTAATAAAACTGTAGACAGTGAGGAAGTATTTTTTGATATCAGAAAATAGAATATGGGTAACTAATGAACAGGAGCTTCCCTCTAAAGAATCTTATTCTTGGCATCCTTTTGTTGGAAAAAATTAGATACTCAGGATGTGTCCTTAAGTAATTACTCTTCAGTGAAGAAAAAAATTATGTGTGTAAGTAGTTCTCATTGATGTTTAAAAAATAAACAAAGCAAAACCAACAAAAACTAGTGATACTGGTGTGATCTGAGTATTCCTTTCTCTTTCTATGAACACTGTTGCCACACTTTGTCAAAAAGAAAGATGTTTAAGGATACTTTCTCCTTAAATGGTTCAATTATCATGTAAGAGAATTTACTCTTAACAATAGATAATGAAACAGTGCCCCAGATAGATTGTTTCATGTTATATAGTGAATTAGAACTGGTCCGGTTGGCTTACACATCCAAACAAGTGGTTATAGTGTTAATTGTTCTTTATTTCCTTTTTTTTTTTTTTCAATTGAAGTATAGTTAGTTTACAATGTTGTGTCAACTTCTGGTGTACAGCATAATGTTTCAGTCATACATATACATACAGATATTTCTTTTCCTATTCTTTTTCAGTATAGGTTCCTACAAGATATTGAATATACCTGTGCTATACAGTATAAACTTGTTGTTTATCTATTTTACATATAGTAGTTAGTATCTGCAAATCTCAAACTCCCTATTTATCCCTTCCCACCCCTTTCCCCCTGGTAACCGTAAGTTTGTTTTCTATGTCTGTGAGTCTGTTTCTGCTTTGAAAATAAGTTCATTTATGTCTTTCATTTTTAGATTCCACATATAAGTGATATCATATGGTATTTTTCTTTCTCTTTCTGGCTTACTTCACTTAGAATGACAGTCTCCTCAAAAAACTAAAAATAGACTTACCATATGATCCAGCAATCCCACTCCTGGGCATATATCTGGAGGGAACTCTAATTCAAAAAGATACATGCACCACAATGTTCACAGCAGCACTATTTACAATAGCCTCAACATGGAAACAACCTAGTGTTGATTGCTGTTAGACAAACTAGTTGTTGCAATTTTGACTCTATGTATTGTGTGCGTGTGTGTGTTTGTGCTCATACACATGTGTTTGCTGGCAAACGCACAGACATACAAAATTGAAGTGTTTTTTATAAATCAAATACAACACGACCACATAACTTGGGGAGTTAAAAGCATTTTTCTCTAGCCCTGTCCCTCTCACCACTTTGCATTATGAGTTTCCAACTCTAGACTATAAATTGTTGTAGACGGAAACTGTATCTACCTTCGCATTTAGTTTAGTTTGGTACATAGAACATTCTAGGAAGTAAACATATGTCAAATTGAATGTAATTGCTTCTTCCAACTGCTGCCTCTTTCTTTTCTGTTCCTTCACACATCTTGCGAAAGCAGTCTTCTCTCATTCATTATTTAGCCCTGTTTTAGACAATAACCTTCTCATTCTATTGAAACTGTTTACATCTAACAAAAATGAACAGTAATCATTTGTTTGCCTAATTCAATAGCTCCTTATTAGTCCTCATCCTGTTTGACCTCCTTGCAATATTTAGCAGAGTTTCTCCACACATTATGTTTGAATTTCCTTTGCCTTTTGTCAGTCTACTTCACCTTTTCCTCTTCCTTTCTCCAAAATCCTTTTCTCTTTGTGTTTACCGTGAGATTTGGTAGTAAGGAAGGTCTGTTCTCTTTTCACTCTACCTGCTCTTTCTGAACATTTTCATTCCCTCGCAAGGCTTCAGCTCCCAAATCTGTTTTGAAGATGTCTGAATCAATGTGCAAGTCTCAACATTATTTTCTGAATATTTTCTTTGCATATCGAGCGTCTCCATTCAGACATAGTATAATACAACTTTAGCTTAAAAACAAACAGTAACAACAACAAAAATGGACTCTGGGTAGCTTAGGCAAAAACAAAGGAAGGAAGGGAGGCTTACTGCAGTGATTACTAGAGAATTTCAGGAGCCTCAAGGGTGGAATGTATGGCTGCCACAGGAGACCAAAGTCCCAAGGGGAAACCAGGAATGTCCTTCCTCCATTTGTCACCTGCACCTCTCTCTGAGTATTTATGCTTTCTTTCACCCTGGTAACTAACTTCTTGTACTTTTTAGCCCACATGTTGGAATGTGACAACTGATGTTCACCAAGTTTATATATCCTCAGTTTCAGACATCCAGAGAGGAACCAATTTTGCTTTCTCTGTTTCAATTTAATAATTGGAGGCAAGGACTCTTAGTGGCCCATTCTAGGAAGATATTACCCACCCTAGCCAGTCCATTCTAGCCACAGGAAATTTCCATTGTACAAACAATGGCTGCTTCAAAACCACATGAATGGAGAAGAGAATGTCTCAAGGACAGGCGATGAGTGAAGAGATGAGACATGCTTGGCTAGAATAAATAAGAGGTTTCCATCACAGTGTCCAATTGGCACATTAAACTCTTGTGCCAAACTCATTACTATCCACCAACCCAGCCTGAAAGAGAGAAATCTCCAGATCCCTTCAGTAAGTAGATATAATCCTGCCCAGGTGTTCAAAGTGGAAATTGCTGGGTTATCTTTGACTTCATCCTCCACCTATATTCAAGCATTTTCTAGTCTATCAGTTGTAACATTAAACTGTCCATGGCCTCATGTTTGCCCAACCCCAGTACCACTGTCCTCTCACAGCCTCTCATCGCCTGCCTCCTCGCTGGTCTCTGTGACCCTGTCATTTGCTTCTCCGATCTTGTCCATACTAGACTAGCAAACTATGTCGTGTCACTTCTTTATTTAAAAACCATCACAACCTGTAGAATAAAGCACAAATGGCCCATCTTTTATGTCTGGCCCCTCTTCATTCAGAGAAGCCCACCACTATCCATAGATATTCATAATCTCATAAACTATATTATTTACTCAATCTCTTGCACTTTTGTATATGTCAATTTCTAACCCTGAAATTGCGTTGTCTTCTTGTTTATTTGGCAAAATCTTTCTTATCCTTCTGGATTTACCTCAAGACCCAGTTCAAATATCATCCTCTCTGAAAAACCTGTCTTGACATTTTACATCACCAAGGAAATAATCTTACTTACCTGGTCTTAACTCAGTAAAATACTTTTAGCATCTCTTAGTTTTTCTACAGTTTATTTGCTTTATATATTAGCATTTGGACAGCCCAATGCATTTTATACTTTCCCCTCTCCTAGAACTTCACACAGGGTCTGGTGTGGGGAAATAATTACACGAATATTCACAAATTTTAAAATATGAATATTTTCATTATCAAACATGGATTTTAAATGGGCTCTTTTGGGTATGTAAATTTTTAAATTATGAGGAATCTGTTTCCAGTAGGGTGCATTATACGGAATTATTCAACTTAAAAATCGTAACTGAGTTCTTTCTATGTGATCTATGGCACTGCTGAAATAGCGCCCCCACCAAGCAGTTTCCTCTGTAGGGCTGAGAATGACATATAAACAAATAACAGTATTACAAGCCAGATTATAAATGCTAGAAGTACAAGAAAGCGCCTATGGTAAAAAAGAGAAAGGAAAGATTAATTTTGGTTGGAAACTGGCTTTACAAATAAAACCACATAAAGCAGAGGGGCACATACTCTCAAATGGTACCCAGAATGGTCAACTAAATGAACACTGTGGTGTTTTTTTTATTATTATTGTGCATGAATGTGGTACATGGTGTACAAATTCCATTCTCTAAGTACTAAATTATTTTTGTTAATTTACAACCACAGTCATGATTTATAATGCCTATAAAACCCACCCTAAAACAAATATTCTCAAACACACAAACACTTACACATGCACGATTGCCAACGGTGGTAATTTCACTGGCAGAGCTTTCAGCTCTACATTTGAGTTAAAGGCGAAGATTAACATGTGTTAAAGTGAGGGTTTGCTAAGGCTTAACTATGGGTGTTAGATTTCCTATATAAAGCAGTTAGTCAAACACTAAGCCAAGACAAAAGTGTTTGTTCTTCACTTTGGCTTCCAACCCCAGGCATCATGTATTTAGGAGCAAGCTTAAAGGCAAGCCTTTGGAGAATACAGCGTAACGTTGGCAAGCAAGTCATTCCCAATTAAGCAAACCAAATCTTGAGACCAAAACTATAATAAGTGGTCAGAGAAATTAAGAGAAGCTCAATGTATGATGACGCCTTATTTTTCTCATTTCATTGCTGTCTTCCCTGTCTCTCACTAAGAATTAGCATTAGATGCTTTGTGGGATCAGATCAGAAGTGCACAGAGGATTTAGGCCTTCTGTAAGAGCATTTGCCTTACAGCCTCCTTGGGCTTGGTAGCAGCTGTCCGAATAAGCAATCCTTGTGATTTTAGGAAAGATTAAGGAAGGTCTAGTGGTGACCTCAGCTACCAGAGGCCTTAATGCACATATCAATTCATGTAATAAACATTACTTCAGGGAACAGAGAGAATAACATCTTCACATTTACTAGAGGCAGTTTAGCTGGCTAGACATGGAAATTGTTTCATTTTCCTTTAAGAAGAACAAAAAATACATCTTTTCAGGCTGTCACAATTGGCTGCCGAAATAAATAAATCCATGAGATTGACTTTTCCATCAAACGTTTGATAAATGACACTTCAATTTCTTATTCAAATTCCTCATTGTTGGGCTCTACTATTTTCATTTGTATTATTTTGAAAATGTGTTTTTAGTTCATACATATTGAATGAGTGACTAATAATATACAGATATATTCCTAAGTGCTTTTGTTCTTGATTATTTATGACATCTATTTTTTATACATCTGGCAAAGTAAGGAGCTCTGGGGAGCAAAATGACCTTTTTGTCCATGATCGGGGAAACAATGGAAATGTGTTTTATTTGAGTAATCTCTCTGTTGACCAGGATTCTATCAAAGATCATCCCAGACGAATAACTGTTATTTGGCCAGACACACCAGGACAGATAGCGGTCAATGTGTTTTGATTAGTCAGTGCCCAGATGAATAGTTACAGTTAATAGTTACAATTACAGTCATGGGTATACATATATGAAATTTACTTGCCTCACATTATACTGTGCCTTTTCATTTTTTTAGGTAAACTCACTTTCAAGGCCAACAAAAGAACACTCGGAAGTGATCCTCATGTTACTTTGGTCACTAATAGCTTTCACTTTTTGTGCCTGCTTCTCTACCCCTGCCCCCACGGCATTACCCACCCTGTCATTCTGATATATGCTCTTTCCTCTTTCAGTTCTCAGAAGCAGACTTCATATGACATTTATTTCACTTAATCTGGCCAAAAAAAAAAAAGAAAGAAAGAAAACCTCAGTGTATTTTTTCACATTTCACATTTTAAAAAATTATGTATTTGCCACCCTCAACAAAGATTTGGATGCCAGGAAGCTGTAGGCAATGTGGTGTGTTTGGTTAGTTATTCAATCCGTGTACATTGAGGCTCTACTCTGAGCTTGGAACAACCAGAAATATGCTGACAAGTTGAAAGAGACAGACTGGGGCCTATCAGCTGGGTTATGGTAGAATCTTGAGTTATCGAGTTAACTCACTCTACTAGGAGCTCTGATTGGCCTATTTGGGGAAACCAGGAAATGTTGGCTGTAATCCTGCCTTCATAATCTTCACGTTTAAGACTTTTGTTTCCCTTCACCTTTATACCTCTTCGATGGTAAGTCTGATGGCAGCCTATTATGTCATTTCTCAATGCAGTAGTTTATCTGATGTCAACTCTCACTTAGTATGTAAGTAATTCTGCAGTTCATTAATGAAATGCACCCAGAATATGAATTCTCGCAGTAAAATCATCAATGTCATCTCTGCTTTACAGATGAAATCACTCACAGCCCAGAGACTTGATAACCTTCCCAAGGTCTCATACCTGTTAGCAGCAGACCTGACATTCTTATCCTAATTCTATCAGAGACTTGACTGCAATGAGTCAGAATTAATATTCAAGGGCCATATTTTGGTCTATTTGGTTCATATTAATTAAGCTATTATTAATTAATTGATTAAACTAATATTGATAAGTTTACCCTTTCGTAGTTAACATACATTTCATTAATTTGTATAAAGTTGTCCAGTTCCTAGGATTGCATGGCCGCTATGCTCTAACAGTCAAGGGAATGAGATTTACTTACTGTTGTACTCCATGCTCATAATACTTGTTGTCTAGATATAAGCAAATATGTACACTTCTATGTAACGGGGCTCAGAGAAGACAAGATGGAATGAAACTTGGTAATTAAAAATTATATATCTATTTCCAAAAATATTGATCTTAATAATCTGTACTTTAAACCATAAGAAGCAAAATGACTGATGTCAAATATTTAATTTTCCTCCAGAATTAGAATTTTAAAAGTCAGTGGCTGTTTTCAGAATGAATGCTGGTTTCTGTTGCTTACCAGACTACGCAAATGTATTCATTATACTACCTACTTTTGCTTTATTAATGACTTAACTATCCTTTGGCCAGAAAATGCAATGCTTTGTGTTAGAATAACAAACAGAAGAGGAACTGGTTTCAACCACTGTTTATGATTGCTTAAAACATTATAATTAACCATACTACATTTGTTCTCATATATAAAAGTAATAGAAGGGACAGCTAGTGACACCTCAGAGGAACAAATAATTCAAAACTGCATGCAAGTGTAAGTAGTCTGACTACAAAGGAAATAGCATCTAGTGCTTGCTTGAGAATATTTAGCTTCTGGATTGTAGGGGAGCACCAAAGGTAAGAGGGACCACAAGCAAATAATATTGTAGGATTCTATTGTTTTTCTTTTAATAGACTTCCCATATACCCTCTGCCCCACACATGCATAGCCTCCCCCATTACGAACATCTCCCACCAGAGTGGTACATTTGTTAACAGTTAATGAACTTATACTGATGTACCATTATCACTCAAAATCCATAGTTTACGTTAGGGTCCGCTCCTTGTGTTGTACATTCTATGGGTTCAGACAAATGTGTAATGACAGGTATCTACTGTTACAGTAATATACAGAGTATTTTCACTGCCCTACGAATCTTCTGTGCTCCACCTCTCCATCTCTCCTCACCCCAACTCCTGGCAACCACCGGTCAATTTACTGTCGCCGTAGTTTTGCCTTTCCAAAATGTTGTACAGCTGGAATCATGTAGTATATAACTCTTCATATTGGTTTATTTCACTTACTAATACGCATTTAAGTCTACTTCATGTCTTTTCATGTCTTGATGATACCTTTCTGTTTAGCTCTGAATATATTCCATTGTCTGGATGTACCATGGTTTATTTATCCATTCACCTGCTGAAGGATACCTTAGATGCTTTCAAGTTTTGGCAATTACCAATAAAGCTTCGATAAACATTCCTGTGCAGGTTTTTATGTGGACATAAGTTTTCAACTCCTTTGGATAAATACTAAAGGAGCATGATTGATGGATGGGACTCTTGTTTTTAACCAATGGGATATAGATGGTCAGTGGGAAAAACTCATAGTTTACAGAGGTTTCATTCTTCACTGTTTCTATAAAATTTTAGGGAAAAAGTGTTGTGTCTCAATTCTCAAGCAATCTGCCTGAAAGTCATAAGTAATATTTGTAGCTGAGCCTACCTGCCAGGGGTTTACCATCTGTCATTTTTCTATAGAGTCCTGCCTGTATCTCACAAGTCAGGGCTTCTGATATGATGCTTCCTGTGACTCTGCTTACTGAGGACTGCATTCTGTGCTTCTTCCTTTTCCCATGTCATCTATGTGTGTTACAATGAGACCAAAATATGTGCTCTTCTAATTACTAGATCAGTAAACACTATTATTCTCCAACACTATTATCACTATTTTAAACCACTAAAGAAATTATTTTAATTTGTATTTTAAAGATAGAACAATAAAATTGTTCTATTACCAAAAAATTAATTTCTATATCCTTTTCATTTATAATAAATAATGAATAAGATAGTCAAATGTTTGCAAACATGTAACTTGTGTATTGACAAAATGCAGCTTTAAGTTTTTATGAGATTCAGCATATCTGATCAAATGATTAATGAGAAATAAATTATTTTATAACTTCTCTAGGATTTCAGAGATGATTATATTTAACCTCTTTTTTCTTTTAATTCAAGAAGTAATTTAGATCTGAACTGGTGTATATAAAATAAAAAGTGATAAAAAAAAGAAAGTTGTTACGTAGTGAAGACCTTTTCACAAAGATCACTTTTGTGAACTCTTACTGTTTAAGATTTATGGTAATACACGTCTATGGTAATCCATAGAATTCTACAGGTTGATATGCTGATGAGTTAAGCTCCTAATGTATATTAAAGATGTAAGGTTCTGAGACTTCAGTATTTCAAAGTGAATTCATGAAGATGGCTCAACAGAATTTCAGACCAGCAAGAGTTTTCCTTTATTAATTCATTAATCCATTATTTCAATATATTTTGTTGTGTTAAGCACAGGGATTGCAAAATCCTGCCCACGTTAAGATATGTCAGTTTGGACTCTCACCTAGACTATTGCAACAAACCTCTAACTGGACTCCTTGTTTCTGTGCCTTCTCACTTGGCTCTATTTTTCACATTGAAGCCAAACTGTTTTTTCTAAAATCTGGTTTTTACAATTCTACTCAAACCCTTAACTAGAAAATGGCATCCTGTTGAATTTAAGATACAATGTAAAACCCTTAATCTGGCCTTCTAGGTTCTTTATGGTCTGACCCTGCATCCTCCAGCCTCACTACCATGTGGTCTCCCTCTGCGCACTAAGCCACAGCTTCTGGTTGTGGGCACCGGCTCTTTCACTCTTTGAGCCTTTGTTTTTGCCTGACATGCTCACCTTCACATTCTCAGCCGCCAACTCCTACTTATCATCAACTCTCAGCTGACAGACACTTCATCAAAGCATCATTCCCTTAATTAGATCATGTCTTTCATATTTACGATAGTGCCTACAGGATTTAGCATAATGCCTGGCATAAAACATGGACTCAAAAATTAATTATTAATGCTTGATTAGAGCGTGTGAATGCTCTAATGGTACCTAGACCAATGCAAGCTTCCCCTTTAAAAAAAATTAAAAGTAATTTACCGATCTTTAGTCTGCATGTCCAATTTCTAAGTTGACATGCATGAAGATGACTGAAAGAGGGGACTTTTGGAAAGACTAATATAAAGATCTTACAGCCTAGAGAAGGTGAATGTAAAAGCAAAAGAGGAAAAAAAATTTTTTAAATTATTAGAAAAATAAGTTAAAATGAGGGAAAGTGGAGTATCAGTTTTATTTTAACAGCTATTCTTGTAAATCTCTGCATTTTCAGTGTTATTTTTTAATACCCTGGATTTTTCTGGCAAGTAGACTGTCTTTCCTTCCAAAACATCACACAGGAAATGCCTTTCATTGTATACTCCAGGGTTTCCAGGTCCAAGGCTTTCATTAGTCTCAGCAGTTAGATACCCAAATTTAACCTCTAGGTTCTAAGATCAGTATAGGATCAGAGATGCTCCTGCCCATGTGAATTCATTTATTACTTGATCCTGAATCCATTTTACTTCTTCATTAAAAGTTTCATTCTTCTAAAACTTGAGAATCAAGGCACTTTCTACTCATGTTACATGTCATGGAAATTTACACTAAAAACATTAAGTTAAAAAACCAAATTTATGTAGGTATACAAAGTGTGATGTGTTTTCTAAGCCTGATCTGAATTAAAAGTACTCTAGCTTTGAAATAAATACAAAAATATGACTTCTAATTGTACAGGAACAATTTTAACAGAATACCAAATCAGTTTGAACCATTATATTAAAATATGTAATTTTATTTTCCAGATGAATGAATAAAAACTACTTTGTTATCTCATTTATAGTTACCTTAAAATTCAGCTGGTTTTGGTACTGCGATCCCAAATCAAAATTAAAAACATATTTTTCTGAGTACTGCATTTAAAGATTACCAAAATGATATTTTAATAGGAACACAATTAACATCTCATAAGAAATTAATACAAATGTGTCTGTTCTGTCGTTATAATTCACTAAAGTCATAAAGTAATACTACTTTAAATTATTTAATTACTGTTTAAATTATTTAATTGTTTTTCCTTAAGGATTTATTTAAATATGTATACTTTTCACTGCAGCAGATGAAAGAACATAATTCTTATTCCCCAAAATGTCATTTCACTGCACAACAGAGGTGAAGTACCAAAAAGACCCCCTTCCCCCAAAAGTAGATGAATATTGTACAACTTTTTAAAATTGTATATATACGTATAATTGGAAAGTGATAGGGAATGGTGCTCAAGAGGAGATATGTAGAAAAAGTAAAAAACTCTAAAATAACAATTAAAGAGCTTTATTGTTTAACTCTGAAAAAATGTTGAGGTTTTTAATAGCAAAGAAAAATCTAGTAGAGAAAAGTCTTGTTTTCTTTTCAGCATTGGCTTTGACTGTGAAAATAGTCAATGTCTTTGATGTCTTCAGGGACCACTGTTCAAAATGTAAGACTGTCAAATATATCATTAAATAAAGATATTTAGGGAAAAGAACATCCTATTCAGTTACATTATATATATATATTCAATTTCAATTTGCATAGTGAAATACATTGAAATCCTAACCCTCAGTGTGATGGTATTAGGAAGTGGTCTCAGTGTGATGGTATTAAGAGGTGGCCTTTGGAAGGAAAGTAGGTGATGAAAGTGAAACTTTCATGAATGGGATAGTATCCTTATAAAAGGGACACCAGAAAGCCCTCTTGCCCTTTTCCCCATGTGAGGATACAACGAGAAGTCAGGCCTCTGCAACCTTGTGAAAGAGAGCCCTCACCAGAAGCTGACCACGCTGGCACTGTGATCTCAAACTTCCAGCCTCCAGCCTCCAGAACTTTAAGATCAATTTTTGTTGCTTAAAAGCCACCTAGTCTATGGTACTTTTTATAGCAGCCCGACTTGACTAAGACACCATCATGCATTATTCCCTTTTCATATGAAGAAAAGCTACTGTTTCTTGAAATCGCCTCTCATACTAAATTCTCTGTGTCTTATAGTTTACCAGGTATTTCTTACAGTATCTAGCTAGACAATCATACTTACTGCAAATAATTTTAATTATATTTTCTCTTCTAGTTTTTATGCCACTCTTCTCTTTTGTAATTAAATGTAACATTCTACCAGGATGACATTAAATTTCATGATAATATTGATGGAAGTACTCCTAGTATTTTATAGTTAAGCATGATTCTATATTTCTTAGAAATACATTTTTGCCATGTTAAAAAATACTCATTTTTGTTAATTAAAAGTTTCTACCAGGAAGAAAGTTGACTTCTATCAAAAACCTTTTTATTTGAAATCTTTGGTGGGAGGTAATGAAGAAAATTAATAGATTTCCAGATATTAGTTATCGTTGCAATCCTAAGATCAAATACAATTGGCTGGGGTATATAGCTCAATTAATATGCTGCTACATTCTATCTGGGATTAATTTCTTTAACATTTCTATTACTACATATAAGAAGAACTACTTTGAAATTTTTTCACTACCGAACAGAATGTTAACATTGACATTTTTGACAAAGCACTAAGATAAAATATAATGTACTGGACATTCCTACATTCCAAAGTAGGTGTTATACCTCATGTAAGATTTGTAGTAAAAACATCCCTAAGCTGGCAACACAACTCTTAAAGCCCGACATCTCCTTGAGGAATATGAATGATTGAGAGTTGATATCAGAGAGAAAGTTCTGTTAAAAAAATTATATTTTGAGAGCATCAGCGATGTGTTGGGAATCTCAGTCCCAGAGCAGGGAAGACTTGGGCAGTGTCTGGTTCTTGTGGTGAAAGGAATTTTTAAGGAGCTACTTAAAAAGCTGTATTTGTGTTTCCCCCAAATTTGTAACTCGTCCCTGAAAAACCTCAAGTGATCCTTGAATGAAGGCTGAAACTGGGAAGTTACTTCTTTCTCTCCAAAAGTGAGTCAAATGTGGGTTAATCATGGTGACCATATATGTCCCAAGTAGAAATGTCATCCTGGGGTTATTTTAAGTATGCCCCATCCAAGAAGACTTGCCTTTTTAGGGTGAGAAGTATCAGCTGGAAAGGATACAGGATATTCATCCCAGAAGAAGATCCTCTATGAGTGGAGATAGACCTGACAAAGCAAAGGCCGTATCCATGTTACATGAGTTGTAGAAAAAGGTACTCAACAGAGAATTCTTAAGAAATGCCCCCAAAGTGCCCAATAAGAAAAAAAAACTTTAAATATCTGTAATTTCTAGAAATCATGGAGATATCTCAGATAGGTAGAAAAAGTCAAATATGAGCTTTCCTACTAGCCTTACCTTTTCTCTCACACTTAAGTCTTCTCCCGATTCCACCCTCCCTACTTTGACTCTGATGGTGTTGGATTAAGAGATTTTAAGTGGAACAAGTTAATGAGAAAGAAAGAAAAAGAACTAAACACCTGCCTTCTCCTTTAAATAGTCAGCCCAAAGAAAGCCCCAGCTGGAAGGGAAAGAATAAGATTTAACTTAAATTGACTTCAAAATGTTGATAATTACACCAGACTGGATGTTTAAAAGATCTGCAATTTAAAGGAATGGTCAGAAAGTAATGGCATCTAGTTCTACTTTTTCTTCCAGAAGCATAGAAAGGACAGTGCTCACTCTAAGCAGGTTTAAAAGAATGATGAGAGTCAAAGTACATTTGCTTTTTTAATTACATACTAAGACTTCTTCGTGTTCAATGTACAGTTAGATACTGGTTTTGTATCCATAAAATGCAGTCTCCAAGAGAGCATTTAGGAGTTTTTCTTCTTTCTTGGAGCTTTAGAACAGTTTTTATAGACACCTAAACCACCTTTGAGGGATCATAGGGGATAATTGCCTATTTACTTTTCTTCTCTCCTTAGAAATCATTTTTTGAGGAGACCCAGCAACTTACGCGATCTATTTATCATTTGGAAGCCTCTGTCTTCTTGACCCTTGTTGTAATATCTTAACTTTGCTATTATTACTCACCTTCCAAAGACCACCAGAAAAGCATGGTGGTCAACTAAAGTTAAATTCATTATACCTATTCTGTTAAGGGAGAGCTTTATCTTGACAGAGTCTTCGAGGTGCCTGAGAGGCGAACATCAAGAGAAATAAATGTAGTAGTGGCTATTTGCTAATCCCAAACTTCTAATTTATCCCTTTCTCCCCACCTTTCCCCTTTGGTAACCATAAGCTTGTTTCCTATATCTTTGAGTCTATTTCTGTTTTGTAAATAAGTTCATTCTTTATTCTTTTTTTTAGATTCTACATGTAAGTGATATCATATGATATTTGTCTTTCTCTGTCTAACTTACTTCACTTAGTATGATAATATCTAGGTCCAAAGGCCTTATTTTTTAATATACAATAGATAACAAAAAGGACCTACTCTGTAGCACAGGGAGCTGTGTCCTGTTCACTATCTTGTAATAACCTGTAATAGAAAAGAATCTGAAAAAGAATATATATATGTATATATGTATAACTGAATCACTTTGCTATGCACCTGAAACTAACACAACATTGTAAATCAACTATACTTCAATTTTTAAAAAGTTATTTTCAAAACAAATAATAAAAAAGAGAAATACATGGTTTTAGGGCCTCCATTGTATCACTGTAATTTGCATCTTAAAGGGTAAGAAAACAGCTGTAATCAGGCAAAGCTGATGATTGTTGAGCACAGCAAAGTGAGGGTGAAAGATTTTTTAAGTAGGTCTTGATGAGCCAGCTCTGAGTCAGATTAGTAAACTATCTTAGTTGTTTCACACTATTATCTATCAAGGGTGAATTTTTCCTGAAGCAGTAGCTAAGAATTTTTGGCTTCTTAATATTGTTTAAATATGACTAGATAAGTATGCTGAATCACAGAATTTTTAAGATCCTTACAGAAAAATATGTTTAGTCCCAGTATTATTTAACATAAAGTAAAGGACTTGTGTTGGTTCCAGTTCTCAAAATTCAGTCCCACAGATTTAACTCATAGAAAAGGAAGTCTTTTAGAGTTACAAGAAGGAGTTATACACCCTTAATGATTATGCCTCATTGAAAGAACACACAGCAACGTAAGGTAGCATGGGATTTGTTTGACTGGTTGCAGATTGACAACTCTCAGTATTCCTGGGATTCATGAATGACTTTAGAAATAGCTTATCATGGCAAAAGATAATACCCTAAGCCTAAGAAACAGAACTTTTCCTTTACTGAGAGTTTTTCCTTCTTACAAAAAGAGAATTTGATTGAGCTCCTTGCCCCCATTGCTTCCATGAAGGGCATCTGTTGGGCAGAGTTCTTGCCAAGCTTTTCAGAAATAGTTGCCCACCTGTCCTTTCTGCTCAGCCCACACAATAGCATGAGAATAAAAAGATGAAAAAGGAAAAAAATTAAGAGAAAGAAATAAAATAGTTCATCAGAAGTATAAGGAAATCATCTCATTAAATTATGAAATCTAAATCGCAATTCAGTGTTTTCTGGAATAAAATAAAAATCACAGACAGACTTTTCGTCAAGACAGAAACAGAAAGCTACCACCACTGAGTTTGTCATGTAAACTTTCACCTTGATGTTTTGATCATACTATGTCTCTGGCACATGCCCTCATTTCTGATCCAAGTAGCCAGTTCAGGGGAGCCATTTTTCTTTCACCTACAATGCCAAAGCTGGAGCCATAACATCTAATAAAGGATCAGTTGAGATCGTGTTCTACAGAATGTTTCTGGGGAATTGAGATGTCAGGACCCAGTCTGTTTAGTGTAAGTTTCCAAAGGAATTTATGTATCTATTCTGGATTGCAAAAACTGCCATTCTGGAAATTTGCCATGAATTGTCCAGTAGGACATTGCCCACAAGGTCTGAATGAAGACACACCTAATGTATGTGAGACCCAGATGCTAAATTCTACTCAAAACTCTGCACATTAATAAAGCTGAATTACCCTGCATTCATAAAAACATATTTAGTTACTCAACATTAATCAACATGAACCTACCAATTTGTTGCAAATGTTATTTAAAGCAATTTAAAGGCATAATTTTAAGTGCAATTTAATATTTATCTCAAATCATTTTTATCTTCTTAAAGTTCTTATCCTGAATAATAAGTCATGGGGGAGGGCATAGCTCAAGTGGTAGAGCACATGCTCAGTACCCAAGAGGTCCCAGGTTCAATCCCCAGTACCTCCTCCAAGTGGAAATCAATGAAGAAACCTAATTACCTCCCCCTCAGAAATCAAACAATACAAGCAAAATGCGTGCTTTCATTTGCTCCACATATCTGTCTCATCCTAAATAATAAGTCAGATTACAAAGATGCACCTGGTAATTTGTCCATTCATCCAGCACAGGGTTTCATAATACTTCGGGGCTGGATAATTATCTGTCGTAGGGGGCTGTCCTATGCATTGTAGGATGTTTAGGAACCCAGTAGATGCTAGGGCAACTGTCCCATTCACACACACATACACACACACACACACCAGTGTGACAGCCAAACATTTCTCCAGAGATTGCCAAATGTACTGAGGTGGGAAGTGATGAGGGGAGGAGCAACTCTCAGCTGAGAACTGCTGTAGCAGAACATTGTCTTCCCAGATTGCATATCTTGCAGCAGCTTCTATCTCAATCCTAGGGAGTCCTCTGATTATCACGGATTATGTCTAAACTAACTGATTCTTAGTTTACCCTTTCACCTTCTTCCATACTCTAACATACATGACAGGAAAGAAAAGGTTAAGGGGTTGAGATACGTCTAGGAGCACCTGTGTATTTGTTTTCTTCAGTTAGCAGGTGTTATTTTCCTGCCAGAGGACTTAGCTCAATACTTTCTTCCACCCCTTAGAATCAGTTATGAGTTCTACATTATAGTTCCATGTCCAATTCCAATAGAAAGATCCTACTAACCAAGACCTATCTGCATAAAATGTTGTTCTCACTGACAAATTTTATCAGTTTAATACTGTGTCTTACACAAAACAAACCATTCTGAACACAATAAAAGCATTATTTTTGAATTGAAATTTATCTTGAGTTCGTGAGAGGCTGTTATTGGGAAATCACGACGGCTGTTCACTCTAGACTGAACTGCTAGTCAGGAAGAGTCACGAATTCCCCATTTTCCGTTCTCTGAGTGCGTCTCGCATTCCCGTGTGCGTGATTTATGCAGTGGCAGAGTGAGTCTGATTTTCCTCCTGCTTCACTTTCAAATTGCAGCATGAATAATATTATCAGATGTTTATTGGTGGTTCACAAAAATTGTAGTTAGTTACTTATTTCAGGAAAATATTTCACTGAAATGTTTAGCTTTTTAAACAAATCTTTGCACAACTTACATTTTCAGCTTGTTTAGTAGTGGCAGAATATTTAGGCAGAATACCTGAATACATTTGGAGAGAGAAGGGCATTGGAAAGAAAAGAGATAGGTAGCAGCCAAAGTCCTAGCCCTTCAATGGGCTAGATGTCTCTCTGTCCACTACCAAAAACTAAAATCTATGGCATAATTTCCTTGAGATGTATTTCACATAAATAAATGCAGTGTGATAGAACAGCAACTGTGATAGACCAGTGAGAAACTTGGCTTCACCCCTTAAGACACTTAGTGTCTCTTTGTTCTTTTCATAAATAAAGGTAAGTAATTTTCATTAATCTATTCAATAAGAATTTATTAAACACCTAATATGAGTCAAACATTATATTTTGCGCTTAGAACACAAATTGTGGAAGATTTCTACATTGCCTACATAAATACTAATATATTAATATTCAAAAATAATTCATGTGATAAGCAAAATATTATACAAATAAAGCTTCAGCATAAAATATAAATCAAAACATGAGAGCTTAGCAATTAATGACAATAGTCTGAATATGAATTATATAGGATTATGCAAATTTATGTGCTATATTTATATACATGAAACTTGCCAAAGAAACGTAAAAGACAACCTGAATAAATGGTGAGAAATATCATGCCTTTCCATAGGAAAGCTTAATATTATCCAGTTCCACATCAATTTACACAATTAAAGTAAAAACTCCTAAGGAACAGAGAAGGGAGGTTGCTAATGCTTTGGTTATATTCAGTGCGATACTAAGTCAAGAATATTTTAGAAATATTTATGAACTCTAATATGATCATATCCTTGACATAGCATTTTTCATTTCTAGATATTTATCCTACAGAAATAAGTGCCAAAGTATAATAATACATATCTATAAGAATATTCACTTCTGCTTTGTTTTGAGAGCTTAGAGTTGAAATTTCCAGCAATAGGGAAAAATCTCTGATGGGCGCATTTTAATGGAGTAACATGAAGCCATTAAAAATAGAGATACAACTAAATTACCATCATGAAAAAAGGTCCCAAATATATTGCTAAATGAAAAAAAAGTCAAATTTCAGAGTAGTATGCATTGTGTGACATTTTTCTGTAAGCATAGGTCAGTAACAGTATTACCATATGTACAGAAAAAAAGCTGAAGGACTGTATAGCCAGTAACTAAAGGGGTGGGATTATGGAGGACTTTTATTTATTTTATTAATTTCCATAACATTTGAATTTTAACTTTTTCTTACTTTTATAAATAGAAAAATTCAGACAGTATGAAAATGTGTGTCAATAACTGCCTTCATCATGATTTGATGTTAGAAAAATTATGGATCAATTTTGCTTGTTCTGTTTTTATATCAGTTAGAACTTACAAGCTGAGTAGCGTTAACACTGTTAAACATTGTTATCCCAAGTTGTTCCTTAAATAGTTTTTAATGTCTTCCCTTGGAGAAAACATGAGCTGCTACAGAATAAGTTTGTCTAAACAAAGATGATTTAAGAACTTGTATTGTAAGGCTTACACTCATGGAGTATTTGACATATTTCTCTACAAATTTACCAGGAGTTGAACATTTTTCAGTTTCATTTTTTAATGACTGTATCTGTGTATAATTGCATTGTAAATGACTCTGATGAATTACTGGAAATTTTTCCTTGGCTTCTTTGCTGTTTTTTTTCCCACTGAATTTTGATGTCTTTGAATTCATTAGGTAGGAAAAGGAACCCATGAAACCCTAATCTAGTTGGATAGTTGCTCTACTAATTACAGGGTGGAAAATGTGAATTATAATTACTTGACTTTAGAGAACGCTAAAGATGAGACTGTCCTATATATTGGCCAAAACAAGTGGTTCGGAAATCTTTTAAAAATCTTTTTTACATCTCCAAAATGTCAGCCAAGGTGATACATGGTAACATCAGCATTTCTTTAGCCTTTATTGCAAGTAAGTGCTTTGTTTACTTCCTACTAACACATGACGCAGACTTCAGGGAACTTGTTTAAGTTGGCTAAGACAGATAAGCTTTCACTACAGAAAGTTACATGTAAGATTTCCTTATGAGCATGCTAATCCTGGTGCGTTGTACTCTAGTCTAATGATATGCTGAGATTAAAATGCATGAAAAGCACTTTTTGGCAAAATAGAGAAAGTCTGAATTATGCAGGGTAAATTGAATAGGCTCAAGAGTGCTTTGTGATGTTCTTTACAAGCTCCTGACATTATTGTCTTTAGCACCATTAGCATTATCTTGCCATCCTTTAGCCAATAAGGCATTAGGAAAAACTTCAGTGTTACAGAATAAATAATAGGAATAAATAATAGGTACAGACTGTTAGTCATTAGAATGAAATATTTATGCACTTGTATATATAAGGAACATCACCGATTGTACCTTCATGGTGGTCCAGGTCCAGATTTAAATATATGTGCCAATGCCATTTTGTCTGTTGCTAGATTTTTAAATAAAATAAAGGCAAAGTTGAATTTTAATAAAATTCTGCTTCTTGGCCAAAGCAACCACACTTAAATTCTTAAAGCATTATTCTTAAATATGTTAGCCCATTCAATGGCCACTTCTCAGTTCATACATTCCCACTATAGCCCAAGGGTCCCAATGGAACTTATTGGTAGGATAAACTTAGCTTTACTAAGCCTGTTATTTGATCGTATAGACCAGGCTCCTAGCCTGTCCTTAGTATTTAAAAATGGTTTTTCAGAGTAGATGTCATCTGGGCAGAAGAATAAAAAAAATTCCATTAGAGGGTCTAGTATGTACAAAGATTTAGAATGAAGAGAAAGAAGTTCAAAATGGATTGAACACAGAATTCTGTGTCTTTAATTCACTAACCTATTATATTCCCAAGGGTAAAAATAAGATTATAAATTTATATTTTCACTTTTTAATTTCCTGAAACCATCAGGCTCTTCATATTAAATACTGTTTTCTTGTGGGTTGAGATATTATTACAACTGTTTTTAGGAAAATAAAATAACATGTTGATAATTATATTCCTTTAGGGAGGAGTCAAGGAAAATAGTGATTACACTTAAACTGTGCTCCATCCAGAGAATAGATAGATGTTAACAGTTTGAGATAGCGTATGAATTTCCTAGGGCTCCTGTAACAAAAAACCACACATTGGGTCCATGCCGCTCTCCTAGCTTCTGGTGATGGCCCACGGCCCTTGCAGATACATCACCTCAGCCTTCACATGGCGTTCTCCCTGTGTGTTTGTGTCTTCATATGGCAGTCTTCTTGTAAGTAAGCACACCAGTCATATTGGATTAGTGGTCCACTCTACTCCAGTATGACCTCATCTTAATTAAGTATATGTGCATTGACCTTATTTCAAAATACGGTCACATTCTGAGATACTGGGGGTTACTGCTTAAAAATATCTTTTTTTCTGGAGAACGCAATTAAACCCACAAAAGGGGAAGATCACAGTAGACAGATGGAGAGAATTTATGAAAAATGGTACAGATGCTTAAAACTATTCAAGAAATTTCAGTAGAATGTTGTGATTGGAGCTTCAGGTGAGAGAGCAGAGATGGAGAAGTTAAGCAAGGTGTGGGTCAGACTGTTAGGGCTTGGAGTCCAGCAGTGATGATTGTGGGCTTGGTGTAACAGGGAGCCATCAAAATTCCATTTGCAAAGAAGAATGTGGTCTGTGTTTACTTCTCCAGGATCAGGTACTCAGGCAGGGATTGGAGAAGATTCAATTAATATTTCTTTTTATTTTTCAAGTTTCTTTAAAATCAAGGCCTTTTGGCAATCCTCTTTATAACTTTTTTTAAGTTCTGCAATATATTTCCACTTATATTAATGTTTAAACATAAATTTCTCCTGAGTACACCTGCTTCAGAATCCTGGGTCTCCTCTTATAAAAGAATAATACAAAAGATCAGTGCTGCTTCCATGTTTCTGTTTTTCAAACATAAAATTCAGCAATGCAAAGAAAGAAAAAGTATATGGAAAAACTACAGCTTTTTGACAAAACTTTCTGTATCTTTACTCAAATATCATAGGATACATAGAAAATTCATACATAAAGCATAGTTACAATATGTAAACACATTTAAATCACAATGCAAATATAATGTATTATTATTAGTATATTGCATTAGTATTATAGCATTATGTTTACCTTTAGAAGTGTTAAATTTTTAAAAATTTATCCTTTATAATTGTGTGGCAAAGGCACTAAAAAGAAAAAACCCGAGTTAAGAAATATCCGTAGATCATATTGTTGCTCCAAATTAATTTCAGTGGATGGACATGTGGTGACTGATTCCAAGTGCTTTGAGTGTCCATAGAGTGATAGTTTGTGCTCACAACTTTCTGGAAACTGGTCTGTGAGTTAAAAGACAGGAAGATAATCAAACTTGGCTTAATTGATATCATGGAAGGGACCTGACTCTGACGAGCTTTGATGTCTCTTCTCTCTTAGGCTCTCCTAACTCAGTCAACTCAGTTGGAAAGAGTAGTGTCTGCTGTCTAGGCAGGGTCTGGTTTACAAGTATTAACAATGAAAGCAAAGAAATGGACTTGGTGTTCAAAGGGCTAATCTGCATGTGAGCTTGGCCTGTACAATAAGAAAGGAGCTATTTCCATATCATCACAGGACCAGGAAGAGCCAGGCTTTGACAGGACATCGAAAATGTGGGGCGTCTTGCTGGTACCTATTCTACTCTTGTCACAGACCTTGAAGCCAGTGGGCTTGGATAAATACAAAACTGGGCCTCACGTGGTGCCCTTCCATTACACACATGTCAATATGTGGAGATTTCCACCTAAGAGGAAGCCATGAAAAATGGAAATTCAACATATGGTCAATGAGGGCTGCAAAAGCCATGGAAAGGAACCGTTGATCTCCTGAGGCTTTCAGTGGCACTCTTAGGTAATTGCTTAATTGAAATTTTATTCCTTTCATTGAACCTCACAGCAAGAGTGAATCTACGATTATAAAGCAGGTTTTGATATTTCATTCCTGTCCTTTATACCGATGTTGGTGAAGATGGAGCATTAATTAAGAGAAGCTACAAAACAAATTGATCTGGAGGGGAAGAAAAGGGAGCAATGTGAGAGTGCATGAATGTGATTTAAAAAGGGGAAATCAGAAGCAGCACCAAAGAATTTTCTTTTCCCATCATATTGCTAACTGCAACAGAGGAAAATAGTTTACTGAAAAAGACTTTATGGGTAGATAAAAGGAGCAATGATGACAATAATTACAGTAAAAATTTTTTTTAAATCATAGTCCAAATTTTGTTATTTATAGGCCAAGTGACTGGAGCAATTTACTTTACCCCTAAGAGCCTCAAATACCTATAAAAGAGGAATAATAACTGCAAACTGTTTACTTTATAGGATGGTTGTGAAAATAAAGTGATTTATAACATGGGAAAGTATGTTGCAAATTCTAAAGCTCGTGTACTCAGGGAACTGAATGACTAATTTAGAGAGGGAGTTAACGATTCATTTATTTTCTAATAGTGTGAGGGAGGGAAGTAGGAGCTGGAAAGCAATCAATATACTCCTTATTAATACTCTAACAGAGTTTAGCTTTATAAAACTAGGATGTGATAGAAACTCAGTTCTTCTGCGACCAGCAATTAGACACAGGAAAGAATTATAATAGAATTGAATCTTTAAGGTGCTTTTGGAGCTTATTTGCGTATGTCCTTAATATGAATAACTGAAAAGATTGAGTTGGCAGTGTCTCATGCCAACTCTCTGGATCTTAGGCTATTAAGGACATAAATTTATTATTTAATTTGTGAATAATCCCATGAGATTGCTGTCCAGCTCTCATTAGTCTCTTGAATGTTCAAAGGCAACATCTGCAAGTAGTTCTGCAAATGAGTGAAATTCGGGGTTTAAATAATTTTCCCTGTTCTATACAAGTAAGTATACTCTTCTTAGGAAATGGAACAAGATAAAACTGGTTTAAATGAAAATGACAGAAAGGGCCAGCTAGGAGAAGACAGATGTTCTCAGCCAACCTGAGTCTTTATTTTTTTCTCATCATTACAAATATATCCGTGGTTTGAAGACCATAAGAAGCAAATAACTATAAAATAATAAAGAGATCACACTGGGCTAATTATAATTTTGCTGGCATATGATACTGAGTAATATTTTGTTAAAATAACCACATTCACATGTTTCTATCCGTGGCAGAGCCAACTGGATCCCTGCATGCTATCCATTCTTCCCTTCTGCTTTGGGAACAAACAAGCCAATGTTATTTGGAGCAGTGATATGTCTGATAAGAATGTCTTATTTCCCAATCTTCCTTTCAGCTACAGGCTTCAATATGACTAAGTCCTGACCAATGAGTTAAAGTGGAAGTTTTGGGAAGAGACTCCTGGAAAGATACCTTAAGGAGTGATAGCTACCTTTTGCTGTTTTCCTCTTCCCCTTTCTTGCTGTCTGGTAATGGATGGGGAAGCTAGTGCCCCAGCAGCTGTTTTGAACGGTGAATTGCTTTGAGGATGGAAGCTATTTACTATGTGATAGTAGAGAAAAAATATAGATAGAGAAAGAACATAGTGATTCTGGAATCACCATACCAGCACTAGGTTATATTGAGTTTTTTAAATTTTTTTTATGTTAGAGGGGAAAATGTGATTTTTTTTATCTTTTAAAATGTTTTTATAAATGCAGACAACTTAATCTTAACTAATATATAAAAACTAGAATATAAATTCCTTGAAAGCAGAGGTCTTTTCCATTTTGTTTAGAGCCTAAGATACAGGGAGGCCCATAATAGAGGCTAAAAATATTTGTTAAGTTGAACACCTGAATCTGAAGCTTTTCTTTGTATATTATTTGGATAACTATCCTCTCTACTTCTTCTGCTCTTTTATAATTTTTCCTGCATAATTTCCCAAATTATTTCCTCTGTTGCCTTTTTGTTTATGCTTCCACTGTTCCTAAAATTGACCACTGTAGTTATCTTATTCCTTCTTATTTAGATAATAATCTGTCCCAATGGGAAAAAAAGTGAGCAAAATATAAATCCAAAGGACATGAACATTTTTCTTTATTATTTTCTTTCAAATAGGGTTTAAATAGAGACCAAGAAGATGGGCCACTATATTATTCTTTAATCATGTTCCCACTTAAAAAGATAATTATAGTGCTGTCTTCCCAGATGTAAAATAATTATTTCATACATTCTTATAAATGTTTTATAATGGAACTATGACCTGAAAACGTGGATTCAAGTTTTATAGTCACTGAGAACTAAATTTGAAAACATCATGGTTTATACATTGAGTGGGTCAGTGGGGGATATATTTGCAAGAAAGTCTGAAGACCCCATGAGAAAATGAAAAATCAAGTTGGAGGGTTGGTCCCAAATATTAAAATTTCCGGTCAGTCAAGAAACAAGAATCACCTCCTAGTTTCCAAGGAAAATTGTAAATGGGAAAATAATTTGTACTAGAAAAGGGGAAATGAATTAAATGCCCTCAGCTGATTTTATAAGAAACGTGATTCTCTGTCATTCAAATTGCGGAGCCCTATGCATTTGATTTTTTTCTTACATATAGTTCTTATTTTTTATTGAAGTGTAGTCAGCTTACAATGTTGTATCAATTTCTGATGCACAGCATAATGTTTTAGTCATACACATACATACATATATTTGTTTTTGTATTCTTTTTCATTACAGGTTACTACAAGATCTTGACTATAGTTCCCTGTGCTATACAGAAGAAACTTGTTGTTTATCTATTTTATATACATTTTACATAAAGTATCTGCATATCTTGAGCTCCCAATTTATCCCTTCCCAGCCCCATTCCCCCTTGGTAACCATAAATTTGTTTTCTATATCTGTGACCTATGTATTTGATGTTGCATTTTTCACACTTTCCTAGGTTAAGGGATCATAGGATGAATTAAATGAGAAAAATACATTACTGTAAGAATGTAAGAAAATGAAAAAATGAGTTTTTTTACTGCTAATCTGAAAACTCAAATAATGTGTTTTTTTCTTTACTCCGGCTACTTTTGGGGTTTTTATTCTTTTAATTTTTTCATCAATTTTACTACAACGTGCCTAGATGTGATATTTCTGGTATTTGTCATTTTAGGGAGTAGTAGTGCTTTGTAAAACCATGTCTTGGTATCTTTCTTCAGCTTTAGAAAATGTTTTGTCAGTGTCTATTCAACTACTGCTTCAGTCCCATTCTCCCTCTCTTCTGTTTCTCTTCTATACATGGTACATCTTGTCTGATATTCCTTATGTCTCCTAATCCCTTTCTGTATTTTCCATCCTTCTTTTCTCTTTGTGTTTCAGTCTGGTTATTTTATACTGACCTACACTTCTCTTTTCTTGTATCTAATCTGCTGATAATTTAATCACTGGGTGCTGAATTTCAGCTGTTGTATCCTTCAGTTCTAGGACTTCTAGTCAGTTGTTTTGTATATATTTCCATACTTTCTGAAATTCTACATCTTGCCATCTATTTTACTGGACATATGAGTTACAGTTATTTTAAGTCTGTTTTATTATTTCAATAACTAGATTATCTGTGGGTCTCTTTCTAGCACCTATTTCTCTCTCTTTTTTTTTTTTTATTGTTTGGTTCTGTTCTCTTTCAGGCCTGGTGTTGTTGTGTTTAATTGAATGTTGAGCTTTGTATGACTGCAAGGTAAGAAACTCTGGATGGCATTGTCCATTGATTCATTCTAGCCAGTAGTTAGAGCTGGGGCAGATTCTTTTGATTTAATCAGAGATAGATACATTCTGAGAACAGATTTCAAACTTGGTGAGAGCTGAAATATTTTCAGTTTGCCCATATTCCTAAAAATTTGTGGTGTTACCATTGCCTCTCATCCTCAGCAGACTCTGATTTCCAATTTGTGTTCCTCCAGTGCTGTGAGACTGCTAAAGAGTTTTTCTTAGCCTTTTTGCTTTCTTTCTTCTTAGTTTCTCAGTCTCTTACACTCTGGCAATTTCATGTTGACAAACGCCTCACAGACAAGAATGTTGGCCTCACCTCTCTACAAATCCATTTTCTTGAGATCATGGTCCTTTGGGTCTGGCCTACCTTAGTAGTCATTATGGTTTTAACTCCTCATCCCAAGAGCATGGCAAAAATTCTGACCAGACACTTTCTGCTTAAACTCTGTGACCCACGCTATGAAAAGGCAAATAATATCAAAGTCTTCAGTGGAAAAGAAGCTGAACAAGCATAGCTTCTCTCAGTGTGTTTCCCTTCTCTTTTGGATCTCCAATCCTTGCTGCCTCAATTGATCTGTAATGCCTAAATAAGCTAAAAAAAAACTGAGATTTTACAATAGATTCTACATAGAGGATTTGTGTGATACAAGCTATTCCATCAGAGATGGAAAATATTTGGAACCAATTTTTTGACCTTTGGTTTTCCCTCTAGTCCTGACTTTTTATGTGGACTACATTGTGCCAATTTAAAGTTTTTCTTAATAAACTAGTGAACATTTTCTTATGTAACATTTTAGAAACACTGTCAAATTTCTATAAAAAATATGCTACTTAGTTGCTTTGACTCTGATCAACAGGGAAGAAGTTGGGGAGAGAGACATGAATTCATCCCTACAGGATAATTTTTTTTAAGTGCTTGGAGGGTAGTATATAAGAGAATTTGTTAAATTGAACATTTTTGTTTTGTTTTCCTTAAATAGCAATCCCAAAGGAATTAAATTATATTTTGGCCAGCTTCTTACATTTATTTGCCAATGGACAAGTCCAAATATGAAGGAATTCTCTTTTTATTTGGACTGATATAATTAGCCTGTCTAAAAATAGATTATTTATATAAGCATACCTTGGAGATCTTGAGGATTCGGTTCTGGACCATCACAATAAAGCAATTATCACAAAAAAAGCAAGTTACATGAATTTTTTGTTTTCCCAGTGCCTGTAAAAGTTATGTTTACACTACACTGTAGTCTATTAAGTGTTCAACACAGTATGTCTAAAAAAACAATGTATATACCTTAATTAAAAAGTACTTTATTGCTAAAAAAAATGCTAACCATCACCTGAGCCCTCTATGAGTCACAATTATTTTGTAGGCCTTAGCTTGATGTTGATTGCTGCTGACTGATCAGGGTGGTGGCTCCTGAAGTTTGGGGTGGCTGTGGCAATTTCTTAAAAGAAGACAGAAATAAAGTTTGCTGTGTTGATTGACTCTTCCTTTCATGAAAGTTTTCTTTGTAGCATGCAATGCTGTTTGACAGCATTTTACCCATTGACCTTCTTTCAAAATTGGAATCAGTCCTCTTTAACCCTGCTGCTGCTTTATCAATTAAGTTTATGAAATACTCTAAATTCTTTGTTGTCATTTCTACACTCTTCACAGCATCTTCACCGGAGTAGATTCTATCTCAATAAATCATTTTCTTTGTTCATCCATAAGAAGGATTCTTATACTCCTCATCCCTTAGAGTTTGATTTTGAGATTAGAACAATGTGGTCATATCTTCAGGCACCACTTCTAATTCTAGTTCTCTTGCTATTTCCACCACATCTGCAGTTACTCCCTTCACTGAAGTCTTGAACCCCTCAAAGTCATCCATGAGAGTTGGAACCAACTCCTTCCAAACGTCTGTTCATGTTGATATTTTGACTCATCCGTGAACCATGAATGTTCTTCATGGCATTTAGAATGGTGAATCCTTTCCAGAAAGTTTTCAGTTGACTTTGCCCAGATCCATCAGAGGAATCACTATCTATGGACATAGCCTTAAAAATGTATTTATTAAATAATAAGACTTGAAAGTTGGAATTACTCCTTTATCTATGGGCCACAGAATGAGTATTATTTTAGCAGGTATGAAAACATTAATCTCATTGTACATTTCCATCAGAGCTCTTGGGTGACCAGGTGAGCAGTCATATTTTGAAAGGGATCTTTTTCTGAACAGTAGGTCTCAACAGTGAGCATGAAATATTCAGTAAGCCATGTTGTAAACAGATGTGTGGTCATCTGGGCTTTTGGTTCCAGATAGCATAATTCTGAAGGACCCTAGGATTTTCGGAATGGTAAATGAACTTTGGCTTCAACTTAAAGCCATCAGCTACATTAGCCTCTAAGTGAGGCATATTTAGCCTTGCATATCAATTTTACGGTCTTTTAACATTTTAAAAACTGCTAGAGGGGGTTTGCTTTTAAGCTTCAGAAAATTCTAGAGGCTTATTATTTCTTCATGATTCACCTGAGGATAGCTAAGAGTTGACTTGTTCGTGGTCACCTGCAAAGTCAGGAATGTAGCTCAATTTTTAATCTATCATGCACTGTCTATTTTCTAAATTCCACAGAATTTATTAATTAGCTATAGAAAATAATCAAAACAGATTTTATCTTTAACATGCTTATTAGTTTAATCAAATTTGTGCTGAAATGGAAAGATTAATAAAAATTATATTATTTCATCTTTGCTCTTCTTTGAATATTTCTATTCAATTGTTAGTGTAATTTCTGATCAATAAGAATATTTGTCTTATTTTTGCTCCTGTGGACCATTAACGAAAATAGTGATGCAGAGTAGGTTGGTTACCTACTGCAATAGCAATATTTAATCTAATATAATACTGTTTTTATATTCTTCAAGGATTCTCACAGATATACACTTTGATGGATAAGAAACTGATTGTTAAAAGAGAGAATACAAGAAACCATAAAACACAAAATGAAGAGATATGACTGAGGGAGATGTGAAAAAAAATACAGAGAATATTCCATTTTGTTTTCAACCACTCGGGAAGGCTGTATAGAGCAGATGACATTTCCTAAGAAGAAAAATAGATATTTTGATCATTTGACAAAGTGACAGCATTTTAAAAGCAATTTTGATTCATTTGTAGACTTATCCTAATTTTAGATTCTCTTTGTATTTTTTAATTTGCTAGTAGAGTATAATTAGAAACAAATGTAAATCTGCTTTAAGAATCTTGACATGTAGCACTTCATTTTAACAATACTTTTCTGACCGTGCCATTTCCTTTTATAGTCAATAGACATTTAATTTTTTTTAACTTTCACAGAAAAGAATAAAAAACAGTATTATAATAACTGACAACTCAAAGACAACAGAGGGACCCCAAGTTGCAGACAGCTAAATAAACATAAAAAGAAAGTTACATACTGCTCCTAAGAAAAATTATATTATAGCTGTAAAAATACAAATGGCTCAATCTGCATTATCTTTTGTTGATCCAACAGCTTGTTGCTATAAAAATACTGACAATTATAAATATAGTCCTTTCTCTTCTGCCAATGAAGCTATCATATCTTCTTAAGAAAGTCACAAGTGAGAGATGAATTTGACATCCTGGGTAGGAAATTGAATAGAAGCAAGAAATCAAGTAGAAATTCAAATCACTCCTCTGACTCTCATAGGCACATATGAAAGTGACTTCCATAATGGCAAGATTTTCTGAGAACATTAAATTAGACTTTTAAGGACATGTTTATTCCAAATCAATATGATTCAAGAGATTAAAAAAATTCATGCCTTTTGAGAATAATGCATAGTGTCATTCTGAATAGGCAAGCCATACTTATGAAATGTCTTAAAAAACAAAGAATAGAACAGAGGAAAATATTAAATTTGCTTTTATTATGAAATCTTCCCAGAATTTAACTAAATTTAAAATGGAAATAACTTCATTATTTTTATATTCATTGCCAAATGTTTATTGAATCCCTACCAAGTATAGAACAGAGAATTAAGTGTTATCAGCCCACAGAGATATGGCAGTCTCTACCTGCTGGTGCACACTCTCTGGCTGGAAAGGAGAAAGTTAATTGACAGATGTTCCTATTACCTATATTACTCTCTTGCCCTCTTTGGAACCATGCACTTCTAATAATTCTTTGGGCTTTCATTTAATATAAATTTTCATTTCTTCTTCTTAGGACAAGGCAAGACAACGAAAACTGCGGAAAAATCTACCTTAAATTTCAGTGCATCAAACCCCACTGTGTCTTCAGCAAGGACTTCAGGTATCAGTAACTCCCTACTGAAATCAGAAACTAATGATCAGTGTGTTTTGATTTAAGTTTGTGGTATAGTATTAGGAGCCTCCAATTTAGAATTATTAGACAAATCCTAACTTATTTTTTAAAGCTATATTATTTGCATAATGTGAATCACACTGTGTGGTCACCTAGCAACTGTTTATTTGATACGAAATTTTAACCTAAAACAGACATTTTTCCCCATGACTAAATTCTGTTTCAAGTCTGTCACATCTAATTAATTTTCATATGCATGCCCTGACAGAAACATAGTAACTTAAACCAGAATAGGCAGGAGGCAGGTCTGCTTATAGCACAAGCTGTAGTCAGGACTGTAGCATCAGGTGCTGGGTCGTACTCACTGGCTCTGGACATGTTAAGGACGTTATTTCATCAACCATGTTCAGAATGAGAAGAAAATCCATGAGAAAAGTTACTGATATAATAACAGAAAAACTAGATGTGTTCTTCTTTGTCCTTTGCTTTTCTGCTTCCCTGTGATATAGCGTTCTTCATATTTTTTTGTAATGGTTTCTGTGCTTTTTTCTTATCCAACTAAAATATAAGTTTTTTAAGTGAGTAAAGGCTGCATTACTAATCAAAGTGTAGGCAAAGTGCTTAGATCACAGTAGATCTCAAAAATGCTTAAATGGATGAATGAGATGAGAATCTAAGATGGTATGATAGCTATCAGAGAAATGAGCAAGTAGTTAATAATGTCATAGAATCTTGAGGTTCATGGTTTTATACAGCCTGACACAATTAAGGAACAAGAAGTATAAAAGCTTGGTATTCATCTAGAGCTGGAAAATTACTAGCCATGGGGATCTTGTGATTTTTTTAGAATAGATACTTTATGAATGCTAAAAGAAAGAATGAACAATTCCCAAGCAACCCTGGCACTCACAATTTGGAGTTATTTGAAGTTTTGCTCCATCACAAATTTGAATCTCATGTATTCTGAGTGAGCTGGTGAGTCACTTAGCTGGTGATGGAGCCTAACCGTGAACTTCCCAGCTGACAGTTTGTCTTTGCTGTGAGCTCTGAGAGTTTGGCCCTCCCGGCTCTCAGGCTGTAATATTCTGTATGTCCCTTGACATAATGAAAGAGAGAAAGCACCAACTTTGTCAATCGTTTACCATCTACCTCTCAGAGCAACTTTGATTTTCTCTGCACATAATTACATACACAGCAACCCTCACAAAGGGATTAAAAAACTTCCTTTCAGTGTGAACATTGCAATGCAGGAAAACTTTTCATGAAAGTTTAAAAGATTGTGAGATAATAAGAGGAGGAGACATATTATTCTCTGAAAATGGCATTTAGACATAAGCCAGGAACCTATGCAAACATTGCGGTCTGCATAAATATCAGGTTTCAAGAAAATTTTTAGATTTATCATTCATGAATTGCACAAGCTTAATGTTTGTGAAAGAATAAAGGAAAGAAACTTGGGAAGCAGAGGAAATGTATTTTATTGAACATCCACATCAAGGTCGCCTATGAGAAACTTGTCTTGCAAAGCAAGTGATAATTTAACAAAGTTCAGAAAATCTGACCCTTTTCCAAAGGTACAATAAGCAAGAGGTCTGTTTTGGTTGAGACAAAATCAGACAAAGAAAAGATAAACATTGAAGAAACTAACACCATGATTTCTAATTATAGAAAAGCAACGAAAGGTAGAAATTACAAGAGAAAGAAGAGACAAATTCAGAGGTAAGACCAGAAGCAGTGAAAGCTTAAATGCAAAACAGCATCATACTCATTAGAATTGTCTATTAGAATTGTCTTGTGCAAATTATATCAGAAAGTGTCATGGAATTGAAGGCACATATAGATCCAATCAAGTGACAAATTATATGCAGTTTCTTAAAAAATGTGAACACTATACTTGTGCTGATTATCAACAATATTTATAGCTCTCCTTCTGTACACCTGTCACAATTGTGCTTTATTATTTAAATTATTATTTTATAATGACAATTTTCCCAATAGACAGAAAACTCCAACAGGTAAAGACCATGCCTGACTTGCTCACCATTGAATCCCCAGTGCCTACTACAGAGAATGACACAGAATAGGCACTTTAAAAAATACCTTACTGAGCTGGTAAATAAACAGTGATCTGCATTGATTCTGTAAGGAATTCAAGTGTCAAAAAGCCTCATCTTGGACTGTCATTAAACACTTTAAATTTGAAAAGTAAATGGAGTTGTGACTCCTAGCCTACTTCCAACTGAATAGATCCAGGAACTAGGAAGGGGGAGATGTACATCTGGCAGGAGTGCTCCCACTGGGCTGCTCAGACACTAGCTTGCTCTCTGCTACCTGGACATATTTAAATCCAAACCTAGCTGAAAAATTAAATTCAACTGCATGAATGACTTCTTTTTCTTTCAACTTGGGCGTTTATCTTTGTGGTTCTCAAAGTGTGGTTGCTCACACAACAGCATCAGCATTACTGTTGATTACAGCATTACCTGTAAACTTGGTTAGAGATGCGTACGTTCTGGCCCCAGATCAGACTACTCAGTTGTAAACTGGGAAGGAGGCCCAGCAATCTGTATTTAACAAGCTTCCGGGTGATGCTAAGGCAGGGTGAAGCTTGAGAAAATACTAAGTGAAGTGAGAATTACTATAAACAAAGTATTTTCTGAGTTATCATCCCACATCTCTGGTTGTTAGGGGTCCACAATGAGCAATGTTGTAACTCTGGCTATGGAAGCCCCTTCAGCATCTGGACTCCAAGCCTTTCAAGGGCAACAAATGAGTAACAACTGCAGTTGTGCTTCTTTGATTTTGGAGGAAGTAGGACAGAACTTTAAAGTATTATTGATTGAACACACAATTGGCCTAATAATCTATGCCATCTTCAGATACTTTTAAGAATAAAGGAAATGAGGGGAGGGTAAAAAAAAAAAAGAATAAAAGAAATGTATTAGTAGGAAAAAGGAAATAGGACTTCACCAGTTCAACTTCTAACTCCATGTGAGAACTTTGTTCTCTAGGTTCCCCCTTTTTAAACAACATATCACACGTATTTAAAGTATGCAATTTAATTAGTTTTCACATATGTGTACACAGTGTGAAACATCACCACAATCAAGATAGTGAATATATCACTAACCCCCAAAGGGTTCTTGTCATCATTCCCATCCAGCTTCCCTGTCCTTCTCCCATCTCCAGGCAACACTGATGTTTTCTGTCTCTATCAATTAGTTTTCATGTTTAGAATATTATATAACTGGAATCACACAATATTTATTCTTTCTTGTCTTGATTCTACCACTCAGCATAAGGATTTTAAGAGTCATCTATTTCATTGTGTGTATCAATTGTTCATTCTTTTTCATCGCTGAGAAATATTCCAATATACTTTGCTATTCCTTTCACTTGTCAATAGACATTTCAGTTATTTACAGTGTGGGATATTACAAATAAAGCTCTTATGGGAATTTATATATAATTCTTTGTATGAATATATGCTTTTCATTTTTCATGAAAAACTATCAAACTCTCAAAGTAGTTATATCATTTTTCATCCCTACAAGCAGTTTATGTAATTTCCAGTTTTTCCATTTTTTTCCCAGCATTTAGTACGGTCAATCTTTTTAATTTCACCCATTATAACATTATCTCATTGTGGTTTTAATTTATTTCTTTATTGATTAATCACAAACTTCTTTTCAAGAACTTAATTGCCATAGCTGTATGTTTTTTGGTCAAGTGCCTATTCAAATCTTTTGCCTGTATTTTATTTTTATTGTTTTACCTTTTACTATTGAATTTTCAGAGTTCTTAGTAAATCCAGGATATAAGTTCTTTACCAGATATGTAATATGCTAATAGTTTCTCCATTCATTGCTCATTTTTACATTCTCTAAACTATGTCCTTTGAAGAACAGATTTTAATTTTGAAGAAGTTCTACTTATTTATGAAACATAGTTTTGGATATCTAGTCAGTATTACTTAATCTGAGGTCACAAATGCTTTCTACTACATTTATTTCCAGAAGTTTTATAATTTTGGGCTTTACCCTTTGGTCTATAATCCATTGTGTGCTAATTTTTATATAGTGCAAGGTATAGATTAAAGTACTTTTTGCATATGGATATCCAATTATTTTGCAACATTTGTTGAAGAAAACTACCCTTTCTGCATTGAATTGCCTCTTAACCATTGTCAAAACAAGTAGTCTTTATATATATGAATCTAACTCTACATTATCTATTCTATTTCATTGATCTATTTGTCTATATTGATGCCAATAATGCCCATTTTTTTGCTACTAGCTTTATAGTAAGTATTAGCCCACGTAGTGTTAATTATCCAAACTTTCTCTTCTTTATCAAGTAATTTTTGTTCTTCTAGTTTCTTTGCATTTCATGATGAATTTCACAATGAGCTTGTCAGTTTTGTACCAAAAAACAGCTCTTTGGATTTTGATTAAGAGTGCGTCGATGCATATCTCAATTAAGGGAGAATTGACATCTTAACATACTCAAGGCTTCAAAATCAAGGCTTCAAATCCATGAATATAGTTTTATCCATTTATTTAGGCATTCTTTAATTTCTCTCAGCAACGTTTTGTAGTTTTCTTTGTAGAGGTTTGGAACATCCTTTTCTGGGTTTGTAGCTAAGTATCATATATTTTTATGTTATTATAAATGCATTATTTAAAATTTTATTTTCTGAATGTTTATTGCTATGGTAAAGAAATAAATGTTTGTATATTGATCCTGCAACCTTGATAAACTTATTTAACAATTCGAGTACATTTTTGTAGATTCTGTCAGCTAAGGATTGTTATATTCTCTTGAATTGACCCCTTAACTATTATGAAATGAATATTTTAATGCCTAGTAAGTGTATTACTTAGAACTCTACTTTATCTGATACTCATATGGATATTCTGGCATCCTCTAGTGCTAGCATCATACATATGCTATGGTATTTTACATATTTGTTGTTTTCTTTTTCGATTATATCTTATAGACAGTAAATAGGAGTATCTTGACCCTTTTTTCCAATCGAACATTTTCCATTTACTTGAAATATTTAGACCACTTACATTTAATGTGATTTTTGATATGGTTGGGTTTAAATTTACTATCTTGCTATTTGTCTTCTGTTTCCCCTATCTGTTGTTTATTTCCTTTTGCCTCTTTTTCTGCTATCTTTTGAATTAATTGTCACTTTATGATTGCGTTTTACCTCCTTTCTTTGTTTATTAGCTATAACTGTTTGTTATTTAAGTGATTTCTTGAAGGTTTAGAGTGAACATCTTTACTTATCACCATCTAATTGCAAGTGATATTATACCTATTCCACTCACTTGTAAATTAAGAGCCTTACAATACTTTCAGTTGTCTCCCTCCTCACCTTTGTGCTATTATTGTCATGCATTGTTTTTATAAGTTGTAAAGCCCACAATACATTGCTATTATTTTTACCTAAATAGTCAATTGTATTTTTAGAGTTTTAAATAATAAGAAACAAAAATCATATATGCTTACCCATGAAGTTACCATTTCCAGCGCTTTTCATTTACTGTGTTAATTCATATTTCCGTCTAGTATCATTTTCTTTATGCTTGAAGGACTATTTTTAACATTTCTTGTGGTACAGGTCCTCTTGTGATGATTTCTCTCATCTTATATATGTTAAACAAAGTATCTGTTTTACCTTTCTTTTTGAAAGATTTTTTTCTGGGTATAAAATTACAGTTTGAAAGAATTCTGTGCTTTCACTATTTAAAGACATTGCTCCACTGGCTTCTCATTTGCATTGTTTTTATTGTTATTTTAGAGACATCTGCTGTCACTCTTACCTTTGTTCCTCTGTATGTAATGTGTTTTGCTCTGGCTGATTCTAAGATTATTATTTTCTTTATTGTTGGTTTTGAATAATTTAATTATGATGTGCTTGCTTTAGTTTTCTTCATGTTTCTTGTGCTTGGGGGTTCATTGAACTTGTATCTGAAAGTTCTGAAAAAATTTAGTCACTTTTTTCTTCAAACAATTGAATCTTCTTCAGAGATTCCGATTATATTTTAGTAGACCCTCATATATTATCCCAAAGATCACTGACCCTTTGTAATTTTTTTTTATTATTATTATTATTATCTTTTCCCTTGGTGTTTCATTTTGGGTAGTTTCTATTGCTATGCCTTTAAGTTCTTCTTTCTGATACTCAGTACGGTAGACTCTAGCTACCTCAGCCTACCCACATTCTCAGCTCCATCTCCTCACACAGAGTGTCAACTCAACTCCTGTTGGACCTCTCTCCTTGGCTTAGAAAGTCTGAAGGAAGAAGGTGGCAGCATTCATTGGCTTACCTTTTTTGCTTCCTTTTCCTCAGGCATCCCTATCTTTCATTGTCTGATGTCTAGTATCTTGAAAACTATTGTCTTTTTATATATATTTTGCACTTTTTTGGAAAATTGTTTCACATGGGAAGGTAAATCCAGTCCCTATTATTTCATCTTAACTGAAAATGTAAATATCTCCTCATATTTCACATTTGGAATAAATGATCTGTAAAGATCAACTGAGCTGTGAAAATCAGCAATTCTTCACACAACAGAAAATCCATAGTCATGTCGGTTCACCAGATTCAGTTATGTCCTGCCCAATAGGCTCCTCTGACGTCTGCTCTCCAGACCTCCACTAACTGATTTTGCTCTTGGCCTGACAAAGCAGCCCTAGCTTTGATTCACACTATTTGGGGGATTATAAAGTCCAACTACTGCTTTGATCACTACAGCTCTAGAAGCCCCCAGCTGGCAAGTAGAGACCACTGTCTTTAACCTCTGGGAGTTGTGGAGGCTGTGACTTCTCCATCAGCCGTGTAGAAGAGCTAGGCAGTGAAACCCAGCAGTGTGGGAGAATTGATGGCCCCTGGAGTGGACTTGACAAATGAGAGACAGTGGAACCACGAGATGAATTACTCACTCTTCTACCACACCCCATCCAAACCCAAGAGATAGCTCCCAGAGGCAGTGATTTCATGAAGCTTGTCCAGAGATATCCCATATTACTATACAACTGATTGAATTTTCTTGTAAAATCACAGACAGCTGGACTCATTTCTGCTCCCCTCTCCTGCCTCATTTCCCTGTTTCCTTCACTCTTATTTTGCACATAGTCACCCCACCCTGGCCAAAGATCATTAGTGTGTACATTTTGGTTTAGACTCTGTTTCCTAGGGTGCTCAATCTAGAAGAGTGAGAGAGTAAAAGGAGATAAAAAAGACAATAATCATTCCAGTGTGTAGTATCTACTTATTCCATTTTTATACAAAAACTTTTCATCTGCTCTGGATATTTTAAATGAAAAACCAGAAATATTTTAGTTTAACATACTGAAAACTTAATCCAATTTTACAGAGCTAGGAGAAATATTATCAGGAATTATTGGTCTTGCTGAAGAAAAAATTACAAAACATGAATCCTCGGCTAAAACAGCTGCCAAACCAGGGCAGGAGAGAATTCCATATGCAGGTGCAAATGTCACCGTGAAAGCTGGAATTTCAGGGCTCTTATCTAAAATATGATTTGGAAGGTTTCTGGGAGAATGATGATCTAAATAGTTGAAGCAACGTGTAGTTTGCTTGCATTTGTAAATACCAGCATGACTTTAAATGGAAGAAGCTAAAAATGTTTTTGCCTCAGTGTTCTGTCCTGTGTCACAGCTTTGTGATTTGTTTAAACAGATTTCTTCAGCACAGTGGAGTGATATTAAGCAAGTAACACTTAACCCGAGTTACAGACTGTGCATTAGTAGAAAAGATTATTTAATAAATATGAATTAGAAAATGAGTAAATAAACTGTAACAGTTTACGTACACAGCACATTTCAAAGGAGAAACCCATGATAATATGAGATTTATTCATGAAATACTGGATTAGCACAGTGGGAGTCCTAACCAAATTACAGTTTTTTAAAACCTTCCTTTTATAACTTAATCTTGTTTATTCATAGGAACAAATAAAGTGAAATACTGGGACCTAGAAGAAAGTTCTTCCTATCTTTAATGCACTTTTTTGAAGAATCCTAAGACACATTATTATAGGTTGAATTATGCTGAAATTCAACCCCAGTACCTGTGCATGTGACTTTATTTGGAAATAGGGTCTTTGCAGATCTAATGAAGTTAAAATGAGTTTATACCAGACTAGAGTGGGCCCTAATCCAGTGACTTATGTCCCTATAAAATGAGGGAAAGTTGGATACTGTATCCCTATAAGATGAGAAAAATTTGGATACTGACATAAAGAGAGAACACAATGTGAAGACAGAGAGAATGCCATATGGTGACAAAGGCATAGTTTGGAGTGACACATCTATAAGCCAAGGGGTGCCAAGGATTGTCAGCAATCACTAGCAGCAGGGAAGAGGCAAAAAAAAAAAATCTTCCCTTTGAACCTTCAGAGAGAGCAAGGCCCTGCTGACACCTCGACTTCACACTTCAAGCCTACAGAATTCTGAGAGAATAAGTTTCCATTGTATAAGCCACCTAATTTTGGCAATTTATTATAAAAGTCATAGAAAATTGATACACTTAGCTATAATTTTTAAAAGATTCTTTTTAGTCTTATATAGTAGATTTTATAAAAATTCAATGAAGTTAATAAAGATTTGATTTCTGATCTGATTATAAATTATACGAAGTGAAGGAAACTTTGAGGCTTACATTTGAACTCTATATAGATAATTTTTCTGAAAAACAAATTTTTTCTTTCCAACTACGGAATTTCCTATAGTTCCTACTGAGTCCAATTTAACAGGCTATGTGAAACTACTTGTATGTGAGTAGCACTGTTTCTTTTGTTTTAAGCCATCTGGTTTACAGTAATTTGTTATGGTAGCCCTAGGAATCTAATACAATACTAAACACATCAGGATTTTATATAGAGTAGAAAAAATATTCTCCTAAATTCTCAGAGCCAATGGGCTATAATTTTTAAGTCTGTGGGATTAGGGCCCCACTTGCATGACCTCATTTAATGCTAATTAACTCCATAAAGCCCCTACCTCCACATACAGCCATTTGAGTATTAGGGCTTCAACATATAAATGGGGGGGGGGGACACAATTCAGTTCATAACACTGTGATTGCTTTTATTTATTTGTTTATATATTTTTTATTTCTATTTTTTCATAATATGAACCCTCCTTCCTGTAAGGAACTTTTCCTTTTGGGAACTAGCTCTCCCTGTAATACTTTGTTCACATGATTCACATAGGGTGGCGTCAGGAATGGCATATGCCATAATCCTAACCATTCAGTAAACTCTATCTTTCTACCCAGATGTGAGCATGAAATCCCATGAAAGACTTGTTGGGACTCTAAAAAGAGATAGTGGCCACTACAGATTATGTTACCCTGGGATTGCCAGAGTTAATTTATACAATGTGGAGTAAGCCTGCCAGAAAATAAAACCGTGTAGAGGAAAGTAAGGCCAGATAGAGAGAATCCTGCTCATATTCACTCTGTGCAGTCGGTTAGAAGCTGGAACCATACATAGAGTTTTGAGTTACCTGAGACGATAAATTTCCTATTTTTGTTTAAGCTCGATTAAACTGGCATTGACAGTCAGAGACCTGACTATAATTCTGGAGTTGAAGAAAACTTGCAAATATATATCAACATCCTGTTTTCATAGCAATGGTGTTAAATCATGCAATAAGTAATTTTTGAGGTAGTCCCCAGTGATCCTTATCTTTGATACAATCTCCTCCCCTTTAGTATGAACTGGACTTACTGATTCATTTTTAATGAACAGAATATAGCAGAAGACCTGGGATCTCATGTCTCAGATCAAGTTATAAAAGGTTGCCTCTTGTGTCTTTGGTGCTTTTTCTTACTCTCTCTTGGATCATTTACCCTGGCTGGAACCAGCTACATGACATGAGGACCACCTAGTGAGGGACCACATGAGTAAGACTGGAAGCAAATCTTCTTCCTACTCCCCAAACCAGTTGAGCCTTCAGATAAAACCACAGCCTCAGCCTGAAAGCTTGACAGCAATCTCATCAGAGATCTTGAGGCAGAGGCAGCTGGCTAGGCTGTGCTTAGATTTCTGATGCACAGAAACTATGAGATTATAAATGTTTGTTGTTTTAAGCTGTTTCAAGTAATTTGTTATACAAAAGTAGATAACTGATGTGAAACATTTGAAAAATAATAAATCGTTAAAGCTGTTGGAAGTAAATATTATATAGTATATTGAATATTATATAATACATGCTATAGTAAATTATCAACAGAGATAAAGCTATTGACCATCTATGAACTGTTTTCTAGATGAGACACTGTTTTTCATTAACACTGAGGGTCTTACCCTTATAATCTCAGCAGCAGGAAGGAAACGTCTCTTTATAGTGTAAAGAGAACAATTTGTGCTTCAGAAACTTGAGTTTGAATGTTAAGTCAGCCCAACTAACTGAGTGGCCCTGGACAAGTCATTTAAAATCTGTGTGCCTCAGGTTCCTCTTCTCTATAATGGAGATAAGAAAATCTACTTAAAGAATTTTCTGGGGGTTAGAAGTAATACATGTAGAGCACTGAAACCATGAGTGAGCACACAGGACCTTAGCTCAGTAACAGAAGCTTAGTATTTCTTTGTCTAGCAGCACTCATCTTCAAGACGAAAGACCAAATTAAAATAGAAACGCATGCCTCTGGCACTGGCGTGGTGCTTAGATGTGAACCCAAGGTGTGACTACTTGCTTGTTAGCATAAGGTTCTAATTGACTGGCTGGCCCTAGACCCTGGACCTTATCAGGGACCATGCAGAGCGAGTATAGGAGGGAGTGATATGCTATCACACACTTTAGGTTCTCTTATACAGGTTTCCTTGTAGTCCTTCTTTGAAACTCACTGGGAAGTTATATTGTGCTAAGTAAGACATGCATTTATTCAATGTGTGAGCTAAGTTAGTTTTTCCCCATAATGGGCTTTTCTATTGTCAGTGTTAACCAAGTGTCCCTAGATCCCTTTAATACGCCCCTTTCTGTAAAGGTGTTAAGGCATTTCACAGACTTGTTTATCTCTTTATGCACTAGTTGAGTCCAGTATTTTCTATTAGTCTAAATTACACCAATATTTATCATATCCCAGGGGCCATTTAGGCAGGCTTACATGTCATTGGCTTGCAATGGGAAAATCAGTACATATAGAGGTTAAAGCCATTTATAGTTCAGAAAGTCAAAGCCTGTTATTGATTTGGAAAAAAATCCCTAGAGAATTCTGTCTTCTCTATAGTTTAGGAATTTGTGAAATAAAAATTATACATTACATCAACAAAATCATTGACTGTAGTAAACATGAGGTTATTTCTTGGTATATTCAAGTCAGGTCAGATCCTTATTAGAAAACAGTACACAGTTTGGCAATCCATAAATAAAGAGAATCCTTCAAATAGTATTGAATAATAAAAGAAAAATTAGTAATTGAGTGTTAATATGAAGCATAGCCACAGAATTGCCATGAAAGTGGAATTTGAATACATTTATTAGATGTGGAGTATAATAGAAGATTTTATTGTTTATAAACTCAGTATATGATGTTTATTTTAACAGACCAATGGATAGGAGCATTAAAATTATAATTATGTACTTTTCTGATTCCAACAATATGTGCTCATTATAGAAAAAAGGAAAATATTGCAAAGAATTTCTTAAATCACTCATAATTCTAACACCCAGAGATAATTTATTATAATTTAACATCTATTTCTATAATCTTTCAAAATGAACACTGTATATATTCATTGAAATCTGTAAATCACATATTTCGGGTTATACCAAAGACAGTTTTGTGTGAATCTACTTTTTAATTTAACTATAATATAATGTTAAACCTGGTTTAATGTTTAATATGTCATTAAACCAGGGTATTGTGTACACAAGTATAGGCTGGGCACTGCACAGTTCTAAAAGACAACATTCACATAGGCTATGACATACTTCCTGAAGCTGTGAAATGTGAGCCTATAGTAAACGTTCTTAGAAAACATTCAAAATGGCACACAATTGCTCATTCTTTATTAACTACTAGTCTACTGTTGAGTGTTTAACTATTTCCGTTTTTATTGCTATAAGTAATGCTATCTGAAATTATCAGTGCAAAAAATATTTGTGTTCACTGTTCATTCATTAAGGAATATCCTTAAAAGTAGAATATAAAAAATAGAAAAGCCAAAGGAAAGATTTTAAAGATTCTCTATGCATATTGAAATGTGTATCAAGTGCTTGGACCAATTTCTTTGGACGCTTTTCTTTCGCTTAACCCTGCATGTCCATCACAGTTTCCTTGGTTTTAAGTAAAAGAAATTTGTTTCAGTTAGAAGAAAAATGTATATCTATATGTGTGTGTTTGAAACATGCAAGAAAATGCCACAGAACCCTAAGCATGCAAGTCTCATGAAGAAATGGACCCAGGAATTTAAAAATCAATAGGAAATTAAGCAGTACTAAAATCTTATCTGTCTCTGTATTTGCATATTATTCTCTTCTCTTTCTCCTTTTCTCTTTTGGAATTTTCCATGGTCAAAAATACCCTCCACATCATAGTTCATTTTATATTTCCACTCAACTGGCCAGTCCAGATCAAAGTAGCATCTTTGCTCCATGTTATGTGTTCCAAGGAGGTAAACCTGATTGGCTTTTCTCAGGCTAATTGTTTCTTCTTATTCAATTGATAACAACAACATTGAAGAGCCATGTAGCACAAAGATGACTATTACAGCCCATGACAGGAAGGAATTTCTAAAAGAAAGGCAAGCAGTCTGATGTGGACAGATCCTATAAAGTATGGCTATAATCATCTGATTGATAGAACTGTGGGTTCTAAACTAATAGAACACTGAAAATAGTCCAGTGGCTTCAAATGATCTTCAGTTCATTTCTTCCTTGGGGTTCCATGGAAGAACCACAGATACAGATACAGTGAGAGACTAAGTGGAGACTGGATAAATTGACTCTAGGTCTGGGACCCTTGTTTCAACTAGTTGTCCACTTACATATGTTTTAAATACTGGTCTTTCTTGCAAGCTTTCAGTGAAAGCATGTAGGAGAAAGGAAAGTGGGGGGAGGGGAGGGAATGGAAGGGGAGGGAATTCTGTGGCTAAATCATTTGAAATCACTTATGTAGTTCATCCTCTGTCTCATAGTCTCATGTTTGTTTTTCCCTCAGAAAATAGTGGAGTAACCGCTGGTTGCCTGGATGGATGAAAGGAGAGGTAGAAAGACAGTGGTATTTTCCACTCTGTGCTGTATTTAGTATTCTCTTATAATATCTAAAATAAAAGACAAATTTCTTTGAATCCATCCTTCCCCAAGAAAAGTCTGTATTTTCCATTATCTTAATGTTGACTATTTCATGTAAACTGGTACCTGAGCTTATCATATCAAAGGCCATTTATCCATTGCTTGCAAGCTCTGAGTTACTTAAGAAAATATCTTCCATTAACTTGACAATAAAAAACATCAAATAAATTATTTCTCACTAATCAGAGAGGCTAAATATTAGTTTATTTCTTCATTTGGGGATATTTAATATGTTTAATATAGGGAGAAATATGTTTAATATAGTTTAAATAACCATTAAATTGGCACTACAATTTCATTTTTAAAAACAGGAAAAGACTTTGATTAGAAATTTATCTTAAAAAATGAAGCCAAAATTATAAAAATGTGATAAAATATAATTTAATATTTAACTAAATTTAGTTTACAATTGCAAACATGGTTCAATTCTTAGAAAAGACAAAGAACATTGTTTTCTTCTTGGTATCATTTACTGACAAATTTGTACTATTGCATGATACTGTGTTCTGCACAAAACATTTTATTTGTTCAGGATAATAATGAGAATTATTTTTGCAAATATGTATATGCTTAATCAATTTTTGCAAAGATCTCTCTTAAGCTATTGGTTTTTAAATTATTCTCCCTGAAACTCCTATCCTGTCCTCATCTGAGTTAACTTTTTCTTCCTGTCCCATTCTTAACTGTTCATTTGCCAGTGCCTTCGAATGAGATTTAAGTATTTCTCTACTAACTTTTTCATGGTTTCCGTGGAACCCTGTATCTTTTGAAAAGCTTGAAGTTTCATTTGGCAGTAAATTTGCAATATATTGGCCTTGAAAACATCGAAGAATAGAGGCAGGCCCAACCACAAAGAGTAGGAAAGTTGCAGGAGACAGCTAAATAGAGTCTACTGTTAAGACAAGATGGCGGTTAAAGAATGTTTGAGGGGAAACTAAATTTTCATGTGATTTGTTCATTCATGAATGTTTTTGATTCCCTATGTAATCTTACAATGCAAGTCCTTGGATTATACACAAATGCACAGATGAAAAGCGATCCTGTATATAAGGAAAAATGAGGTACCATCCAATTCCACTGCCCACCCAAGATCCCTTAGGGAATCAAGAGGTAAAAACAACTAGCTCCACATTTCTCAATTTAACCTAGCTTTACAAATCTTGACAGATTTGTGTAGATTATGCAGCCAAAATTTGTCTGAAATAATTTTATAAAAGTGATAGTGTGAGCAGTTGAATATATCTGTATTGTCCTCTAGAATGCTGTTTGGGCTGGTTCCAGACAAAGCTGTGATGTGAAATGAGAAGATAGTGTATTGGTGTATACTGTCCTCCAGTGCCTGTTAGGTAATTTTCTTAGGTGATTCAGTGTTTGTTCTCTTTCTTTTCTACCCTTCCTGTCCTGCTTTTCTGGTTATCAATGATTGCATAACAAACCACACCACAACTTAGTGGATTAAAACAATAACGTATTGTTATCTCTTACGATTCTGTGAGTTTATTGGGTCTAACTGGTTGATTCTCATTTGCAGTCTTATATATGGTTATGGGCAGATGTCAGCTGAGGCTGTAGCCATCTATGTCTGTACTACCTGGTTACCCAAAATGACTCATTGACACAGTTGGTAACTGATGCAGGTTGTCAGCTGGGAGCCCAGATGGAACTGTTGAGCAGAGCACATATTCTTGCCCTCTCTGTGTTGCTTGGGCTTATAGCCATGCTACCTTATAGGAAACTGAAAATAATATAGGTTAACCTGTTAATAACTTTTGGGGTATTGCCTAACATTGGTAAAATACTTGTCTTCCAGTAATTTTCTTATGGTAAATGATTTAATTCAAAATAATTATTTAAAGAGAGAAATTTGGGGAAATTTCAAAATGTCCCACAAATGGCAAATGGCTGCTTAAAGGTCATATAGTAAATTCATCGATACACATATAGTAACTCATTTAATCTTCACAGCAATCCTATGAATTAGACATTATTTGTATATCCATTTTACGGGTAAAGAAATAATACTTAGAGGCAGTAAAGGTCTTGACAAATGTTTCATGACTATTAAGAATTTCTTGGATTTCTTCCCAGATGTGTATGATATTCAGTAGTTGCTCTCGACCACAAAGAATGCTGCCTCCCAGGCTTACAAAATCTGTCTCCATTCCTAAGAATACAGAAACGTTCTGAACTTCTTTTTCTTCTAGTGTTTCACAAGCCATTAAACATTCATCATTTTGTGATATTATCAAATAAGATACAAAACATAATTGGCCTTAACTCATCCTGCCACTTATCATTGACACAGTGGGCTTTATAACAGTGGGATGGGGAAAAGAGTGTAATAGATTGATTAACTTTATTATTTTGTCAACACACATATATGTATGGACAAACACACCACACACACACACACACACACACACACACACACAAACACTTTTAAGAAAACAATAAGCAGAACCTTTAAATTTGGAGTCTGTCAAATTGTCCTGCTTCAGTCAGAGAAGAAGTATCTCTATTTTACTCAAATTGCACACCTACTATACTTTGGACAAGGGCTCAAAATTAGACTCAAGTGGAACTAAAAGTAGTCTCACGTATGATGTTTCCCTATTAAAATGTACGAGGGAAGAAATAAAAGAAATACAACAAAAGATTTCAAACGTGCAGAATCTTTGTCTGAACTTACAGGAAATTCTCAGTTCTATTGATATCGCATATATTTATTATTGTCTGGAAGCATCTCCTGAGGTTTACTCTCTTCTCATTCTCAGTCCATATGGTTTAGGTGCAGGTGACCCATCCTTCAGTTCTAGCAGTGAAACATAACCTGGAACTTTCCAAAAGAATGACTGTTTTCATGGCTCCAATAATTGATTCAGAGATAGTCATGTGACAAAATCCCAACAATCAGTCCTCACAAGGACTTTGCAAGAACTCCTAGGTTAAAAGCACTCCTTCTTTGCTCTGAGAAAGCTAGTTATGGGAATGATGTAAGCTCATGCCTACTCTGGGCTATCCTCCCATCCTGGCATGCATGCCTTTTGCAATGCACTTTGCTACTTCTTCTACCAAGAGATAAAATCTTTAAAAAATATGTAGAAAGAGTCTGCCTGTTAATAAATTCATTAGGAGTAAAGCAAAAAGAGATACAAAGAAAGAGGGAGACAAAGAAATTGAGAGAACTAATAGCTTCATTTAAGGTCCTTGATCAAGCCAGGCATGAAGTCCATCCTTGGATTTCATAGATACATGAGTAGATAAGATCTATTTTCACTTAAACTATTTGAAATGAAGTTTCTATCTTATGTGCCCCAACATATCTTGGCTTACTCTCCTAATCATGTGTTCTTACCAACTCAACTTAAAATTGCATAATTCTTAAAAACCTGGAAATAACGAAATATTTGAGATAAGCTTCAAGCAGTAATTACTATCTATATATGCATTAACTATTAAGTGCAATATTTAATATTAATATATAACACATGAGTAACATTAAAACTTATATATTTGTAGATATAAATTAAAAGATATGATTCTCTATTTTTCCTGATATTAACAGATGTATTAATATGTAATTCATGGATAACTTTTAAAATTTGTTTAATATATATTTATATATATGTATGATTCTCTATTATTTTCCTGATATTAGCAGATTAATAAACTTTATAGCTAATATCTGTACATTCCAAGCTCATATTATTTGTAGTTAATGTATGCTCAACTTCTTGACCCATCCTCAACTCTTGAAATACACATAAATTATGGAAATTCATACTTTGCCTACTACTTCACATATATTAATTACAGCTTTCTACAGTTTTTTGATTCTTCAATGCCTTTACACATATTCAGTCATTCAACAAACATGCATTGAGTATACTTTTAAATGTTTATTGAGTATGTATCAGACACAATTCAAGGTACTAGAAACATCTTAGTGAGTAAGGTATATGAAGTCCATTTCTCACAGAGCTTGTTTTATTGGGGGTGAGAAACAATAAGGAAATAAATAATTAAATAACATAACTTATAAATTTTGATAGCTGTTAGGAAGAACAAGGGAATGAAGTGACAGAAAGAGAGGTGGCACTTGAGTAGCCAAGGAGGACCTCTCCGAAGTGGTGAAAATTTGGCAACATAGCCCTGAGTGAATGAATGATGGGAAGGAGCCAGCTGTGAAAATATCTGGTTAAAAGTGTTTCAGGAAAAGGGAACAGCAAATTGTCATTCAAATTAAAATAGAAAGAATATGTACATAGATTCTGCACATAGAAATACACAGATTTTTCATCACTTTTATCTTTCTTGAAATTATTATTTTTTAAACCTATATATATAATGTGGAGTATGATGTGATTAGATAGCACTCCAAGATATTTCCACTAGGTTAATGTTTAATAACATTGTATAGGAAGTATTGTGGCAGTGTGATTTGTTTTAACAAGATCCCAAGCAGAGAGTAAATCTTCCTGTTCAAAGAATTTGCCTAAGTATCTCCACCTTTCATGATCATCACAGAAGCCCCATCCATTCAAAATAATTCTGATGCCTCGGGGGAAATAGGCATCGAAGGGATTGCAGGAAGATTTATGCAGATTAAAGTGACATTCCTTTTCCCTTTATTCCTTTCCCTTCCTGAACAGTTCTGTAGGAAACCCATTAAGTAGCACCGAGCAAGGTAGGCATAGGGGTGACGGTGTCAGAGCTCAAGAAAATTAAGGAGGAGGGGAGACGGTGAGTAGAACCTGACTGAGATGAGGAGGTGTGTTAGTCTACTTCAGCTACTATAACAAAATACTCTAGACTGGGTAGCTTAAACAACAGACATTTATTTTTCACAGTTGGAGACTCTGAGAAGTCCAGGATCAAGGTGTCAGACCACTGGTTCCTGGTGAAGACCCTCTTTCTGGCTTGCAAATGGCTGCCTTCTCACTGTGTCCTCATATGGCAGAGACAGAATGATCCCTCTCTCGTTCTTCCTCTTCTTAGAAAGTCACTAATCTGATCCTGAGGGTCCCACTTCATGACCTCCTCTAACCATAATTACCTCCCATAGGTCCCATCTAAATACCATCTCGCTGGGGGCGACAGCTCCAACATGTGGATTCTGAGGGGATACAATTCAGTTCGTAGCAAGAGAGTATCCACCAAAAGGTGAGCTTCAGGGACAAGGCAGCCCACCTTAGGGTAACAAAGCCCCGAAAGAGTAAGCAGTGTTTCCTCATGGCAGGTGAGGGGAGAGTATCCCGTTATGTGGTGTTAGCATCCAAGCAGGGTCAGGAGTGTGTTCGCATGGGAATGGAGGACAGCCTACTGCTGGTTGTCCAAGCTCAGGGAGGATGGGGAGGGTTTATCCTGAGAAGACGGCACTCACAGAGGGTCAGAAGCCAAACTGTGTGGGGAGAGCGTCTGTCCAGGGATGGTGGTGGCAGGCTGATGAGAGCTGTTGAAATCTGAATGGAGAGAGCAGCGTATCTGCGTGGGGAGAGGGCCAGTGACAACAATGGCTTTGCACAGCATGTTAGAGCCCGACATGGGTGACGAGGGCATGCGGGTTGGATGTAGCAGTGTGGCACTCAGAGACTGGATACGTAAGAATAATTGACCAAATAGAATATACTGAGGATAATGAGAGCCTAGTTTCTCAATGTCATACACAAAAGTTGCAAATAAGAAAAGAGAGAAAGCTAGAGTAAACTCTCTGTGGACTTTCATTGAAGTGGAGATATTGATGTGAACTAGTAATAGTCCAGATAGATAGATAAACTACTTATGGGCGTAAATGTAAATCTGTATATCAATATATATATCCCTACCTATTACAAATATGTATTTTTATCTGTTAGGATATAGTCCCTACCTCTCTCCACTGAGAAACTTCCAATCAGCAATCTCCAGTGGTAATGAGCATACTTGGCCCTCTGATCTTGGTTTCTAAATACAATTGTCCACTTAAGGGAAGCAGAATTCCTTGGACAAGTGATTCTATCTATGACTGGGCAGAGAAATTGCAAGATGAGCCTGGGAAATCTTGCTGCATAAGAAAGAAGGAAATTATCAGAAAATGGAGAAATATCAAAAGGACAAAAAAGGTAGCTTCAAAGGGGACCCAATAAGCAAGTTTGGGACAATTTTAACATTACAGTGTCATGAGAATATTGAACCTACTAAATAAAACAAGAATCTATCAATCCATACTGGTATGAATAGATGAATAAATTGAAATTTTGTTGAGAAATGGAATCTTTACCTAGCCTCAAAGTACCTCCCCCACAAAATATGTGTTAACTATAAAGGAGGGGAAAGTAACTTTATATTAAGAAGCCTGGCGGATGCCACCTAAATCAAGTAATCAAAGTTAACATCACCAGCAATGGAGCAAATCAAACCCACGTGTCACCTGACAGGATGAAAGGAGAAGAATGCAGGGTCACTTTTGTGATGTGCCTGCCCAAGTTGCATAACTGAATTTAATCATGAGGAAACCTGAGACAAACCCACCGGGGGGGGGGCATTCTACCAAATAACAAGCCTATAATCTTCGAAAATGTCATGGTTCCGAAAATCAAGGAAAGACCAAAGAACTGTTGTAGACTGAAGGAGTTTAAAGAATCATGACAACTAAATATCATGCAGGATTCTGGACTGGATTCTTTTCTTAGAAAGGACCTCATTGAGACTACCGGCAAAACTTGAATGGAATTTGAGGACTAGATGGTAATAATGTATCAATATCATTTCCTGGATGGCTGTATTACTGTTGTGTAGGAGAATGTCTGTTCTATACTAACATATTCCAGGGTGATGGGGCATTGTGTTGGTCTCTCACTCTCAAATGGTTCAGGAAAATGTTACTTGGATGATTCCTGCAATTTTTATAAGTTTGAGATTGTTTCCAAATAAAAACATTTTTTAACAAATCAAGTGACAACTGTTAAATCATTCAGCAACACCTAATGATAGCAAAATAAGAGTAAGGATTATGAACAGTAATTAGAGTTGTGCAGCATGAAGCAGCTATCTCAGCACAAACCACAGAGGTAAAATACGAGGGAGCCAAAGTAGAAGGGCCCACTCTGGTAGGATCACTATTTTTTTTTTTTTGGTAGGCTCACTATTATCTGTACTAGTTTATGTTGTCACCGGCGGCCCTTCATCCACAGTGTGGAGGAACTGGAAATTAATATCAGATCCTACCATATAGATGTTGGACTTTATTATAAATTTTATGTTGTTCTCCCTGAAATATATGGTACAGTGTAATCCTAAACCACATTTTTGTCTTTAAAAACCCTTAGCCCTCCATGAAACCACTAGTATAAATATTATCAGATTACATGGAAATACATATTTTAATATAAATTCCTGAACCAGTGGGTCATACATAGGCTCCAAGTAGGCAAAATTAAGAAAGCGTTTCCCCATAGAGAATTCTGTCCTAAAACGTAACTAGTTCTAAGTTTGCTGTCTGTGGTATTATATTGAAAAATACTTGGCTAAATTGAATGTGCTATACATATTTACACAATAAAATTCCCAAATAAGGTCTATAAAACTTAATTATAAATGAAGACCTAATATAAACATTCACTAGATTTTAGTTCAGGAATAATGCTTTGATGTATACTTAAGGATAAGAAAAAAGTAATTAATAATAAATCACTCCACCCTCAAGAGTCATAAATCTATTTGCACTTTAAAATCTCCATTCTTCTAAATTGCATCTTAATGTTCCTTTGCGAAGTCACAACATTTACACAACATCAAAATATTAAGTCTCCTTGACTCAACTTTGGTCCCCTGGAAAATGGGAGTTACAACGATTTTAGTTGGAGGACAGACTAATTGAGGGATTAATTCTTGTTTGTCCAGTCCTTTGAAGACTAAGCATTACTCAATTTCAAAATTATTATGATTTATTCATCCCTCTTAAAAGCAAGCCTGCCATAAATATAAACTCCCCTTAATCAATTATTCATTTACAAGTGGGACCAGATTAATTCTATTAACAAAAATTGAAATAAAATGTAAGATTTCAATAACCCCCCAAAAGACAGCATCAGTTAGAATAAATGATTGTGACAAACGTATATAATGCTATGGTCCTTAGTAAATTGTCTTATCTAGAGATATTACAAGCATTACAGAATATACCAAAATCTGTCAGATTTGCTGTGTTATTTCACACTTACATAATATTGTGTTTTCTTAACTATTTCATAAATATAGATTGATGCTTAATCTGAGCACAACTTCTTGGAGCTTCCAAAGCTTTTATCAATTAACAGAACCTTTATTTTATATTATATTTATGCTTTAGTTTAATTTTTTAAATTTATTTGGAGACACTGGGGGAAATTATATCTATACATGGTGGAACTTCCAAAAATAATCGCTAAGTATTGCTCCTAGGTAGTATTTTCCCTGGTCTACCTTGACGATGGATAAAATTCCACACTGGATCGTGAACCACCATGTGCTCTTGAAATAGAGCTAACTACATTTGTCAAAGAAGCAGACCAACACTATTTAAAGAAGCCATGTGATACCTCTTATTTTATTTTAGATGTTCACAGGACTATGTAAACTATATGACATTTTAAGACCAAACTGAATTCTTGGCTCCTTTCAGTGGAATTTCATATGATATTTGACTATATCTGCTGACTCACACACCAGTCGTACAAAATGTTTATTCAATGTCTTTCATAATCTCATCTCACTGATAGATGTTGGGCAGGAGAGAAAAGAATTTTAAGCACACCATCATGTTCCAAAAAAGATTCAAAATACTTTACACAGATGAATAAAAAAGAAGCAAGTTAGTGTGAAATTTTAAAAAAATAAAAAAGAAATAGCAACAAGAGTGGAAACATAAGATTTTATATATTCAAATGCAAAAATACAAACTTCCTCCCCAGCCTCATCCCATGAACTCTTTCCCTTATTTACTCACTCCAGTCACACCAGCCTCATTTCAGACTTGTCAACTTACCGGCTCTTGGAACTTGCTCTTCCCTCTGTTATGCTCCTCCTGCTTGGCGTGCTGACCCCCTCTACTACGACAGCACTCTACATTTATTCTGTTTACTATCCTCCATTCCTGTCTTCAAAGCACAATACACTTTGGGAAGTTATCATTTGTTTGATAGTTTGTGTGTTTACTGTCTGGTGAACCCATTAGAACGTTAGCTCCATAAACACAGGAGCTCCCCTCCTTCTGTTACTGTACGCTCAGCACTTAGCACAATGTCTAGCACATCATAGATGCTTAATAAATATTTGTTGAATGAATGTACTAAATATAGAACCCTGTTCTCAGACCACATCCCTTTTCAACAGCCCTTAAAATAAACACAAACAAGTTCAAATCTCTTTAAAATTGCTGCCAACAATGCCTTCAGTAAGGCTCCATTTCATCCTCTGTATTTACCTTTTGACCTTCCTTTCTTTGCCATCATTTTTCATGTTTGATCAACACTATCTTTCCCCAGGAATTTCCCACACACTCTCTATTTTCCCACAACACATTGTTTCCTTTCTCCATCTCTACCCATTAATGTCACAGCCATTCTTCCAGGCAGGGTGACAACAGGACTTTTATAAGCCTAAGCCACTTTGTCTCCTGGGGCCCCTTCTTCCATAAAAATATTAAAAATTATTGTGTTGGTATAAAGACAAATATAATCCTAATTCAGTTCATTGTTCTATATCTGTTACTATTACATTCAATTTTTCTAATTTTAAAAGAAATTAAAATTAAAGCATTTTATTTGTGGGCCCCTCAAAGTAACATGGGTCCTAGGCACTATGTGTTACTGTGCCTTTTGAGTTAGTTGACTCTTCTTCCAAGCACAATTTAAATGTCAAATCATACAGGAAATCTTCTCCGAGGACACCCACTAACAAAACACACACACACACGTACACACACATACACACACACACACGTACACATGCACACACATGTACACACACACGTACACACACACGTACACACACACGTAACACACACACAGTATGCATTACTCTTTTCTTACTTTCATCTTCATAGTACTCTCTGTGGGCCCACGAAACTTAGTAACAGACTGAAAGTAAAATTGTGACTAACTCATCTTTATGCTCTTCAAAGTTTCCATCATAGAGCTTGACACCTTCTAAGCAAAAATAAGTGTATTTTGATTTGTTATTTAGTTTGTGTACTAAAAATATGGGTTCTAATAGTTAAGGAAGTTTTCCATAAAGAAGATGACTTTAGATAGCTCTAGACACATTGATAAGTGTCAGATCCTAGGCCATAGACTATTAAATATGTTTGATAGAAAGATTTTTATGGATCACATCTGCTGGAGTGGTAAGTGATGAATTTGGGTAGATGAATTGGGACCAAATTGCAAAGAACCTTGAATTTCAGGAAAAGAATTAGGATCTTGATGATGCTGGTTATGGGAATACCCTGCAGGTCCTTACTCAGGAAAGCAACATAATGATAGCGATATTTTTGGAAGATTTGTCTGTGAGTTAGGCATTAAAGGAATCAAGACAAGGAAAGTCTGGAGGTAAAGAAACCAGAGATTATAGAAATGGGCCAGTATAATTGGACTTTAAGCCAAATTCTAGTTTTATTTTCTTTTTGCCTGGTTTTACTCTTGACTTTATTTCACAGTAAATGCAGGCATTCTATTCAGGACACGCATTGTGTAAGCTACTTCTAAATTAAAAAAAAAAAAAGCGTGATCCTAAATATGACCTGGTGTATGTTTCATCAGAAATCTTAAATATTTTTCCTCACATGAAGTAATAAAGTCTTTTTAAATTTGCAGTCCAATCAGTCAATAAACAAGCAAATTTTCAATAAACAATAGGGACCTTTATTTGGTTTAAGCCATACCAGATTCAAATAGAAAAGCATAATAAAAATAGCTGTTTTCAACAAAAAAGAATTTTCAATTACCTTATTTAATTTAACTATATCAAAAATCTCCTGGTATTACATTAACCTTATTTTATAGAAAAGGGAACTGGTAAGTCATGACACTAAGAAGGGAGTCTGGGCATCTAAGCCAGAGCCCGTCTACCTTCCATCAATCTCCTCAAGGAAGACAAAGCATATACAAGACAGTTGTATCAGAGAGTAAGAGCTTATGCCACGAAGTCCAGATGCCTGTCCAAGAAGCAGGGCCTCAGTGCAAAACTGACACGTAGGTAAGCTTTGAAATTGTAGCTTGTTCAGAGAACATTCCAAGTAGAGTAATCAGCACGAATGAAGATGCAGAGGTAAGAATCATCTTGGCACATGGCTGGAAAAGTATGTAAATGGTAATATCAGAGGGAAGCTGCATGTTGAGAACTAGTGAGAATCGAACTGGATCAGTAAGATACAATAAGATAGAAAAATGGAGCATCAAGAAGGCCTTCAAGATGTCTAGTAAGAAAACCGAGTGTATGGTCAAGCCATCAACCAGGAAGAGGAATATGGAAAGAAGAATGAAAGGAAAGGAGGGTTGATGAGATAAAGGATGATGACTTTGATTTTGAATGTGCAGTTATTCTTCACATGGAGCTGCCTAGTAGACAACTGGGGGTGGCAAAACCCAGCTGAATTATAAACAGGGAGACAAGGATCCCTAGAGTAATCTATTCTGAAAGAGAATGCACATATCTTTGAAGGAAGCCTGGAAGAATATAGTTCATCCTCAAAAAAAGGGGCATTTAAAGAAAGAAATGAGTTTTATAGAGAGCATATATGGCCAAGTATGTAAGATCAAGAAAAGACCAGAGCTGCTTAAAATGGGGATAAGATGCAATTGTGTAAAGATACGATGTTCAAGTTTTCTTCTCCATCCACCTTGCATAGAAGAAACAGAAGAGCAAGATTTTAAATTTTGCTCTCAGTAGTATTTATCAATACGTAATGACTATCCACACCTCAGGAATTTCTCTATATAAATGGGGCCAGGTCAAGACTATAATATGCAAAGAGTAGAAATAGGCCTTTGCCATATGCTAGTGCACTTAATGCTCCCAAAACCTCGTGAGGGGTTATTATTGTCTTTGAGTTGGAGAGGCAGAAATCGCGTCCAAAAAGCTTGTTCGTTGGATTGGAGCGCCAGTGCTCAACCCCAGATGTGCCTGACTCTAGGACATGCACTCTTAGCTACTATGTTAGAAACCTCACTAAAATTAATGGCCTGCAGGGAAGCCTTGATGCTGTGGTACAGAATGGTAATTGAATGTGTTCTGAATTACAGCTCACCCTTCACTACAATGCAGCAAAAGTGAGTTTCTTATCAACTCTAAGATACGTAGCATATAATAAAATAATTAAACAAACCCACCTTAATTCCATCTCTCTTTTTCTGTCCAAAACTTTCAAACTATCTACAATGCATGAGGCTGTGTGCCTCCAGTTCTTTTCAAAAGCAAGTGTAAGTGAGAAGCAAGAAATAAATAAGAGATAAGAGAGTTAATTTTTCTCTGGTTTTCCTCAGCTTCTGTTGAAATCCCATTTAAATATTTTGTGGTAAACTCATTCCTTTCCAAGCTTTCAGATGGTGAGCTTTTTAGTCATTGTTTTAAAAGGCCAACACATTTGTTAACTGGAGCAGTCATAGAGAGGCCAAGAGCAGTAACTCTTATCATTTTATTCTGAGGAAGTGAATTGACTTTGTACCTTCTTTGGATACAGTGTAAATCTCAAAGAGAATCAGAAGCTAGTCTGTATTTAAGTGAATTAACTTCATACTGAAGTCACCATGATTCCTTGAGCCATAAATTAGGCTGCTTTAAAAGAATTCAGCAGAACATTCCAAAGGTGGTTACGGAACCAAAGAAGAAATGGGGATCTTTTACTTTTAAAGGAAGTAATTTCTAGTAGCATAAGCTAATAAAAGTTCATAGTTTTCATTGTTGGTGTAGTGTGCTTTAGAGCTCTGGCAATGAAAGAAAATTATATGATCATTATTAGCACACTGTAGTAAAACTCCTTACTAAGATCACATTAAAAACTTTTCCCTTCAAAGTTTCTGTGAGAAGAGCTGTATATGATATTTTCTCCTGAAATAATAAAATACAGTGAAAGAATACTTTCATATTAGGAAAAAAATCTGGAATACTAACATACACATTTATTTTAGGTGTTGTATCAAAGAACTGTCTCTTAAAATTGGGATTACATTATTCAAGTCTATCAGTAGAATTTTTCTCATTAGCTCTAATTTGGCTATGCAGTTATAGATTAAGATATGCATTCAAAGGCGTCTTTTGGATACATTGTACTTTACGTGCATTACCACATTTTCTTAATACAGACGCTAGGGGATGGACATTACTGTCAACCCCACTTGATAAAGAGACTGAGGTCCAGAGAGGTCATCACTTGCCCAGGATCACTCAGCTTGTAAGGGGCCCAGTAGGAATTCAAACCTAGGTAAGCATTCTTCCTTAACTGCATGACAAAATTACTCTGTTTCTATTTTTTTAAACTAACTTTATTGAAGTATAACTTACATATATTGAGGGTACTTTTAAGTGTACAGTTCAATGAGTTTTGACAAGTGGATACACCATTACAAGAAAGGTAGAAAATGTTTCTACCATTTCCATAAATTCCATTTGGTGCCACCCCTTCTTCCTCTCTGGCAACCACTGATCTGCTTTCCATCCTCAGATATACATTTTTCATTTTATTGCACGTGTGTTCTGTTTAACAAGACAGTCTTACACATCTGTCAAATTAACATTTCTTTATCTTTTACAGTAATTGGAAACGAGATGGTCCTTCTATTAATATCTGTTAATATTGCCAAATCTAATTCCCAAACGGATGCATGGCAACTAATTTAGGGATTAAAGGATTAATGGTAACAGGGAGGGGAGGAAAAGAGCCTATACATTTATTTTGCAAAAGTGAATGAATGAAAAAGTAATTCAAGAAATAGTCAATAAGTTTAATATAGTCTTCTGTGCACCAAAGTGCTGGTACCTGACTTGGAGGGATGACCACTAGGTCAGTATAAGCTAGACCTCAGAGTAATTGAATCATCACTCTTCTTTCTACCAGACATGGTACTTCCAGTCTTCTTTACTCTCCTCCCTTTCCATCAGCTTCTCTGCTGCCTTCCTCATGGGGTATGTGAGACTCACCGAACACTCTTCATCTTAGGCCATGATGAGTCACTTCCTCTGACCTGCAATCCAGGCAGCAAGGGAGAGAACCAAGATGCTATAAGGCTTGATAAACCAGCAGGGGATCTTTTTAGTCTTTTATTATATGATTGGTGTGGTTTAAAGAAAAGAAATAAATAATTACATAAATGGATGAAGCACATTGAGTAGAAAATAGGAAAACAGCACAACATTCGGATATTCAAAGCAAATGTAGTTTTATTTTCCATAACTGATGTGGTTTTCCTTTGGAATCCTCATCTCTTTGAGTAGTAAAAGAGAGAACCAAACAACTCTTTAAAATTCCTAGACTGTAGTATTTCATCTCTTCCCCCATTAAACTGTCTCTTCTGGTTGATTCTTTCTCCAGTAAGTCTTTCAGATACTCTCTCATCCTCCATGCGTGTTGGAGACATTCTGTCTGGGTATAAATGAGCTTTCTTAGTGAGACACAGATAGCAGAGAAGGAAGCCCAAGGCCATGATGTTTTCAAGAAAGTGTCTCTCAATACAATAGCTGTTCTTTTCTCTTCGGGTCAGGTTTTGTCTCTTCTTTCCATAGTTTGATGGATTCTTCTCCTTTTCATCACATCTTGCTTTTTCCCAGAGAGCTTAGCCTCAAAATGGAATCTATTTCACACTGGGGATGAAGTGCTAAGTTCTAATCAGACCGCTGTCTCCAGATCCCTGTGGAAGCTATAGAAATTTGGAAATTCTTTTTATATTGCAGCAACACTAAAATTTTAAGGTTATTGTCTTGCTAAGAACACAAAAATATAATTTTGCAATTCAAAACTTACTATTGGTGTTCTCTCTCTCTTACTCTTTTGTTGTTTTATTCTCTGATGTAGCAATATTAATCTTCCTTGAGGCAAAGAGAAGCAATATGAAGGCAGTATGATGGATTAGACCCAAGAACATTAAGAGGAGAAAATCATATGAATAGACATGTTTAAATTTTTACTATTATTTCATTTATAATACCAAGGGAAAAAAGAAAAGAAGAAAATAATACATCTTAACTTAGTATCATTCCACAATGTCCCTTTCTTACAGGGTCAAAACTTCCTGGCCAGGCATTAGAAATTTTCGTAAAAATTATTCATTTTCTCTTACACTATCATTTAAATGCATGTTAAATACTTGTGCAAGACACAGCAGATTAATCATTGTTTCTCTAAATAACATCTACTTTTCTGTTTCCATATCTTTGCTGAAGCTGTCTTCACTGCTTAGAATGTCCTTTTTGATAAATATATTTGGAAGACTTTTTTATTCATTTGGGTCAACTCAAATCTGCCATGAAGTCAAGTGGTACTGACAACTCTCCCTCTTGCACTCCTGCATATTTCTATCTTATATTGTATCCCCATTGTGACAGTTTCTCTTCTTCTGATATTTATTAGAGATTCGTAATCAATCTGTCTCCCACACTAAAATGAGTGGCTACAGGACAGGAACTGTGAACAGTTCACCTTAGTTGCACCCACAACACCCAGCCAAGTGCCTTATACATTGTACATGATATGTGGTATGCAATCATACGTATCTGTGATGTTGGGGGAAAAATTTTATTATAAAATTCAAAAGAAGTATGTCTGGCCTTTTGGAACTAAAAAGAATCTAATTTAGAAATTCTACCTACAGTCTATGTAACACAGAGGACTTCAAAAAAAGATAAAATTTCTTAAAAAAAAATACTTTGCTAGCAACTAACAGATTGAGAGTCTATTCAGAAATTTCACTTTAGTGTCTGTACTTTTGGAGGTGGGATCAAGATGGCAGAGTAGGAAGACCCTGAGCTCACCTCCCCAGAAGGACACATCAAAAGTACAATGACATACAGAGCAACTCTTGCTGATAATGACCTGAAGACTAGCAAAACAGCTCTACAACCAATGCTGTAAAGAAAATTACATGGAGTCTGGTAGGAGGGGAGGAGAAGAAATCTGGTCAGGACCTGCAACCCTAGTGGGTGACCCATAAGGAGATTTCACAGGCTCCAGAATCCTCCCTACTGAGGAGCCGCACATTAGGCACTCCAGCCCTGGGGTCCAACATCAAGATGAGCCCCTTTGGCTGATGTGAAAACCAGTGGGGCTTACCAGAGAACTCTAAGAAACCAAGACGCGACTCTTAAAGAACACATGCACAGACTTGCTTGCCACCTGCCTCAGCACAGAGGCAGCAGACTGAAAACTGCCAGGTGCTCTGGCCAGCCTGCCAGGACAGCCCCAATGCACCCCACAGCACACACCAGGCCCCTGCTCCAGCCCCTCCTGCCCTGCCACTCCCTGCTAAGGCAGAGGCCACCATTTCCAACATGTGTGTGTTCATCAGGGAAGAAGAAGAGCCTGTCCAGCTCTGGCCAAAGCAGTGGCTGCCATTGCTGGAGCATTTGCACACCCAGGGAAGACTCCAAATCCTTGGCCTCAACCCCACCTCTAATCAAGGAGAACACACTGGGGAAAATTGGAGCCAGCTCAGAAGTCTTTGGGCCCCAGCCATGTCTCCAACCAAAGCAGGGATTGCCATCACACCAGGGAGAAGCCCAGCTCCCTCAGGACTCCTGCTCTAGTCCCACGGTCCCCAGTCCTCCCTGCCACAGGGTGGCAGCCACCACTGAGCATAGGAGAAGCTCTAGCACCTGGCTCTGTCTCTCTCGCCTCCACCTTTAGCCCTACCTCACACTAAGGTGCTGGCTGCCAGCACGCCCTGGGAGAAGAAGCAGCTTGTGTCACTTCAGATCCAGCTCTCCCACCAAAGCCACTGGGCACATGTTGACTGGATAGGGATGGTCCCACACAGGAACATGCCTTCAAGACCAGGATAGGTAACTTTTTCACCTAATTACATAGAGACAAACAGAGAAGGTTAAACAAAATGAGAAAATAGAGGAATATGTTTCAAACAGAAAAGAGCAAGATAAAATCCCAGAGGGAAAAATTAATGAAACAGAGATTAAATAATTTACCTGCTAGAGAGATCAAAGCAATAGCCCTCTGCAGTCGGTGCAGGTCTTCGGGCGCAAGAAGAAGGCCACTGCAAACGTGGCTCACTGCAAACGAGGTAACGGCCTCATCAAGGTGAACGGGCGACCCCTGGAGATGAAGGCGCACACTGGGGTTTTAAGTTTGGTTTCAAATTCTTCCCCTGCCTGGCCGTAAGCATGTCACTTAAACTCTGAGCCTCAGTTTCTTGATCGTTCAAGTGGGTGCCCTAATGTCTCATTTTCAATGTTGCTTTGAAAAGTAAATAAAAGAGAGTTAGCTCTTCAGTAAGTGGTGCTGGGAAAACTTGACAGCTACAGGTAAGAGAATGAGATTAGAACATTCTCTCACATTATAAACAAAAATAAACTCAAAATAGATTAAATACCTATATGTAACACCAGAAACTATAAAACTCCTAGGAGAAAACTTAGGCTATACACTCTTTGACATAGGTCTTAGCAAGCAAGGGAAACAAAAGCAAAAATAAACAACTGGGATCTAACCAAACTTAGACACTTTTGCACAGTGAGGGCACCATCAACAAAATGGAAATACAACCAACTGAATGAGAGAAAATATTTGCAAGTGATATGTCTGGTAAGGGGTTGATGTCCAAAATATATAAAGAGCTCATACAACTCAATATAAAAAATATAAAAAATCCAGTTAAAAAATGGGCAGAGGACCTGAATAGACATTTTTCCAAAGACATACAGATGGCCAACAGGCACATGAAAAGATGTTCAGCATCACTAATTATCAGGGAAATGCAAGTCAAAACTACAATGAGATATCACCTCACACCTGTCACAATGGCTATGGTCAAAAAAGGCAAGAAATAACAAGCGTTGACAGGGATGTGGAGAAAGGGAAACCTTGTATATCGCTGGAGGGAATGTAAATTGCTTCAGCCACTATGGAAAACAGTATAGAGTTTCCTCAAAAAATTTAAAATAGAGCTACCATATCATCCAGCAATTCCACTCCTGGGAATATATCTAAAGAAAATAAAAATGCCAATTTGAAAAGATATATGCACTACAATATTCAGAGCAGCATTATTTAAAATTGCCAAGATATGGAAGCAAGAAATCTAAGTGTCCATCAACAGATGAATGGATAAAGAAGCTGTGAGAAATATATATATATAATATATATATACATATATATATATATATATAATACACATACATACACACACACACACACATACACACACAACATAGTAGAGCCTGGAGGGTAAAATGCTTAGTAAAGCAAGTGAGACAGAGAAAGATAGATGCTCTATGTTTTCACTTATACATGGAATGTAAAAAATAAAAGAAACATACAAATATAACAAAACAGAAACAGACTCACAGATACAGAGAACAAACTAATGATTATCAGTGGGGAGAGGGGTGAGGAGAGAGGCAAGAAAGGGGAAGATGTATAAACTACTAGGTATAAAATTAAGATGTATAAACTACTAGGTATAAAATTAATAAGATATAAGGATAGATTTATAGCACAGGGAATATAGCAAATATTTTGTAATTTTAAAATGAGTATAATAAATAAAATATCAAATCACTACATTATACACCTGAAACTAATATAACATTGTAAATCCATTAAACTTCAATTTTAAAAAAGAAAGAAAGAAAGAAGGTGAGAAGAATTAATGTCTTGTGTACTTTAACATTTAAAAAATCCTTTGGCAGTATATTATTTTCCGTTTTTAAGTTAGGAAAATTGGGGGTCAAGAAGAGTAAACAATGAGCTAATATGGGTCAAAAGACTGCTTTGGAATGATTGGATTTTAATGGTCAAATCTAAAGAATTTGATGACAGGTCTCTCATCTGACTTAAAATCACATAATATTCTTCTGATGCTTTTTGTTTCTTACAAATCCTTTTCTTTCTGTGATTTTTAATATTACATTGTGACAGATCCACAAACTGACCTCATTTAATTCTCAGAGGACAGTATAAAAATAGATTTTACAATTAAATATAATATAAATTTATTTGAAAATTTGAGAGAAATTTGAGTATACACATGACATATATTATTTATAAAATAAATAAATGAATGAATACATGAATTAATACACTATGAAAAGTGTGTAGTGCTTCTGAATCTTGAGTATACACACCTTTATTATTAAGAATTTTATGCACACTATAATTTTCCAGACCCAAAGTTACGTTTAAAGAAAAATTTTATGTTCCATGTTTTCTGCCTTTGTGAAATTTAGAAGGTCATCATGCTTGGGAATTTTCATTGAAATAGGACATTAAGTTTTTTGAGTTTTGAAGTGCCCATTGGAATGTAACAATTCCCATTTAATATCTGTATTTATTTACACTTGATGCTTCAATTTACATACATAGTGATATTCTTTGGGAGTTCTGTAGATTCCAGCTTCAAGAATTTACAACTTTGTTTGCAAACTGGAAGTCGTATTCAGGATGCCAAAATAGGTGAAATTACTCCCCAGGACTTTTGGAAATTGTTAAAATAATTTAATGATGCTTTTCATTGTGTTTATGAAACCATGAGTATTAAAATGGTAAAAGTAAAATCTTACATAATTGAACATGTTCAAAAAGTTTTCCTGCTTTGGTGTGCTCAGTCCTGGAGCTTAGAACCATTTTAGAACTTATACATGTACACCATAACGAAGAATAAATTTAACTTGAGTAGAGCTTTACATTAACATTAACATTCTTAGAGCATTTCTGACCACGGATATCGTCTTCATGACTCAATATATGGATTCATCTGTATACAAATTCCTACTACTTGTTCAGTTATCAATAATTTTTCACCACTATGTTCTAACTGCTAACCTTCTCTACAACCCTTGACTCAAGTGTTGAAGCAAATCATTCTTCTTCACTGAGCAACACATCTTGAAAGGCTGGATTTTGCTGAAGATCTAGGGGAAAAAAACACTTAAACTTGAATATCAGACCATATTTCTCCTCAATTTTCTCAGCTGTGAATCTTGATTTGGAATTTTAAAAATGTGATTATGGTGATGAGGATATTGTATATTTTTTCTCATCAGGGAGAGGGAGAGAATCTGAGAGGACAGCTGTAGGTGCTTCGATGTCCTTAGGGGAAAGCTTCAATTTAATTTAAAGATACAATATAAATAATATTACAAATGATCAATGTGTTATTTATCTGTAATTTATATGTCTCTGTGGCCTCCCATGTCCTGAGGAGACTCTTTCCCGTAGTATAAACAGTAGGTTTGCACTATTACTCACCTAAAGACAAAATGTAATTACTTTTTATCCCATTCCACTGATTCTCCTTTCTTTTCTTCTTCTTTCTCCTTTTCTTCTTTTCTTCCTTCTTTTTAAAGCAATCTAATCCTAAAGCTGTTAGATGTACCTGATAAGAATAAGTTTCTGCACAGGGGCCAGAGGGGAGGGATGGGGAGTCCCCTGAAGAGAAGTCTTCTGTTTGGGGTACCTGAAGTCAAGCAGGATGAGGAAGACATCCTTCTCTGAGAACAGCCAAGCATAAGGCATCATAATCCAAGAATGTGCAACAGGGTTCCACATAGGGGGCAGTTTGACATGAGAGGTTTAGCATAGTGAGGTGTATATTTGTACAGAAGAAGGCAGTGGTGATGGAAGATTGGTTATATAAAGGGATATTGATCAAATAATTAATATATTTAAGATAATAGAGCCAGCTTTCTCATTGTCACAGAAGGGAGTTTGAATACAGAAAGGGAGCTCACACAGGTACCTCTTGTCTATGTGGCCTGCTGTTGTCTATGGCAGAGTAAACTAATAAACTCTTCTATTCTCATAAATAAGTAAACAAACAAACAAACAAATACAGAAAGGGGAAAACCAGAATTAAACTTCTATTGGAATTGGTGGCATCAATATGAAATAGTGGCTTTCAATATGTAGAGCAACAAATAAAAATATAAATGTGTGTATCACGTGTATAGTTATATCAGATGTGTGTATATGTGTGTGTGTACATACACACACAGACTCTAGCTCTGTCCACTAAGAAGCCTGGGAGCAGTGACACACTAATACTCATAAGCATGCCTAGCACTGAGATCTTGGATTCTAAATACCACTCTCCAAAAACAGGAAATAGAGCTTGGTGGAGAAAAGGCTAATTTTTGATCTGAAACAGGGCAATACATAGACTATCCTTTTGTGCCAGAAAGTAAGGAAGTGCTTAAAGAATGAGGAAGACGTGTCAAAAGAACATAGTAGGAAACTTGAAGGGTATTTACTGATCAAATTAAGGAAAAGTTGTTCTTTTGGCATGAAAGTAGGTATAGGTCAAGGGAACAAATGACAAGTTTGGAAATAGATACATACATACTTGGTCAGTTATTTTTTCAACAATGACTCAAAATAATTCAGTGTGGAAAACATAACCTTTACAGTCAAGATGCTAGAATAATTTTGCAATATGTGTTAAAAAAAAAAGAAAAAAACCTCAACCCTTCTCTCACATACCATATTTTAAAAATCCAATGGAAATGGATCATAGGCTTAACTGTAGAAGAAACATCTGTCGAATTTCTAGAAGAAAAGATAGGGTAAACTCTTCATGAACTTGATTTTAATGAAGATTTTCAAAAATGCAAAGCAAGGCACATTAATCATCTAAAATTTTTGGAAAAGTTGGACTTCATAAAAAATTTTCTTCAACATTTTGAGTAGAACTTGTACCAAGAATAGTAGAGAAAGCACTCTTAACAACTTAAGAAGACAATCCAATTGGGGAAAAAAATGTAAACAGACATTTCACCAATGAAGACATATAAATGGTGAATGAAAACTACAAATTAAAACCACAAAGGAATAGCACTACACACTCACTAGAATAATTAAAATTTAAAATTTTAAATACCGCCATGCTCAAGTATCAGTGAGGATGTGGAACAATCAGAACTTTTATACACTTCTGGTGGAAATGCAAAATGGTACAGTTACTTTGGAAATGAGTTTGGTACATTTTTAAAAATTAATAAGATTCAGCTATTTTACTCCTAGGTATTTACTCTCTCAAAATGAAAGCATATGTTCATACTAAGACTTGCATACAGATTTTCACAGCAGCTTTATTTGTCATCTCCTGAAACTGAAAACAATGCAAATATCCATCAGCAGGTGAACAGATAAACAAATTGTGGTATAGTCATAAAATGGAGCACTGCTAACAATAAAAAATAATAAATTATAAAAATAGCCACTTAAATTCTTTCATTTGTACCACTCCTTCGAATAATTTGGTACCCCTCTAAACAGTAATGAATTACTGATAAATGCAACAAAACGGATAAATCTCAAAATTATTATGATGACTGAAGGAAGCCAAGCAAAGAAAGAATATATAATGTATAATTCCATTCACACAAAGTCCTAGAAAATACAAGCTAATAACAAAGAATACGATGAGAACACAGTGTTATTTCAGTGATACTTATACCAAAAATGCATAATCAAATCCGACTACAAGAATTATCAGACAAACCCTAACTGAGAGATATTCTGTTTTAAAAAACGGCCTCGAATATTCAAAAGTGACATGAAAGACAAAGACCAAGGAACTGTTCAAAAAACACTGAACTGGTTATGCTTGTTATAAAGGCATTATTGGGACAATTCGGAAATTTGAATGGGGCATGAGGATTAGCCCAGACTCAAGGATCTTAGAGTCTAACAGAACTGTTAGAACAATTAGAACGATTGACAATACTTGAATGTAATCTGATTAGATGTAGGCAATGTGTCAAAAAACATTTACTGGTTTTGTTTATCTTGTAGTTATGTTGAGAAATGTCCTGGTTTGCAGGAAATACTAAAATATTAGGAGCGATGGGGCCATCAGTTTGGCTACTTACTCTCAAATGCTTCAGGAAAAATGAAATTATTCTTTGCAGCATAGCTACAATTTTTCTATAAATTTCAATAGATAATAGATACAATATGCAAAAATTATTTATTATTTCTGCCCATTCTATTCATGTTAATCCTATACAACAATTCAAAGAGTCCTTTTTTATAGTTTTCAGATTCTGGTAGAAATTCTCAGTGTCTAGCCTACTGCTCCTACTTGCGCCTCTCCATGACTATATGTAGGTGCATAGAGGCAGGAAGGCTTAGGTAGTGTAACCACCAAACTAAAATGTGCCTAGAAAACAGACATCCTGAATCATCCTGGGAAAATGAGGAGTAGTGGGGTGGCCAATTTAGGCTTGTGATGTTGGGGATTAGATATTCTCATTTTCTTTTCAGCTTCTCTCCATCTTTAATTCTCAAAGTCAATGGCATTCTTCTGCTGTTTGCTGCTGTGCTGGGAGTAACAGCTGGGCAACCCACCATCTGCTCTCTCTGAGTGCTTTCAGGGTCTCATGGTCTCTTCTCATTTGGATCCTGCCCTCCTTTGGCTTTCACAGGCATTACAATGGGATTAGACACATGAGGTTCTTCCTGAAACTACTCAGCCCTGACACGCTCTCCAGCTGGAAGTCCCACCTCCCAGCCCACCCCACAAGGGAACATGGAAAGGTCCAGAAAGATAAATATTGAGTCCTTCTCTGTTTCTTCTCACAATATCTCTGAACTTCTTTGTTACATCAGTGAAGACATACTCTCTTTCTTTTGGACTTCAGCCTCACAGCTAAACTTTAATAACACATATATGTACTTTTTCAGCGTTAATGGAGAAGATCTAAGATCTGATTATCAGACATGGTCTTTGATGTTGTTACATATGAACTAAAGGAATTTGGAAATTACTTCCTCTCTCTAAACAAAGCAAAGCAAAACAAAACAAAACAAAAAGTCCTCCCTTTTTTGATGCTTCAGAATCCTATTTTAAATGCCAGATGTTGAATATTAACCCTTGCTTTCTCATTGTAATCTTTCTGCATCAATCCTAATGTGACTTTTTTTAAGCTGGTCTGAGAAAAGCTCATTGCAGAAAGACAAAAGAGAAAAACAAAATAGTATTTTTTCTAGTGTGTCTTTCATGAAACGTTTAAGTTAAATAACTTAAGTCTTGTCCCATGTAACTACTGGAAGTTCAGTAACCTCCTTTAAATTTCCAAGGATTCCAGGGATATGTAAGGGATGGATATGCACTTTTGATATTCATCTCATGTCTCTGAATATGCATTTCTGTTACTGATTAAATTATCAATCTCCTCTTACCATCTTGTCTTCTAAATACTGTACTTTCTCCACACTCCACCCCAAGCATTAACCCTGACCATTCTCCATCATTAGCCAAAACATCACATATGGTTGTTGTATGTAATAGACTTTTGCTGAAGTTTCAAGGAATATAAGCAAAGAAGTAGAAAGAAAAAACTTAAAATTTAATAGCAAGCATTACTCTTTCTGTATCTATCTGTAGTTCCATAGTTGCTCTGTTTCTAGCTTTCCAACGCTTGTTGGGAAATCTTTAGCCCTTCTGACCCCTTCCCCACTATATCCAGGATTTCAAAACCTTTGAGATTCTTTTTCCTTTGTAATTCAAAGAAACTCCTTTTGTGTCAAAAATCTCCCAATCAGACATGCTCTTGAGACATGCCCTTAACCTAACAAAATGTCTCATTAAGATCTCCACTTGCCTCACCACCAAATGTACACATTTCTCCCTAGAGGACCTCTGCCATCCTCCTCCAACAGAGGTCTGCAACCAGGTAGCCCAAGGCTATAATCTGGCCAAGAGACATATTTTACTCATCTGCAGAATTTGCCTTTATTTTCCTTCTATGCCTGTTTCACCATTGTATCTTGGAAGCAGACAGTTTACTTTTTGGTTTTATAGGTCCAGAGATAGAAAGAAATTTTGCTCTACGATGGTTCATACCAAGAGTCACATTCATATCTGATTTAGATTATTTAGATGATGATATCTGGGGTTGAGGAACTGAAAAGATTTAGATGAGATTATAGACTTGAGTTGATGCTAATGAGATTTTGGGGGATGCTGACATGGGGGTAACTGTCCATGTGGGATGGATATGAGCTATTGGGGCTAGAGAGAAGACTGTGGTAGTCTGAAAAATGCCCCCTCACCTCAAAAAAAATAAAAGATACTTACATAAAATCCATGGAAACTATGAATGTTACCTTATTTGGAAAAAAGGACTTTGTCAGACGTGATTAAATTAAGGATCTTGAAATGAGGGGATAATCCTGAATTAGCTTGGTGGGCCCTAAATCCATTGACAAGTTTCCTTTTAAGGGAAAGGCACAGGGATATTTTAGACAGATGGAAGGGGAGAAAATACTGACACAAAGCAAAGAATGCAATGTGAAGACGGAGTCAGAGATTAGAGTGATGTGGCCCCAAGCCCAGCCATGCCAAGATAGCCAATAGAAGCTAGAAGAGAAAAGAAACAATTTATCCCTTAGAGCTCCCAAAAGATGTTCAGCCCTAAAGATTTCAGACTTCCAGACTCCAGAACTGTGGAAAGATACATTTCTATGCTCTTAAACTACCAAGTTTGTGGTCATTTATTACAGCAGCTTCAGAAAACAAGTACAATGTCTTCTCCTCTTTTGCATATATGTCCACTCAATTGCCAATAGCTATAACATAGCTAGTTATAGGAGTAGAACTTAGTAATATTTGTTTTTGCTTAAATATAATAAAGATTAGAATGTTATAAATTGTATAAACCCATTTATATACAAAGACTGATTCAGAAACTAAATATTGGAAGAAATACCACTATAATATCCATTTGGGAGAGTGAAAGGGATTATCTGAAAATAAATCCTCCTTAGCTTCATTAGATTAGATTAGATAGAGGATAAAAATGCCTCTCATAGAGCATCTTCTGAAATACAAAAATGGCTGAATTTATTCAGCTAGCCCACGATTCACATTGTTGAGGTTATGTGTGTCCTAGTATGTCATTGGAGACTTGGGAACATTTTGGGGACATAGCAGATCATTCATTCTTCATTTAACGTTTATTCAGTGGTTACTGGTACTGGGCATTGTTCTAGGTTCTGGATCTACAGTGGTGAGCAAAACTAACAAAGTCTGCACCTCGAGACATTTATATTCTCTTGGAAGAGACAGATAAGAAACAGGTAAATAAATATCTGTTATCAAATAGTAATATATAATGAAGGAAAATAAAGCAAGATGAAATATTCACCGAGACAGAGAATGCTATTTTTAGTGAAGACTTTTAATTATCCTCAATATCCATTTTCCTGAGTGATAGCAGGAAACTTGGCTACCTAGTTAGTAACTACATTTCTCAGCCTCCTTTGCTTTTGGGTTTACCATCTGACAACGTTTTTAACCAATAGAACATGAAGGAAAATGACGAGAGTAGATTTCAAGACACATACTTAATAGAGAACACCCTTCTTTCTCTTTCTTCCCTTGGTTGAAATGTGAACCAACTTAAACGTAGACTCTAGGGAATAATCCCAAATAGAAGACACCTGTATCCCTGAAAGATCTCTGGAAGAAGAGGTGCCTCTCTGTCTTGGATACCCTGCTTATTTCTGGAATGTTATTTGAAAGATAAATACATGTCTTTCTTGAAAATCTCAATATTGGGTCTCTTTGTGATAGCAGCTAAGCCTGTACCCTAACAAATAAATATTTTTAATTAACATGATTTGTTAGGGTTCCAAATCCAATTCCAGTATGTGTGGAACACCATCTGGGTGTTCTACAACTTTTCTCAATTTTGACACTATCTAACCAGAGGTAGAATCAGATTCCACAAGTTAATTGTTTAGTCCTGTAAGACTGTCCCAACCCCCAACTTCAGACTTCAAATGCCAATTGCAAGCCCAGTTTGTCATCTATACTTCTGACCAACTGGCTATAAATCAGAGGTTCCCATACTCCTTCCTGCAGTTTGATTAATTTGCAAGAGCAGCTCACAGAACTGAGAAACATTTTACTTATGAAACCACCAGTTTATTATGAAAGAATGCAATTCAGGAACAGCCAGATGGAAGAGGTGCATAGGGCAAGGCATGGGGAAAGTTCAAGGAGCCTCCATGGCCTCCCCAGGTGTGTCACTCTCCCAACACCTCCACATGTTCATCAACCTGGAAGCTCTCCAAACCCTGTCCTTTTGGGTTTTTACATAGGCTTCATTGCATAGGCACAGTTGATTAAATCAGTGATCACTGGCTATTGATTCAACCTCCAGCTCCATTCTCCTCCCCAAGGTTGGAGAATAGGTACTGAAAGTGGCAACCCTCTAATCACATGGTTGGTTCCCCTGGCAGCTAGTCCCCACCCATAGGTTACTGTTGGGCTTTCCAAAAATCACCTCTTTAACACAACAAAAGTTACCTTTATCTCTCTTATCACAAGAAAGTCCAAGGGTTTTAGGAGTTCTGTGTCTGGAATAGCGTGGAAAACCGAATACATATTTCTTATTATAAATCACAGTATCTCACGTGGACTGGGAAGGCATTTCTGAGCAGAGACCAAATGGACTAAGGGAGTGAAGATTGTGGAGAGGTAGGGTGGTATGTTAAGAGCACTATCTGCCTTAGTTCAGGTTGCTTCAAAAGAAAATCTTATAAAAATTGAGGGGTGGGGGTTTACTTTTTTTTTTTGAAAGGTGATCCCAGGAAACACATTTAAAAGAGTGAGGAGAGATAAAGAAAAAAAAGAGATAAAAGCTGGTTACCCCTGAGTGTAATAGGAGCTCCACCCCATTCAGGAACTTCTGAGGAACTTTGTAGAACGTGTCTCAGAATAATACCCACTAAGAGATGAGGGACCAGAGGGTTTATCCACCATATCCATCCCCTACGTAGAGTTTCTTTTCTAGCATTAAAGATCTAAGTTGAGCAAGTCCCCAAACAACAACCAGAAAAAGGGGGGTGGAGGGTGGGAAGGGATAGACTGGGATTTCAAAATTGTAGAATAGATAAACAAGATTACACTGAATAGCACAGGGAAATATACACAAAATGTTATGATAACTCACAGAAAAAAAATGTGACAATGAGTGTGTATATGTCCATGAATGACTGAAAAATTGCGTTGAACACTGGAATTTGACACAACATTGTAAAATGATTATAAATCAATAAAAAATAAAAAAAAAAACAACCAGAAAAGGGTCTTAGGCTGACAAGTATAGATATCCAGGCTCTTGTGGTAGGAAGCTATAAGCTTTGTGGAAACTTACACTATGACAGCAGATGAACTCAAAAGTAGGCTAAGGAACTATGTGGAAGGATATTAACAGTGTCTGATGGCCAAGGTTCAAATCCTTGCTCTGCCATGTACTAGATGTGTGACTCTGCTACATACTAGGGATGTGACCTAGGATAAATTGCTCAGCCTCTCTGTACCTCAGTTTCCTCATCTGTAAAATAGATACAGTTATAGCACCTACCTACTTCATAGGATTGTTGTATTATATATTTTAAAAGTTATTATATATGTAGTAATTAGAATAGCACCTATCACAAAGAGAGAATTATTTGTTATTATTATCTGAGATGACAATAAATTTATGAAATCTAAACCATAATCTGTTTATTGTTGAATTTCAGTGCTTGTCACAGAGCTTGACAATAGTAGATGCTGTATAAATGTTTAATGAATAGACAACAAAGAAAGTTTGAGGCTATTACTAGACTTCTTGAATGTATAAGAGTATTAGAGGGAGAACCAGACTAGTCACCTGTAACCAATATCCTCGAAGGACTACCCAGAAGACATGTATAATATCGCCCTAAGACGAACTTCATTGTGGGATCAGTGATTGGACTTGCTTCATGAAGGGTTTAAGGTACAGTTTAATAGGGTTTCACAAGCCTATTTGCTTCGGAAGTTTCCACATTCTCTTGGGTTATTTTCACATTTCATAGAAAACTCAGCTATAAATAAAATTGAGGGAGGTTTTTTCTTCTGACAAAATAGAAGAAAATCAAGGTCTAGACAGCTATTTCTTAAAGAAACCCTAAGCCAAGAGATTGTGCCGATAGTTAAGAATGTTGCCACTTGACACCAAAAATTGAGGCTAAATTTGAAATTTCCAGGAGATTCCCTAAGGAACAGAAAGCTAAGGAAAGGCAAGGGAACTTTTGTTATGACTGTATGGGACAGACATGACTGTAGGGAACAGAGTGTAGAATCCTTGATGTAAGAAATGAGAGAAGAAACAATGTGTACTCCACACAGCAGGCAATTAGAGCCATCAGTGGACCACCATGGAGGATAGAACACACTGAAGGAGGATGCTTATTGAAAGTCTAATGTGGACCTGAAACCTTTGCATTTAAGATTTAAAGAAGCACTTTAATTTAATCCTTATAATACTGCTTTGAATAACTAATATTATCCATGAAGTAATGCTAATCTATCTCAGTTCCAAATCCATGATATTTCCAGGCAAGTTAAAGGAGTGAGAGTATCATACAGTCCCTAAACATGAGCTATCTACTACACCCAGAATATTAGGCAAAAAAACTCCTGAAGAATTTGCAAAAGAGCATAAGGATAAAAAAACGTCATCAAACACTAAGACTACCAACTCTGGCCACTTCAATTATTTTAAAGCAAGGAAGGAAATATCGATTGCCTTAACCCCTCTAAAAGTATCTCTGTGATTAGGATAAAACCTCATAGTATTCCACAAAACAGAGAAAATAATAATGTCCTTCCAGATGACCAAGTACATTTTAGATTCCAGAGACTCTGTAGGAGAGGGGTCCTGCTAAGTGACCATGTGAGAACGCAGGTTCTCCAGAAAGGTGAGGTGGTGAAAACTTTGAAGCTGGTGGTACCTTCGGAGGAAATACGGATTGTGAAAATACGCTCCACTTTAGTTTGCTTTGGTTCTGAAAGGAAATTACTTTAACAAAGAATCTACTGTAAACTACAAAAGAGACCTTTTTTTTTTTTAAGAGACCTTAACTTTTGAATTTAGGTAGACTGTGTAATATAGATAACTTTTACTTGGTTTTGCTTTTCAAAGGTGTATTGCTGACATTACAAATACTAGGTCTTTGAGATGCATCTGATGTTTAGAAACTTTAAAGGAATTACGTATTTGGGGGTTTTGTTACTGCTGGTTTTTCTTTTTCTTTTGGTTTATGTGTTTGTTTCTTTTTTCACTGTTTTTCATCACTGAGAAATGAATAAAGTAAATGAGTGAGATCAAGTCTAAAGACCCTTTGCTAAAATTTATTCAGCCGTATCCATTAACAATATATCAATTATCTCAACAAGCACCAAGGAGCAAAGGGAACTGATTTCTTTTCAGATACTTTGTCTACGAAATTTTTCCTGGATAGGTTTTCTTTATATTTTAATCTGGCAATAAATTTCCAGTTGACACCAACCTTGCCATCTTGTTTCACTGTGTAGAGGCCCAGCCCAGCCTCATATGTTAATTGAATTTAGAAAAAAAAAGTGATTATTTGAATTTCTATTAACAAGAAAAAAGTTTTTATTAGGTTAAACTATATAAAGTTACTGGCATTAAACTACTTTTTGCTTCCAAGTTGCAATTTCATATACTTTGATCTAATGTATTCCTGGTACTTTTACCAGGAATAAGTGATTCCCTTACTAGTATCTCTACAGGTCAATGAGATTCTGGAATATACTCTTTTTTTAAACATTTTTTATTGAATTATAGTCATGGAATATACTCTTGATTATGAAAGATTAAATACAATTATGGTCTGAGACACTATTATCTAAATTTTTGGAAGCAGTAGTGTTTGTAAAGCATAACAAAGTATTCTGTTAACCACATACTTTATTAATTTTTATTTGTTTGTGCAACAGTATTGTTAAGCTTGTACCATAATATGGTGGCTTTAAAATATAGGACCTAGAGTCAAAATTCATGGATTTCAATCCTGGTCTTCCCCATATTTTAGTATGTAACACTCTCCATATTCATTTATGTCTTCATGTCAAATGTTCCTTTTCTATAAATGGGGATACCAATAATGACATTTGACTCATAGAATTGCATGAATTAAGTGAAATAAAAACTGTGCCTCACAGTACCTGGCTCATAGTAACCGCTCAGTAAAAGTGAGCAAAATAGGTAATTCTGTTGTCTTGGAGCTTACAGTAAGGGAGACAGACATAAATTATCACAACTGCCGTAAGTTTTATAAAGAAGAAGTGTGCAGTCCTACACAGGTATGAGTAAGATACTCTGTGGCAATCAGGAAAATCTTCCTTTGGAAAATGAGCATTGAGCTGAGGTCTGAAGGATAAACACTAATAAATCAGGTGAAAATTTTGGGGAAAGCATTCCAGGCAGAGGAAAATCCATGCCCTGTATTTTGAAAGTGTATGACATTTGGGGGAAACTGAATAAGGCCAGCAAGTCTAAGTGCCCAAATTCTGCAAGTGAGGAAGAAGTTGGGGCCAAGTCACATGGGGTCTTTTAAGTCATGTAAATTCCTTTAAATTAAGGAGTGAAGTCATTGCCCAACTATGCTGCATAACAGAAACCTTTTTCTTTTTAAAATAACTGGTGTGATTTATTTGTTTTGTGGTGTTTATTAAAAATAATTTGATGTAACTTGGCTTCCTGCAATTTTTTAAATGAAGGTGGACAGACTATTTTTGGTCCAGTTTCTCTATTTTAAATACATAATATAATTTCCAAAATTCCCTTAAATGTGAGGTTTGAGGGCACAGTCCTCTAGATTGTTTTCCCAAGACTTCTGACACCAACTACAAGTTAAGGGGCTTCCCAACCACCCTCTGGTTTGAGAATTCACTAGGAGTGCTCACAGGACTCACTGAGAGCTATTGTATACATGGTTATGGTTTATTACAGGGAAAGGATTACAGATTAGGAAATAGTGAAAATAAAATAGAAAACAAAGGCACATTAAATGAATCAAAAAAGTTAAAGTGAATTACTGTTTCCTTGAGAAAATTATGGCAAGACTGATGAAGGAGAAGGAGGAGAGGAAGGTGGAGGGGATAGTGAGGAGGTAGAGATGGGTGAGATTAAAGAATTAACATTAGAAATTTAAGGGAGACTTAACAGATGCAAAAATTTAAACATAATATAAGGATATTATGAACAACTTTATTTCAATAAATGTGAACACTTACATAAAATGGTCAAATTCCTAGAAATCAAATCCAGAAGAAAAACACCATAGTCCGATAACCATTAAAGTGCTTGAACTGCTAGTGAAAACATCTTCCCACAAACCAAAAACAAAAGTAAAACAAGTTCAGGTATGGCTTTTCCAGCAAGTTCTACCAAACACCAAACACACATATACACACACATGCATGCACACATACACACACAAAACCACTTTAGTCTTACATACACTGAACCAAAGTATATAGAAGAAGAGGAAACATTTCACCACAACCAGCCTAGATTCAAAGTCAGGGGACTTAAACTCCACCTCTTATGGAAGAAACAGCAAAGAATTTGTAACTCATCTTTAATCGACCACAAAGTGGTTATCTAAAACATTGTAATAAGGTGGAGAGTGTCACTGGATCTCTTCATTTATTTCAAAGAAAGCAGCAAAGTAGACATAAGCTTACATAGAGTAGTAGTACTATAAATTAAACTTGCAATGATATTTATTTTATTTGTGGTGTTTTAAAATGGAATCTCCGAACAAATGACATAGCTAATACTACTATACAGATGACAGAGAATAAGGGGCCACCTGCACGTATCTTACAGAGAATTAGCTCTGTCATATTACACATCTTCACTGGTACTCGTATAAACTGATTCTTTCTGTGCTTTGCAATCTTTGCCGTCCTACATTTGGGGAATGTAACAAATTCTTTTTACTAAAAAAAGTATGTATTTCCACTTAAGTACACTATTTAGATATGTCTTTAATCCATTTGCACATATTTTTATCATCTCTTACAGATTGTCTTGCACACAATGGGCATTCAGTATTTGTTGAAATTCTTGAAAGGAAAGATGAGCAGAAAAGTTCTAAGAAGACAGTAATCTGCTTTGTAATTTATAGGAAGCAATTGTGTCGAACATTTATAACAATGATGAGGAAGAACAATTCCTGAACTTAACCTAAACCCTAATGAAGGCAACTTGCCAGTTTCCCTTGCTATCTCTATAGCACATGCTCCCTAGAGTATTACTTCACTGCAACTACCTATTATTTATGTTTCATCTGCTATATTTTAAACAAAGTTGTAAAAAAATTGTAAGAATGCTTTTGTCTCAAATTTGGATTTTAGTTCATTCTATGGTGTGTATATGACTTTGTTACTTCTTATATATGGGGACCAGGAAGATCAAAACTATATTAATGGCAGAATTCTAGTACAATATTTTTGTCAATAACTCTGTCAAAGTCTTTTATATATGAGCTTGATGGATTATTCTTTACTTTTGAAAATTTATTTTAAGAAAGTTTTTTTTAGGGAGATGGATTATAAGTATACAGACATGTATCCTTATGTATTGACAACTATCTAAAATTCTATAATACTTTCCTTTTATCTTGCAATCTTTTATTCACCCATTCAAGAAATTTTAGTTGAACTCTGACAATGTTCCTAACGCTATGATAGGCATTGATGTCAAATTGTGACTAGAAAATGCTGCCAGGTAAAATGCAGGATTCCCACTTACATTTGAATTTTAGGTAAACAACATACTTATACTAAAACTTATTGTTTACCTGAAATTCAAATATAACTGGGTATCCTGTAATCTTTTTAAATTTTATTTTATTTATGCATGCATATTAATTATGACAGCCCTAGTAAAAATACTGTTACTGATCTGTCATAATTTAAAGTCCATTGGGCAAGGCAGATACTAATCAAATAATCTTGCAGGTAAATGAAAAATTATACCGAAGTGTTACCAAGGCTAGGTATAGAGCTATAAAAGGATAAAATAATCAGTAGAGAAACCTGGTCAGAAAGGGAACATCAGGAGAGACATCCCTGTCATGGTGACAGTGGACCAGAGGCACTACAGGGAACCTACAGGCACTACAGAGATAATCTCATGCTATACTTTAAATGACAATTTTATATTAAAGGGGGATGTATCTAACTTTTATGGTATGAGTAGTAGAAAGCCTGACTGCACACTGTGAGGCAGAAGCAAAGACTTGTTTTTTAGGGGAGACCCAGTGTCTTTCCTATTTGGCTTCTGACTGATAATGAAGCCAGAGGGTGCAAATTTTAGCCCTGTGTGTAAAGGTGATATAGGAGAGGTACATTTCGATATTCAATCCCCAATATTATAGGCATTTTCTGGGATCAGAGAAGAAAAGTTGCTTGTCCCATCAGGTCCCTGGCCTTCGCTTCTGCCAGAAGTGAGAGGGAAACATGTCTGGTTCGAAGTAGGAGGGGAGACTATTCAACACAGGCTGGTGGGAAAAACAAATCTATGATGCACTCACATGGGAGCTGCCAGACAGGAATGTTGCAAGTGACCACACCCAGCAGTGCCTCTGGCAGGATTCAGGCTCTCAGACTATCCCAACAGCCCAGCACATACCCTGCTTTCCAAGTTTCTCTGTGCATATAATATAAAAAAAAAAGTCTTATATAGCTGTATTAATTATTTAGCTTTTGAATATGATCATTGTTCATCAGCATCATTATAACGAGAACAATCCTGCCTCAGGTTTATATATTTATTCCCATATGTTCAGGCTCCTTTAATTGTCTTATTTATCTTTTTGATGTCTGCTAAATAAAAGCAAGAGTGACTGTTATTACACCAGTTTTTATGGATGCAGGAACCTGAGCGTAGTCTCTCTAGGTGAGTTGCCAAGTTCCTTTTCTGACACAATCCACAGCAGGCTAGACTGCTGACCCCTTCTCCTTACTTTATCTGGAGCTGTATCAAGCTAGTCAGAAATGCAAGCACAAACTGACTGACTGAAAATAATTATCTTGAAAAAAATATTCATAAATATAAATAATGTTAAATCACAAAGTACTAGAAGGAGAGTGTAGCTCAAGCAGTAGAGCACATGCTTAGCATGAATGAGGTCCTGGGTTCAATCCCCAGTACCTCCTCTAAAAATAAATAAACCTAATTATCTCCCCCAGCCTAAATCACAAAGTACTTAGTTGTTTTGTTAAACCTTATCAAAAACTAAACTGATATATGTAACAGTGTAAAAAATGCCACTTGTCAAATTATAATATGATTTGATTCCATGACTTTTTTTATTATGGCAAATAACACTATTAGTGACTGCAACTTTTAACTCCCATAGATAGTATATGCTCTAAATTTCACTAATAAAGCATGTGTACTAGAAACCTGTAAATGTGGTAATACTTAGGTTTTTTCCTCCAAAATTATTGAGTATTTTTGAATTGTAATTATGTATCCCTTCATAAAAAACCAGTGCTTATGGGGGGAAATTGAAGAAATCAGTGTTTTTAGTATCTTAACTTCTTTGTATAGCACTTTGTTTTCTGAATAACAATATTTTTCATAACTGTGTCTATATCTACCTTAAAAGATTTAATGTACATTGGACTCTAACTTGGTATAAACATCAAATATATAAAGAATGTATGGTTTTTATAGTTATGTAATGCTATATTTTTTAATGCAAATATTTTATTTTTCTAGAAAGGTTTAGAAATGAATACATGTGGTTTTTTTTGAAAGAGCCAGCTTTGGTTTACTCAACTTTATAAAAGCTAGAGAATTCCCTGCATATAATTAGAAACTCTACTGTTGAAATCCTACCTTTGTATATTGGTTTCTATCTTGTTTCTCTGAAATATGGACAGGTAAATTTCAGAAAAGAATTGACTATTTCCACATCAGACCTCAAAAATGATTTTACATTTTTCCTTCAACTTGGGTATGTTCTTTGGAGCTGCCTTGGATACTGTAGAGCAAAAGCAGTTCTAGATTCTTCTTTGTCCCTCTCTCTGCAGTCAAAGCAACCCCACTTTTATCTGTACCTGGAAACATTTCAAATACAAAAGGGTTCGCCTGAAAGCGGCGACATTATTGGAACTGCAGAGCAGAAGTATATCTCCTGGATGTTCCAGACCGTCTGTATGACTTTTCGATCTGCGTGTGAGATATGCCACCAGATTCTGAAATTGATTACTTAAGTTTTGAGGATTATTTTGTAGTGAACACACTTGTGACTAATGAGGATGTCGTGTTGTATTTCAGATGGGCTAGGATTTTTATTTTTATTTTTTCAGCATTTTCTTTTTTTTTTAAATTGAGTTATAGTCAGTTTACAATGCTGTGTCAATTTCTGGTGTACAGCACAATTTTTCAGTCATACATGAATATACACATATGCATTTTCATATTAGGAGTTTTAAAAGGAAGGAAGGAAAGAAGGAAAGTGGGGAGGGAGGAGGGGAGGAAGAAAGAAGGACTATTTTAGAACTGCTACACACCATCTCTGTAGATTGCACAGAATTCCCTCTTCAACAGCACTATGTGGAAGATGAAGGGCACTTGAGCCCATACTTGCTGCCAAGCTCTGAGGTGCCAGAAACTATTTCCTGTGAATCCCTATCATAATCCTATGACACTGTGTGTATTAGTTTTATTTTACTAATGAGAAATCTAAAAATCAGAGAGATACTGAAAGAAAGGAATCTTCCAGCTAAGCTGAGATGAAGGCTTTACAATGCTTTCCTATTGCCCACACGGGTCTGTGAGACAGATTTCAGACTGAGAAATCCGGAGGGGTGTTTAGAACAGTAAAAAGTCTTCGGAGGCAAAAGTTAACTTAATGGCAGCCTCCTGGGTTGAGGTACATAGAATGGATATTTAGAGGAATGGTGGTGGTCAAGAAAAGTGCCCAAAGCAGAAAATTTTTAAAGAATTTGAGAAATTGCCAAATTCTTCTTCTCCCTTCATCTAGTCCAACCCTACCATAGCCCTCACCCACCAAATGGAGGAGTGAACAACGACTGGGTGGTTCCAAAGCCACAATCTACCTGTTTCCCTATTTCATGTGAGGCTGGCACTGTGACGCTCTTGAACTCTGGTTTATCTGGACTTCCTCACCACTGGGTTCCCCAAACCCTGCCTAAACTTCATTGCTTTCATATATTTTCATTTCCCAAATCTGTAAGAACTCAAAAAAGTCGTCTTGTGATTTGCCCTGGTGCCATTTGGTTTCTCCTTGTTGTCATTGCTTCACTTGATATTTTCTCAGAGTCTTAGCAAAGTTAAGTTTCTATTATGCTCCTTTTTGCATTGCTAAGAAGGGAAGATCACCTAAATCACATTTTAGTGCAGACTCACTGTTGACTCTTTACAGTAATTACATTCTCAGCAATCAACCATAGTGTCACATTTCAAAAGTCTTGGAATAGTTTTACTTGTTATGATTCAGATTCACTTTTTGGAATCTTATCTAAAAATTAAATCACTTAAATGATAGTATGGTCTTAGAATCTGTCATAGTTAACATTACCTTATCTCTTTGTATCGTTTAAACATACTACAAGTAACAGAGAAAGTGATTAGATTCTGAGTAACTATTTCCTTATAAGACATTGTCATCTGGGAAGAATAATATTTTAGATGTTCCTACTAGTCCACAAGACTTTATTTCTAAATGGAAGTACTGGAGTGATAATGCTTACCAAATTCCAATTTTGTTTTACCTGAAGAAAGTGAATTGTTCTTTTAATTTTTTAATCATCTATGACTGGTGCCTCAGTTTTTCCCTAAAGTTTGTCATTAAAGCACTTACGTTCAGAGACTATTTTAATCATGTTAGGAACATTTAAAAACTGGAGGTGGGGGAGTGGGAATGGCTCTTAGCAGAGCATCACCTGACATTCAATAAAGATATTTTGAAACATTAATTCCTGCATTGGGGCAGAACCCACTGTGTCATTATGGACGGTGTCTGGAATAACTCTTTCCAGCAGACCTGCAGGTCATCAACAGTAGAGTCCTCTCTTTCACACAAACATCTGCTCAGCTAGCTTAATTTTTTATCTCCTTTTTTTTCCAACTCAAATGGATTTTGTAGGAATTTGTTGTGTGTCACACTTCATCTCACAAACAGAGTGATATATCTTTTAACCAGCAGCAAAGAAGACTATGAGGACATATGAAATAGACTCTATCAAGAAAGGTGCGTTGTAATTATGAATTATTATGATACACTGTGTGCTATAAACATCTGAGCACATTCTAAAGTTGTAAGATATGTATTCCTTGTCTGGTATATGATGCTATCATATACCCTATGACAATAATCCTGTAAATGTATAATGCTTTATTACACTGATTATTACTTTATTGTGGGTGCCTTTTCTATTTGAGAACAAAACAAACAAAATAGATATTTTTATTTCACATAAAATCATAATGTCAAAGTGAATCAATCATACAAAGACATTATTTATAAAACCTCTGACTTGTTCAGATGAATGCATCCCAAATAATAAAAGACTAGTCATGAAAATAACACTCAATTAATATTCTTAGGCCCAAAGAGAATTGACTTGGGTATTTAAAAAGTTAAAATAAAATAATGCTCTGTGTTACATTTCTATATCTGTTGGATTTAGTTTTTGCCAAAAGTATCTATCAGAGGCAACTTGTGCATCTTTTTAGTTTAGTGACTTGGAGTAGGAAGAAAGCGAAAGCAGTGAAAGATGAGAACAACACTGGTAAGAAGTTCTGAAATCTAACAATTAGAAACCTAATAGTTTTTGAAAATCATGCTCAAGGCCAAATTTTTTTCATTGTGAAAGAAACAACTTCAGTCAAGTTTTGTATAGCATTCAAAATATTTCCATGATGTGACAATTTATTTCATTTTTTATTTTAGTTTTATTTCATTTTTTGGTTGCTGATATGTTTGTTTTTGAATTTTTGATTATATATTGAATCTCAGCAAAGGTCAATCATGAGATTTGGAGAGCCATGTCAAGAGCAATCTGGTTCAGCTAATTTCTGGGATGTTTGCCTATTTGCTAATAGATTATTCAGACACTGAAGTTTAGCCTAATTCCAGTTATGCAAATAGAAGTCATTCTTGGCCAAAAAATTACATCCTGATGTCATGTCATACCAGAGGTGAACATTCAAACTACCAATTGTCAAAGAGATTGGAGTCTTTCAACTAAAAATAAGCATTACACATTCCAAGACAGAAAGACAAGCTTGGACATTGAAATACTCAATAGTGGAGGAGCCTCGAAAACACCCTAAACAGCCCACTAAAACAGACTATCATTTCCAGTTTCTTTATTCCTGTCATCACTGCCAGTATTCCACCAGTTAACCAGGCTCATAACATTAAGAGTTAATTCAATCCTTTGCTTGGCGTCCTGAGCAATCAGGCACCTTCCTTTTTCAGCAGTTTCCAAATTGCGAGATCTTTATTACCTCTTTCTAAGGGGATTTTAGTAGGTTAATTGTGTTCCCTGTATATATTCCTTTTCACCAAAGGGAAAAAATTTTGCTTGCTGATGCTACAATGATATTTCTAAAATAGGTAGGTAGGTAGGTAGGTAGGTAGATAGATAGATAGATAGATAGATAGATAGATAGATAGATAGATAGAGGATAGTGATGGGGTTCAGGGCAGGCCACCCCAAGATGAACCACTCTGGCATGTAGACTGTTTTGAGCTGAAAACAATTCAGGCCCAAAAGACTCAGGAAGAATCTTTGAACATCCTCCTTACTGCCAAGAAGAAATTAAGAAAGGAGGCCTGCACCAGGAAGGACCTATCACCATAGATAACTACAGTGAAGTATGAATTAGACGTGGTAGACAGGAAGGAACCTAGCAAAGCCCACTTGATCAAAGTCTTCTCTGTGTCCCATTGTCTTTGGATGGCCCAGCAACATTTATTTACCGAACGTTAACTCTCTTCATCTTCCTGTGAATTGCCTTACTTCCCTTTGAAGTCTCAGAACCCTATCTCTTTCTCCTTGGTCCAGAATAATATATATGTCACTTGACCTTGCTGTCTTTGGAATTCTTCAGACTTATGTGGATGCGATGTACACATGCAGCAAATTTGATTTTCTCTTGTTAATCTGCTTTACGTCATTTTTATTGCCAGTCAAAAGAACTAAGAGGGGAAAGAGGGAAAATTTCCCTTCTTCCACAATAGATTAGAGAGAGAGAGAGATGATAGATGTAGACAGCACACTGTTTGAGACCCTAATAAAGTCCTCGGTCTGGTATTCAGTCCGTTTTCTCTCTCCTAGCCCATGTGTCTGAGATCCTTGTGGTTCTAGCCAGGTAGAGCCCTTTACTCCTCTCTTCCTTTCCTTGCTCTTGCATACCATAGAATGTTCAGGTTCTCTCTACACTTCTAAATTCTAAAATGCTGAGGCTCACATGGAGTTAAACTTCTCTGAAGCCTTCTCCAGAAATTTACACTCAAGTATCTTTTCTGTACTGTCAGCATTTCCAGAACATTTTATGAAATGGTCGGTATCCACATACCTGTTTTCTAGTAGTTTCCTGTGTGTAAGTCTAATTAGGGATGAATTGATTCTAGTATTTCTTTTCTATCCCACAAAGCAGAGTTTTTAGAACTGTAGATCAAGGCTTTTTAAGAAATGATAATATTAGAATAGAAAATATCAGAGAATGGTGTCTGGAGTAAGGATGAATATTGATTTGCAGCTCTTTTGTTTCAGATAGATAGATAGACAGACAGACAGACAGACAGACAGATAGATAACCAAGGGAGACAGATAGACATTTGTATTTTGCATCCCAATGTAAAATGTGTTTTTAACTATGGATCATAGTCATAGTCATAAATTTTTTTTAATTTACCAAAATCACATTTATACTCATGTATATGTGGAGTTATTCATTCATTCACCAACATGTTGAGTACACTAATAACATAAAAAAATAATAAAATGGTCTCTGTCTTGGAGGAACTAGCATTCTCATATGTATACAAACAATTTTAGTAAGATAGTCATAAATTCTAGAATGTAGAGTACAGATAATTCTCTGGGAACATAGAGGAAGTAATAGCATTCCTTACGAGCCTCTTGCTGACTCACATTCTTTATTCATATGGTGAGAAATCAGCATACTAAGCTTTAATTAAAACGTTTTCAAGATGTTAGTCCTACGTCCATTTTCTTCTCTTCTTTTAATGATACATGGTTATTGGCAAATAATGGAGTTATAAAATGATGTGGTGAGGTTGTAAAAATAATAAATTCTTTCAACAAGTTTGAACTGTTTTCAAAATTGGTATTTAGGTTCATGCGTCAGAAAAACTATGTCTATTTAGAGGAAGAAATTGCTGGGGAAAAAATGGCCTACATAAAGTTCTCCTTTATATGAAATGAGAAAGATTGGTCACAATAAGTCATCTATCTCAGTCTTTTCTTTTATTTTTACAATCGTATGCGAACATACTACAGCATAATATAAAATGCTAACTAACAATAGTGTACATAAGAAATTTCATATTGATAAATATTGATGTCTAAAAACATATCAACAAGTCAAAACTACTTGATAAATATAGCAGATTTAAAATGACTGGAACTATGTTTTAATTTTTCTTTCCCTGAAATGCAATGTACTTTGGGTTGATTGGAGCTACATTAAGTGCCAAAAAAAGAAATATTTTTATAAGAGGATTTAAAAAACACTTGAGAGTCTCTTTGACATAGCAAAAATTAGAATTCCAGTCAGATTAAAAAAGAAAACAGCAGAGTGTCCTTCTGCAAATGTAACCAAAACACGCTACCAATCTTTAAATAGAGTGCTTTTCTTGAAACCTCATTAAACATACCCTGAATGTGTAACCTGTCTGTTCCCTTGGATTCTTAGTACATGCGTTTTGAAAAAAGTGGTATTTATTCTTACCCCAGCTCTAATTAATTTCTGTCATTATTCTTCATCTGGAGTCCATGAAGTTTCTGTATGTTCAGGTTCCAGTTCATAATTTTAAAGTCAAGGATCTTCTCCGGACAGTTACGTGTCTGTGCACACTGTCCCTCTCCACACTGTTGCATCAGCTAGGGCGTGTTTGCTGTGTTGTACTGTGTGAAGCTTTTTGTGCAACATATTTCCAATGGCTAAAATCATGTTATAAAGTCATGGGAAACTGTTTGCTTTATTTTGAGGAATCAAAGTCCAGAGTCCAATCCTCCAAAGTTTATGCCCATATTAGGAGGTTGACTGAGCAACGTAAAAAAAAAAAAAAAAAGAATTTTCTATTTTATTTAGCTTTCTGAAACGGCTTACAATTTTATTACTTAAAATTATCAATATATCATGTTTATATTAATAATAAGAATAAACCATATAATAATAAAATCTCCAGGTCACTATTTCTTTTAGTAAAAGTCTGGTTTTTTTGCTAAGAAGTCCTTGGGTTTCTCAAAATAAATATTGTGTATGTGTGTGTTTGTGTGTGTGTTATAAATCTATGAGAATTTTTATATCATCTATACAAACTGGTTTTATATTTTGAAAATATCTATTTATTCCCTTGAGAATTTTTCCCTTGAAGGTTATGTAGCATTTTGAAATATAATCAATTTGTCTTAATTCTTATATCTCCTCTGGTGTATGATATATGGTTAATTCATCCAGATCAAGAAATGATAACTAACAATATGTATAAGGGTTTATATTTTTAAAGATTTACCTCATACACTAATTACATTTGATTCTGTTAATAATCATATGAACTAGACATAGTGTAAAATATTTTTGTTGCCAATTTACAAATGAGAAAACTGAAGCCTAAACAGGTGAAGATATTTGCTTAAGAATGTTGACCTAAAAAATAAAACAGTTATTCCACTAGCAAAAATGAATTTGTTTGGAATAGTAGAGAATTGAAATTCAGGACAAGTAAGCTACAACAAAAACCATAGGCAAGTCCAAGAAACAAAGAAGAGGAACATCACTTTATAGAGACAATTTAGAGGGGTTGTTTGGAACAAGCAGAGAAAAGTGAGAGTTCAGAGTGGTGACAGTTTCTCCTTGGCTGAGATGCTGGGGTAGTTGATTTCTTATGGGAGATGCAATGTACATCTTTTCCTATGGAAACCTGAAGTTGATGATTCTTTCCTGATGATTTTTCTGTTGAGTCTTTAATCAGCCATTCTTCCTATAACTGACGTCAAGTGGTCCTACATGAGAGCTCCCCTTTCTGGCCTCCCAACTCCATTGTAGTTAAGTTTCCCTTTATTAATTTTCACAAGGACTAGATAGTCAGAGTTGGAGGTAGGGCATAAATTCATATCGGCTGACTTCAAATTCTATATTTTGCATATAACCTGAATATAAAAAAAAATAGCAAAACCCCCACTGTGTTAGTCCATGTTCTCCAGGGAAACAGAACCAGTAAGAGATACACAGCTACATGTAAAAGGAGATTTATTATAAGACTGGTTCAAGTGGTTGTAAAGGCCTGGAAATCCCAAGATCTGTCATTTCCAAGCTGGAGAACCAGGAAAGCTGGCGGTGCACTTCAGTTTTTGTCTGAAGGCCTGAGAATGGGGAGGGGTGGTCGGTGATGCTATAAGGCCTGGTCTGAGTCAGAAGGCCCAAGAACCAGGAGCACCAATGGGCAGGAGAAGGTGAATGTTTCTATTTAAACAGAGAGAGAAAATTTACCCTTCCTTGACTGTTTTGTTCTAATCAGTCCCTGAACAGATTGGATGACGCTCCCACATTGGTGATGACAATCTTTGTTACTCAATCTATTGATTTAAATACTAATCTTTTCCTGAGATACCCTTACAGGCACATCCAGAAATAATGACTTACCAGCTGTTTGGGAAACCCTTAGCCCAGTCAAGTTAACACATAAAAGTAACCATCACCAGTATACTGAGCATTGTCCATGATTGCTGACAATATGCTGAGATTCATTTTTTTTTTGAAAGCTCCATAAAGCTCTATTTCTGCCCAGACAGACAAACCCTCCCTACTCCTCTACCTTTTCCCCATCTAGGCTGTCTGTCTGCCTTAGTGTTTGTCTCTCCTGAGTCCCATTTCAGTAGAGTTTGAGAATGCACAATAGTGAAAAACTCTGCAAAACTCAGTGGTAAGTTAAACCCTAGGAAGGAAAATTTGGTCAGGGGAAGAATTTTCTAGAATTTAAGGAGCCTCTAATTGCTCACGCTGTGTTCCAGCTGCTTTTTGTAATTGAAATTCTCCTATTACATATAACTATCTATGACTTGGGCATTTGCAGCCCCACTTCAGGGTGAGCTAACTGAGGTATGGAAAAGTTAAATTCATTTCTGCCAAAATTCCCTTGATAGGCAGGTAGGAGCCTGGGATTCAATCCAATATCCATGTGGCCCGAAGTCTAGTATCTTTCCACTAGACTATTCTGTAGGAATATGCTTGCAAGAGTGCTTTTTCTAAGGTGTGGGTTTTCTGAGGAAATTGTTGAGTGGCTGTTAAGTTGCTGTTTTATTGATCTTTGTTCAAAGATGTAGGAACATCTAGTGTTTTTTAAGCAAGGAGTTCGCATCAGCTATTATTTCCACTTACCTAGGTAGAAGACCTGACATATACAATGAGCCTAGAACTTCCTCACTCAGATCATAGGAAAAGATTTGCTCTGAGAAGCTATGCAGCATGTGCTTACCAAAGAGGACTGGATTGAAACCAAAAGCAATTTTTATGACAACTGTCAAAGAAAGCCAAGGTTAAGCTGCATTACATGATGCTGGTTTATAGATTAGCTACACTCCACAGACAACATATTTAATTCATGACAGTTTTTGCCACCCAATAAGGAGAAGGCTTGCAAAGCATGTACTGCTGGATAAGGACAATCAGGAAAATGGAAAAAAAAAAAAGCAGAGTGAGAAATGCTTGTTAAAAATTTAAATAGTTATCTTGTCCCATGAAAGGAGCTATTCAGAACTTCACACACAGTCACCAAAATAATATAATTTCTAATGTCCATGCTAACATTTCATAAGTCACCTTTTTTTAATGCAAATTATCTCACAGATCTAGTAATATGCTTTAACTTGTATTTGTTAGTAGCACACGATATTTCAGTCAGATACATTGAATCTAAATATACATATTTTAGACTAATGTTAAGTCGGGGAGCTAAACTGGTCTGTAACCAATAGTGTTCACAAAATAAATCAATATTCCCCAGTTTACAGAGAAACATATACAAGTATATCTCATCTTAAATGTTTAGTTTACAAAATAGACACATTTTGCTTCGTCTTCTTTGTAGAAGGACCTATTGCATTCATTCTAATACAACTAAAACAGGTTTAGTAATTATCAAGACAGAAGGAATACTTACAGTCAAATTTTCTGGGTTCTAGTTAGTGTTAAATTTGAGGAACATTTATACTTGACTATCAATTTCATTTTTCTAATTGCTTTACAACAATCCTCCTTGATCCCTCTCTCCCAAAAAGTCATTCTCCTGCCTAAATTTTGAAGTAAATTTGAAGGATATTTTTTATACATGCAGCATTTAATTATGGACTAATCAAACAAAATGTTCTCTTCAACAGAGCAACTGGCTCAAAAAACAGGCTAGGTTGAGTACCAATCTTCAGAATGCTTGGAACTTTTATAGGACCCCAGAGGAATGTCCCTGGGTCACACGGCTCCTCTTGTTCAGTTGGTTCCCTGGGAATTACAAACCTGCTTTTTTCTGTGGTGTGGAAATATTAACCCTTCAAATGACATGCTCTTAAGTCAAGTAATAAGACTATACTGACTCTTTGTGTTTTGTAATTAACCTTCATTTTTCAAGTGGCAAAGGGATTAAATAAATCTTTACGATATAGTAGTTTCCATCAAATAGCTTAATCCTCTGACAGATGGGAACTAAAAATAACTCTGGCTTAAAAGTTTTAGTGGAAAAGCCAAATAAAGAGGCATGTTATCCAACCACTTGAGAATCCCCCAAAAGGCAATCCACCTCTCCTAAAAGAGACATCCCTAATGGTATAACTACTGGCAAAACAGAATTTTCCATAGACTGATAAAAGAGTGCAAATATTTTAATGATAAAATTACCAAAACATGTTTTCCAGCTTCAGGTTTATATGTAAAAGAAATATGATTTTAATGTTTTGGTGCAAAAAATCCTATAGTTAAGAGATCATGAGAAGCATTTTATGTAAAGCCAAAAAACTATCTTTCTATTTTTGTTAAGAAGTATGGAATTGACAATTTCAAAAATAATGTCAGGAAAATCAGTTAAAAGTTTGTAAAAAAAAAAAAATAAAGTTAGATTTCTGCCTCACACAATACAAATAAAAAAAATTCCAAGTGAATAAAAGAATTAGATGTTAAACTGCAATAAGAACCACATACTAACAACTATAAAAGCAAAATTAACTGGAGGTTTATTATATATATATATCTGTAACTGTAATTGGGGAATATTTTTCTAAGAAAACATAAATGCCAGCATTCTTCATAAAAATATTCAACATTTGCTTTTAAAAAAAGATTTCTCAAAAAAAGTTAAGAGAAATTACAAATTGGGCAACAATAAATAAAGCAAATATAAAGAAGAATTAATCCTCAGAGTATACAAAGAGCCCTTACAATCAGTGTGAAAGGACAACCAGATAGAAATTATCCTGGGTTCTAGAATTAGGCAGCCTATGACCCAATCAGGGCTCTTGAAGCGCTAATGCGTGAACTTTTATTTGACTTTTTGATTTATTCTGCTGTAAAATATTTCACAGAGCTGTTATAAGGGTTAAAGAAGATTATTACAAGAGTTTAGGACTCAGAAACAGAGAATACACAGTATCTACCAAATTCTCTTCCCTTAGTATCAGAATCCTGGTTTTTATAGCAATATACTCAGTTGCAAAAAAAAAAAAATTTCCTAGCCTTCCTTGCATCTAAGGGTAGCCAAGTACTAGAAGTATTAGACATACTTCTAATCAATGTGATGTAAGCAAAAAAATTACCAAGTACGTATATCAGTTTCCTAGGGTGTCATTGAAAAGGTACCACAGACTAGGTGTCTTAAACAACACAAATTTATTTTTCTCATAATTCTAAGGGCCAGGAATCCAAGGTCAAGGTGTTGGCAGAGTTAGTTTTTTCTGAGGTATCTTTCCTTGGCTTGTGGATGGCTACCTTCTTCCTGCATCTTCACACAGTCTTTCTTTGTGTATGTGTCCTAAGCATCTCTTCATATAAAGACAACATATAGATGCTAAATGAAAGAGGCCAGTCTGAAAAGGCTTCATATTGTAGGCTTCCACAAGAATATGTGATTTGGAGAATATAAAACTCTAACGTTGGTGAGCAGATCAGTAGGTTTCAGGGGTTCTGTGGGTGGCAGAGGAGAGCTGGTTGAATACACAAAACATAGAGACTTTCAGGGCAGTGGAACTAGTCTGTATGATACAGCAGTGGTGGACACAGCATGTTCAGCATCTATCAAAATCCACAGAATTTTATAGCTCAAAGAGTAAATCTTAATATATACAAATTTTTAAAAATCATTTAGGAGTTTGGGAGTCCCAGAACAGAATGCAGAAATTCACAGAAAAATTTAAATGTATTGCAAATCCCGGTTGTGAGACATTCTGCACAATGTCTGACCAAAAGTCTGCAAAACTATCAAGGTCATCGTAAACAAGAGAAGTCTGAGAAATTGTTAAAACCAAGAGAAGCCTAAGGAGACATGACTATTAAATTTAATGTGGTATCCCCGATGAGATCCTAGAACAGATAAAGGAAATTAGAAAAAGAAAAGACAAACCATGAACTGAGATAAAATATTTGCAAAACACATTTCTGATAAAGAACTTCTATCTAAAATAATACAAGTAACTCTTTTTTTTTTTTTTACAAGTAACTCTTAAAACTCAACAACAGCAACAACAAACAAAAACTGAATTTAAAAGCTGGGAAGGAGTACATTAAAACTCCCTCTACCATCTTTACAATTATTCTGTAAATCTAAAACTGCTCCGGAGTAAAGGTTTAGCTTTTAAAAATGCTTAATAGTTTCATATCCACCTAAGAAAACAACCCAAATATAAGATCTCGGTTCATCTTAGAATAGACAATTTAGGGCAAAGAGATGAATCTGATTTATATTGCATTATTCCCGAAGAATGAGTGATAGGCTCTTGCTTGTTTTATTTTTCCCTAAAGTGAAGGGATGTGTGTGTGTTTGGAGGTGGGGGGAGGACAGCAGAGGAGATAATACAAAACATCTTTCTATTTTATGATGCTGTTTTTCCACTTTTTAAATTTCTGAAGCCAGAATGTTTTCTACAGTCAATGGGAACATTTAGTATGGTAGAGTTTTTGTTTAGTTTACTTTGGTGTCCTTTCTGTAAAGCTGTTATTAAATCAGCTGTGCATCTTACAATCCATGCTATTTTATAATTGAAGAAAGATGGTATATGAACTCCATACAAGTGTAAAGAATAATAATGTCCTTCCTAAAAGAATCTTTTGGTTCCTGTTTCAGTTCGTATGACAGGCTAGCTTTTTCACGAGGAGGAAGTTTCATTTGTTTATTTTTATACTCACAATTGTACTTTGTGAATGCACAGGTCAAGGTTTACTGAACACAGTTTTCCACTTCATCTTTAAATACTGTTTTGCATGCATATGCCACAAGGCCTTCTAACTGTCACCAGCCAAGTTAGGAAATACTCCAACTGGTGGTAGCCGAATACAGTATACTTTTTGGTTTCATTCAAGCCTCTAGAGAATTGAGTGCACTATTTGGATCATATCAATACTGAAACCTGTCCCAAACCTCAGCAAAAGTGCAAAATAGGTGAAATTTGCATTAGTTGCTAGGCACATTCTCTTACAGATGAAGGTTACCGTCCAACCTCTCCTCCTCAAAGCCTTTAGCGGTCCATGTAACTCCTTGAAGTGGGTAGCCATCTATTCCCATCGAAGAAAGATTTCAATCTTCAAAATCCCTCTCTTGAGTTCTCCCATCTCTAGTTATCCTTTCAGAGATTCCCCCATACTTTCAAACATTACAGATATGATCGTTGACAACATATTGCTACTAATACATTAATACAGGGGGCAGCAAACTACTCTATGGGCCAAATCCAGCTTGCTGCTTGTTTTTGTAAATAAAGTTTTTTGGAATGCACCCGCACCCGTTCCTTCGTTTAGTATAGTCGATGGTTGCTCTAGTTCTGCAATGCAAATAGAGTTGAGCATTTGCAGCAGAGATCATGTAGCCCACAAAGTCTAAAATACTGGCTTTTTACATAAAATATGGCTTTTTACATAAAAAGTTTCCTGACCTGTGTTTTAGTCCATCATTTGTGTTTGGGACATAGCAGTAATTGAGGAAGCAATTGATTTGAATGGGTGCTACTGCATAAGGAAGGTGGCTTCTGTATTCCACCTCCCTTTTGTTTTACAAGGGCCTTGTAGAAACAACGCATTAAGCAAAAGTTGTGATAATAATGTTGAGATAGAGCTTATGAAATGGAGAACGCGGAAAGCCAAGGCAGCCAGTATTTCAGCAAGGTAGGTTACACATAACATGCTATACTTATGACTGAGATAGAGAAATAGTGGTCAGATTGCAGCAAGATTAGGTGAATTTCATAAATGTTATTTTCTAAATAGTTTATTTGAATCCAGATAATAATCATCTAATGTTACACTTTTTGTTTCTTTCTTTCACTTTTTTCATTTGTTAATGACATTTACTGTTTTCTTTCTAATTTTGCAAGAAATACATGTTCATTGCAGACAACTAAAAGTACATAAAAACATAAAGTAAAAATTAACAATCATCCTTTATTCCCCATCCTCCAGAGATAACTGTCATCAGTGTTTTGATACATCTCCTCTCAGTGTCTACATATTTTTAATTGAAGTATAATTGACCATGATGTGTCTAGTTACTATATGTCACTATACAAAGATATTACAATATAATTGACTATGTCCCCCATACTATACATTTCATCCCTTTGACTCATTTATTTTGTAACTGGAAGTTTGTACTTCTTAATCTCCCTCACCTATTTCACTAATCCCCCCATCTCTCTTTCCTCTGGCAACCATCTGTTTGTCCTTTGCATCTATGAATCTGTTCTGTTTTGTTATGTTTGTTCATTTGTTTTGCTTTTTAGATTCAACATACGAGTGAAATCATATGTTATTTGTTTTGCTCTGACTTATTTCACTTAGCATAATACCCTCTAGGTCCATCCATGTTGTCACAAATGGCAAGATTTCATTCTTTTTTTGTATATCAAGTTTACTTACCCATTCATCTATTGGTGGGTTCTTTCTGTATCTTGGCTATCATGAATAATGCTGCAATGAACATAGGGTTGCATATATTTTTTTGAATTCATGTTTTTGTTTACTTTGGATACATACCCAGAAGAAGAATTGCTGGTTATGTGATAGTTCTATTTCTAATTTTTTGAGGTACCTCCATGCTGTTTTCCATAGTGGCTGCCCCAATTTACATTCCCACCAACAGTACACAAAGGTTCTCTTTTATCCACATCCTCGCCAACATTTGTTATTTATGTGAGGAGATGTGAGGAGATAACTCCTTGTGGTTTTGATTTGCATTTCCCTGATGATTAGTGTCGTTGAGCATCTTTTCATGCATCTGTTGGTCATCTGCATGTCTTCTTGGGAAAAACAGACTATTCAGGTCCTTTGCCCATTTTTTGATTGAGTTGTTTTTTTTTTTTTTTTTTTGATGTTGAGTTCTATGAGTTCTTTGTATATTTTCGGTATTAACCTCTTACCAAATACATCATTTGCAAATCTCTTCCCACTCAGTAGGTTGCCTTTTCCTCTTGTTGATAGTTTCCTTAGTTGTGTAAAAGCTGTTTAGCCTGATATAGGCCGACTTGTTTATTTTTGCTTTTGTTTCCCTTGCCTGAGGAGACACACCCACAAAAAATATTGCTAAAGCCAATGTCAAAGACTATACTGTCCATGTTTTCTTTTAAGAGATTTATGGTTTCAGATCTTACATTTAGGTTTTTAATCTATTTTAAATTTATCTCTGTATATGGTGTGAGAAAGTATATGGTGCTTATGTACTTAAGAATTCTACTTTATCAGTTTTACTAAAGATTATTTTAAGAACTTAGTTGTATGTTAATCAAACCTGCAGATGAAAATTTTGATAGCAACAGATAATATCTTGACTGAAAAAATAGTGATCATAACAGATTGAGACAAGGGGCTACCTCTACCCAGATGTCATCAAATAGGAGTTTAGTGAAAAGTTCTAATGCTGGTACATAAAACCATTTACACAGCTGTAAAATATGGGTTTCATGGCTTAGTAGTCTAGGTATGAAGTTCATTAGGTGTTATCTGACAATAAACTCGATATAAGACTCCACTTTGCATAGCATTTGCCAAAAAAAAATTATTTATATCATTATGCATTAATCAGAAAACATACCTAGAAGACGGGCGGGTATCTGGATACAATATCCAGATAGTGTGCTGTTCTGTGTTGTGTTGTATTGAAAGTTGAATTTCAGAGAAACTTTCACAAATTGGAGCATGTCTAAAGGAACCCAACCAGAATGGTGAGGAGATTGAAATCATCACAAAAGTAAAAGCTATAGGAAATGGACTGTATAATCAGGTGTCTTCAAATGTTTGAAGGGATGACCTGAAGTTTTAACCTTGCTTGTAGCACTAATATTGGTTCAAGATTAAATAAACAAACAAAACTCACAAAGGAATAAAGAAACAAACAAACGATTAGAGTTGACTCAAAAGAGAATTAGCTGAATTAGGTGTACATTCATTATCATCCGGATGTTAAAAGCAAGACAATGAAGTCATTCAGGGGCTGGAAGTTAAACTAAGTATTTCCTAAGATCCCTTCCCTATAAAATTCTAAGATTCTTAATTCTCTAGATTTCAGATGCCAGACTGTTGATGAGGTTTAAAGGAAATGCCTCACTGCCAAGCCCTTTGCATGGACATTGCCAATTCCTTCATAATCTGGCTCTTACCCACATATCCACCTTTGCCCTCCAGTATGCCAGACTTGCATCTTACAAAACTGGGGATACTTGATCATTCCTTACCTACAGAAACAACAATTTCATGTTGTTAAATCTAATAATATAAATTTTCTCCAAGCATGTTTTAAATATTCCAACATCTAGGCACATATGGTTCCATTTCTCCAACATGAGAAAACTCTCCAGGACACACTCTCTCCACCTCTGCTTATTTAAAGGCTACCTTTCTTTTAAAGTTTAAATTGTCCAGTCATCCATGAAGCCTTCTTTAGTCATTCCAGCAATCGATTGTATCTACTTCTGCACATCTTTAGAGTTCTTCATACAAGACAAATGATATTGTTTCATACGGTTATTTGCCTTTTCCTATATAAGCCCTGGTTCTTAGGAGTGTCATAACCCGGCTTACTCCCAGCTACTGTGTGCCTTCCTGCACATCAGGGGGTCAACATATATAGCTGCTGATGGTAAGGCCACAAAGTCCAGGAGTGGCCAACCACTCTGACTCTGAAAGAACTGATTCTGAATGAAACAATATAATGAGATAATTCCTCACAGATTTTCTAACCCATGACTCACTGTGAAATGTGATTATTATACAGTTCTCATACTTTGCCGTTACCAGAGACAAAGCTGAGCATTTGTAGGTACATGCATATTAGGAAGGCTTTTGGCAGTGCTGTTACTGGGGCTGTTTGTGCAGAATTATGAATTAAGCAGTTCTGCCAAGACAGATCTAATATTCTTTTCTGCACAATGAAGTAAATCTTCAATTTCTGCATTCACTTCCTTTTTCATCCTTTTCTCTCCCTGAAATTTGTTTTGCAAGAACATTTTAATGCATTTATCTTCTTCCTTCAGCTTGTGAAATTACTCATCCCTGGGATGCGTAATTGAGAGGTGTCCTATTACCCCCGTGGGATTACAGGCTTTATGAATCACTCCAACATGAGAAAAATGTTTGTATAAGAAGCACTAGATTTATATGAAAAGGGTACAAAGACTTTTTAATAACCCTAGCTCTCCGTTTGGGCAGGCCTACAAGGGAGAATTTCTATACATGTAGCCTGCAAATTACGTATCGCTGGCAACATTTAAATGTGAAAATGCCCTCATGCTGGCAGGTGCTTTTTAACCGAGAATTTACAGTGTACATTTTCATGGGTTTCTCCTCGTCAGAAACCGAAGACTTTGACATGTTGGAAGGGAACGTCTTTAAACCCCAGATCAGTGCATGGCAGACCTTTAAAACTGGAATTACAATTTCCCCAAGCATAGGGACATATGTGGTGTGGGAAAGGAGTAATTTTCTTTACAGAGAAGCTACTAGGGTGAGTTGCCTGAGAGTGACTAGGAAATGCGCTGCATGTTTTTCAGAATGCCACAGCAACTCTTTAAAACTAGGGTGGTTAGCTGTATTCTACCTGAAATCAGGAGATTTGTTTTATTAGCCAGAAGTTCTAGGGTTCTAAATTCATCATGTTCAAGACATTGTGTATGTGTGTGTTTGAGTGTGTGGTCTTTATAATTTAATTTATATTCACTAAAAGTAGTTTTAGCCTATCAAGAAATATTTGGGGGAACTCTAGTGGCTCCTTGTTAGTCAGAAACCACTGGAATTTCACTAAATGGTTTTTAGTCTAGTGAGTACCTTTCTTACATGAAACGGTTGATACTGGTGATTTAGAGTTTTAAGCCTAGAAAAGGAAAGTGTGGTTTGTGATTAAAAACCCTAAGACTTCATGATCTCTAAAAGGTCCTCCTTGTTGCTCGTTTTATCTGTCTTCCTTTTGTAGTGTTCTAAGACATTTACTTTTCAGAAACTGCTTTCATGAAAATATCTGAAGCTCTTTCACATAAATGGAAATGAATCATTAAATGCTCAGAAAATGTCTGAGCTGCATTGGGAATTTGAATCCCATTGAATGAAACGCCTCTCTAATTCTAGAGAAATAAGACATAGTCCAAAGAAGTTGTATGCAACCAAATTATTGAAACGCTAGACTCATAAAAAGTGTGTCCATTCCTCCACACCACTGCTGTTTCAAGTCTGTTATATCAAATACTTCTTCCCTGTTCTAGGATGAAACCTTAGGCTGAAAGTATTGCTTTTCCAGCTACTATTAGGTATTAATGAATAGTGTGAATGAATAGTTTCATTTTCAGCTTTTAAAAAGCTTAATCTTTGTATTAGGTTGGGCTGCCATGATAAAATGCCATAGATTGGCTAGCTTAAACAACAGAAATTTATTTCTCACAGCTTTGGAGGCTGGGAAGTCCAGGATCAGGTGCTGGTCAATTTGGTTCCTGGGTAGGGCTGTCTTCCAGGCTTGCTGATGGTCACCTTCTTGAGGCGCCTACACATGGCAGAGAGAAAGAAAGAGATCATACTTCATCTTCTTAGAAGATCACCAGTCCTATCAAATTAGGTCCCACCCTTGTGACCTCATTTAAACTTAAAAACCTCCCCAAAGCCCTAAATTCAGATAAGTTACACTGCCACATTGTGGGATTAGTGCTTCAGCAAGTGAATTAGTTGGGGGTTGGGGTGCATAAGGCTGTTCACAACAATTTCAAAGCTGAACTCTGCTGTCTAATTCATGACTAATGTTTTGGGAAGAGATCAGCTTTGCTTGGGGTTATTTGATTATTCTTCCTGGCTTTTGCTTTCTTTCCCCGTCACATAGCTGCTCCTCTTCTCTTTTGGGGGGCGTGGAGGAAGGATGGAGAAAGAAAGAAGGGCAAGTGGTATCATGTTGTTCTCTTAATAATCACACTCCCATAATCACACTAACCTAGACCGACACTAAGACAGGAATGAGACAGGTAGCTCTCTTAGAGAAAGGAATCACAGACTTACCTTGAATCTCTAAAAATGACAGACTCTTTCTTTTTACATAAATGAAGAGAAATGGGACCAACAAGAGATTTTTCCATAAAATTTATCATGCATTCTGGGACAAGTTTGAAAGTAAAATAATTATTCCAGGACAACTGGTGTAAACTGGGATTGTCTCATGCAACCTGGGACATATAGTTACTCCAGGTAAGATCACAGGTGAAAAATAAAGAAGCAGACCTCTCCAAAAGTGCGAACATTTTAGAAGTTACCCCAAATACTTCAGGACTTCAATGTTTCCAAAGTGGCCTGCCCTCTGTTGCCAGGCCTTGTATTCCAGAATTACCTTTCTCTTTACCAACATGCTTCCCGTACTGCCATCTCCTTTCTGTTTTCTAAAACAAGATTTATGTTCCCTAAGAATATAACCATGTTACCTGCCCTCCAGGAACATTTTCATTTTAAGAGATAATGTTTGTTCAAGTATAGAATGTACTATTTTTTAAAAATAGAGATAATGTGGCAAATAAGAAATTTTAAATAATACGGAACTGATACTTGGGTACAGAGAAACTTTCATGTATTCACTAAAAAAGAAATTGAGCTTAGAGCTCTAGATTTCCAGAGTAGAGACTTTCAGTGGAGTCTCAAAAGAGCTCCCTGCCCTGTTATGGGAAGGGTGCCTCCTGGAGTTTCATGACAAGAAGGCCATGCCCTGAGTTCTTGCCTCCAGGACTCACAGGACAGACAATGCATAGAGTCTATCTACATAGACAGTTTATGTGCTGGTATTTGGCTGCCCACCTGTCAGTAAACATCACTATCTATGTTCTAATATGGTCAGGTTTCAGAGTCATGGAGTAACTTTCTCTTTTCCTTGATCAGGATGCTACTGTCTGAGTATTTTTCATAAATTACATGCAGTAATTCTATCTCTGTGCTCATCATATTGCCATAATCTCCCCAAGTTGTTGCTATTTTTTTTCCACTTTATTGAACAAAATAAAAAACCAGAAGGACATGCCTATATGTACACATACACCTAATCTCTATGCCCTTTAGACATAGGTTTTCAAAGCAAAACAAAACAAAAGACAAAGACAATTAACTTTGCTTTTCAGTCCTGCACAATTCCTCAGGTAACATTTTGAAAATTCCTAGTGTGTTCTTTTGCAACTCTGAAAAAAATAACCTTTGCCCTGAATACACAACATATGTCTGGGGGAAAATTATAACTTCTTAGCAGAAGAAATTCATAGAGAAAAAACATGCTAATTGTTTCGGTTAGAAATGAGTTTGGCTGATAGTAACAGAGAATTGACTCTAGCAACTTAAATTTGGGGGTTTTATTTTTTCATTAAGGAAAGTCCAGAAGAGGATCCTTCAGAACAGGTATGGTGGCTCCATGAAGTTATCAACAACCCAGGTTCTTTTTTTTTTTTTTTTCATCATATTTAATGTAGGGCTTAAAATTTCAAGGTCAAAAGATGGCTCATGGAGTGCCACCATCACGTTGGCATTCCAGGAAGAAGTGAAAGGTGGGACCATTTTTAGGTTTGAGATTCCTCTGATAAGCAGAGTATGATGTCACAAGTGAACAGCCAGTCTCTCTTAAACTTTTCTCTAATATGACTGGTTTCATACTGGGCCTCTGCTGACATCCATGTTTCCCAAACCGAGTCCCTGATGTCCTGCTAGCTAGCTGTCTTGCCAAAGGGCCAAAGCTTATAGCTGTTGAACCCATGGTGCATGGCTACAGTGAGGCATGATATATCTCTACCTTCTTGATTCAGTTTCGTCTCAGCTCCTACTGGATATAGAACAATGCATCATCTCACCATCCTAAACATAGGCTTCTACTTGGGAGCCTATGTTTAGGATCACCTGTGTCCTCAACTCACTGTCCACACAATGTGGGAGATGAAGTGACCCTGGAAATCCTGCGAGTCTGACCATGGCACTCTGGTCTCTTAAATGAACCAGGCTGCCCCCATGTTGGTGTAAATATACCACACAGCAATCTCCTCCTTGGTACACAGCTACCAAGAAGGGGAATAGGGCAAGAATCCACTGCCTTTGGTATTACCATCATTTGCCAAACATACTGCCTTCCTGTGGGTCAAAGCTGGAAGAAGAAAGTCTGTATATAGCATCTGACCTCTTGGAAACATTAATATATTTTCCACTTTTGCTTTTCTAAATACATGAACTCATAAGCTTGACACTAATAGACCTAAAGTACCCATCTGCTGAAGGAAGATTAGAATTTATTAGAAAAGGAAACCATTTATTACATTGAGAGTAAAAGGAAGAAGGAGATATTCTGCTTCTGATATGCAAATAGGATAAAGCAGTAAGAAAAGTACCTTGTAAGCCAGGACAATGTCTTGAAAAATGATCTCCTATACTTTTTTCATCTGTTTTCTTCACACTGTTGCATTTCAATAACCAAGCCTGGAAGGTCATCGGCAGAGTTTGCATCCAGTATAGAGAAAATGCCCCTGTCTTTATTAAGCTTTGAGAGGGGATCAGAGTCATAAAAGAGGGCAGGGCAGAGAAGAAAGCTCCCAGGAGATGGCAGCAAAAGGGGAGCTGGAAAGATAACAGAAAAAGAGGGAGAAGAGATACTGATTGACTAGGGAGCAAGACTATCACACATATTCCCAAACCTTTTTCAAGTCTTGAGCCTTGACCATCCATACCAACCGGTGACCTTGCCAGGCAGAGGGGGGCCCTGAGATGAAGCTTTTCTCATCACATGGGACATGGCATAAAAAGGACTTGGACATGACTGAGCATCTGGTGTGGAGTTTGGCAGCTGGGGTGGCTTGGACAGAGACAGATGGCTTTATAGAAAGAGCTACAGAACAGACCACCAGATGGAGCCCAAGTGAGCATCACGAGTTGACATCAGTGGGGTCAGCAGTAGCGTCAGGGACCGAGGTGGGTCTGAGCCCTCCATTTCTTCATCCCTCCCCGTGGGCTTTCACCAAACTCTCAGAAGCACCAGAGTGCACGACCCCATTCCAGCCACAAATCGGTACAAAATGCTAAGTGGATAAACGGCAACTAGATAGAAAGAAGACATTGCCCAGAGACTGGGGGTGAGGATGGTGGTAACAGTGGAAGCTGTGCCCAAGGAGAGCAGTTCTTCCCTGTCTCACTCTCCACCCCAGGTACTTAGTCATCACTTAGGAACAAAAGCAAAGGAGAAGAAGTGACTCCGATTGAGCTTTCCTATATCCAGAAAGGTTGAGTATTAATTACCTAAAGATATACATTATCTAATTGGGTTAAGTTTTAAAGTAGATTTGGTATTTAGTGATTTCTTTTTCCAGTCTCTGGTGGATGAAAGTTGTCTTTGTCCATCTGAATCACAGCACGAATTAAATTTTTGACTCCTATTATTTTAGGGTGCTCTCTCATATGTTAGACTCAAAATCCCTTCTAGACATTTGCATCCTAGAAAAAGAAATAAAACAGGGCATATTCTAGTTTGAGCTGATTTTTAGGAATAACCAAATCTATCTCCAAATCCTCATTGGCTATCTTGATGAGCTAACCAAACATTGAGAAAGTCTTCACAGCTATACTTAAACTTTTAGCCCAAAGCCCAAATTTTTAGGTCAAGTCCTTCTTGCTTCTTTTTGTCCTGCCAGCCTCCTCTTCCCTTACTTTATTTATATCTTTAAATAGTGGGCTGTATAAGCCTTTATAAGACACATAGAACAATCCAATCTCTGTGTTAGAGGAGAAAGGTCCTCAGGTGGGTCTAATGATATCTACTTTAATCCTCCTGTTAAAGAATCAACCAGTTTTGGCCCCCAAGCCCTTATGAGGGAGTAAGGACATGATGCTATACACTCAGTAGCAGTGTCTCCACTTCCTCCTACTTCCACTTTTTCCTTGAGACGTAACTAGGAGCCTCTCAGGAGATTGTGGTTGTTAGAGCAGTGTGGCAACGTGATCCTCTACTCTCCTCCTAAGAATATTTGCAGGAAAGTTGCATGAAAGTTGAGTCCTGCATGTGATTTTCCTTCCAAGTATTGAAAGACTTTACATGAAGCAAACTTTGTGCCCACTGTTTCCCATGCTTCTCAACTGGTATATGAGTTTTTGCATATGTGGGAGTGGACCAGCATGCATGAGAAATCACCAACATTTTCCTGAAGAATCAATTTTACTTAAAGACTTGAATAAAACTCATGATTAAATTCACATGAATTTATGCTGAAGCAGGACTTCAAAGTAATTTCATACTCGAAGCAGGCAACTTCAAGCTGTAGTCCAAAGCCACACCACACTCTCTCCCCGACTCCCTCCCACAGCCCCCCAGTCCTCAGACACACATGCTGTGTCCATCTACTGCCTAACTTCCTCATTTCATAGAGATTACAAGCTTTGGATTCTTTGAATAGGCCCAAACTCAAGAGTGATCATATTTAAGAGTGGAGTTGCTTTAGGGAAATTTTCTGCTGTTATAGTCCAACAGTGAAGTCAGAATTTGGGGAAGTATATTATTGCAGTATACATCCAAGACAATCTGACATGCAGGTTCATGGTATGAATTTTCAGTGGCAGAGTTCTTGAATATTTAGATATAAATTACCCATATTCAATGAGCTAAGTGGTACCAATTAGGTTTAGAAAGAAGATTAGAAATTGTACTCATATAAATTATGTTATTATTTGGGCCTGATTGTTTGTATGGGGGTGTGTGTGTGTTCATTTCCTTCTCCGCAGTGAAGTTTGTTCTGCAAGCTACCGGTTTGGTTAAAAAGCTTTGGAAACATGAGTGCAGTTCCAGTCATAACATTTAGACCTTCATTTCAATCCCATAATAGTTAGCTTAAGTAATGTCTAAATATTTCTTTAAGCCACAATATCCTATTTTCAGCAACAGGCTTTAAATCATAATATACTGTATTCACTTTCTGACTTGGAATAAGTCTTTGTGTGGAATGGTAGTGAGCTCCTTTGAGATCTGTCAACTGCACCAAATATAAAGTTAAGACTGATGAAAGGAAATATCGTTGAATCCCTGCTCTGAAGGAATAATTTAGGGAAAAAAAGTGTTATCCTATGTTCTGCATCTGATCTGGTTCTGTCTTCATATCTGCTTCACACTGAGGGGAAGCACCTCTGTGACGATTAAAAGGCCAAGAGCTGTCTTTGAAATTACAATGATGTGCAATTAAGGAGAAGTTATTTCAGTTATCAACATACAGTAATTCAACTGGCCATGGTTAAGAAAGTGTATAAATTCCAAAGACATTCAAAACATCTGGCTTTGCATGTGTCTCCCTTCCATAATTGATGTGTTAGCTGTTCATGGGTGAAAGTACACACAGCACATCTTAGTGACATCTGTTTCAAGTTAGGGTTAATTCATTTCCATTTGTGTGTGTGTCTCTTTTTTTTCCCAAAATATATTAGAAGATACAGATCAGGGAAAAAAGAAGTATATTTGAAGACAAGTTTTAATTTCTAGGCATATATTAAAATAGAATCTTATAATTAATGCAAAACTTTTTGGAATTTTTCACTATACCATTGCTCAGTTGTCTCTGAAACCATAACTGAGACTTATAGGATGATTAGTATGTTCTAGTCACTGGGTTAAGTAATTTATGCTCATTATCTTTATTAATCACAACAACCCTATTGGGTCAACCTTTCCATAGACATGATTTTCTAATGTGAAAATGACTTGCCTAAGGACACAACTCTAGCAAAAAGAAAAGCCAGGATTCTCACTTAAGAGATTGATACCAAAGCCTTCCTTGTAGAATTGCACTAATGGGTATAAAATGCCATAGTGAACAAGATACCATGTGCATTGATAGCGCTGTGTGCAGTGTCTAACATGAGGTACTTTCAGAATTAGATCTTCACAGTCCGAAAGTCCAAAATTTGTCAACTTACTGGGGCTGAATTGTTATTCCAGTAGTCTGAGCCTGGGTGTCCTAAGGTAAGTTGGTTATACCCAGCTCACTCATCCAGTGGGATTGTTATAAAGGTCCAAAGACTTAATCTGTGTTGAAATGTTTTGCATACTCTAAAGATTACTTTTGCAAAGTGTTAAATCAAAAATTTGCTTTCCAGAAATGGTAACAGACGTTCTGAGTGGAAATGGTTCCCCGGCAAATTAGTTTGAAAAACTGCATACGGCTACAACTATCCCCTGTGTAGAAGACATGTGTTGTCTTATTTAGAATCTCTGCCATTCCTTTCTGGTAATGGGGCCTATGCTATTGGCGTGTTGCCCCCTTCTCCCACTCCACATGGTGCTGGTGAAGCTGCCACTCACCCAGGGATGACAGCAGGGCACACGACCTTCTGCTCTTGAAACATTTGCAAGAATTGTGGCGTAGCAACGTCTAAGAATCTGAGCCCAGAGCCGCTGGCAACCATGCCCTGCCTTGTGGTAAAATGTACCTGCAGTAGAGATACCATCTAACCCCCTTTTAAGCTGCTTTGACTTGGAGTTCTATTTAATATACTGTTCATAGAGATTCACTATGAAGTATTTCTAGCGTCAGAAATACTAGAAAATACTAGTAGATTTCAATGAAGCATGGTTTGAAAAATCAAACATATGAATTTTTCTATTTTTATTAATTTCATAGTCACGAAGGAGCCACTGAAAAATTCCAGTTACATACTAATAAATTGTGGTACTAAATAGGAGAATTACTGGGCTGGAATTACTTGCAGTGATGTTGAAGAGAAATTAAGCATTATTAAAGAAATTAACAAAGCACTTTGGAATATCCCTTTTAATTTTGATATTCTGAGGATTTCACCCTCAGAATATTCTCCCTAAGAGTAATTTTGTTGATTCTCATGGCAATATTCTCAGCATATCATTGATATGTGAATATAGAATTTCTGTCTATTTAGGTTCTAATACAATGGTCAGGATTATGTAAATTTCCCTAAAAACCTTTGTCCTATTGATTAATTTTTTAGGCATCACACCATGATGATTTTATTGTTTCAGTATGATAATGGATCAAAATGTTTCAGATTCACTTTATAATAAATAATCTACTGGGCAAGAACAAACACAGAGAGAGGGGAGTTTTCATAAAGTGAGTGATGTTCTAAAGACAACACCATTGCAGTTTAACCCTGTGACTATATAATCTGATACATTAAAATACTTTAAAAAATATAGATATTTGGAATTATGGAGTTTTAGCCTAAGCCTAACTTGGTCTTCATCTAATATCCTAACTATCAAACTACATAGCTTAATTGGCTGAGTCTGCACATTCCATAAAAAATACTGAATTAAACGGCATCTTCTGGTATGAAATCATAGCCCCTCTCTCAGTAGGAGCCTTGAGCCTCCATAAGCAGTGATGTACCTGCTATCATGCTTTCAGAGGGTGCTACTGAAAGTAACAAAGATGTTATCACTGACCCAGGATCTGTTCATCTTCTCTTTCTAATTCCTTAGCTTTCCCCTCAGTCTTATCTCTTCCATGTAACTGTAAGTTGGCTGCGGCAGCTCACCACACAAAAGACTACAAAAGGCCCTCTGTTTTCTTTATGCCTCTTATTAATGAAAATAGCAATTTTCCCTGTTGCTTCCAGCAGGCCTTCCCCTGGCTTGAGCTGCATCATGTGACCATTTCTATTTCTATTACTGGAAAGAAGAATAGTTTGTCTTAAACTAACCAATGCTGACTTTCCTATAGTAAAAAGAATGGTCTCCTGATATTTCAGAAAAATTATGCTTCTGTGTGAGCATGGAATGGTCAAGGCGATAGACAGCAGTGTTTGCACAAGTCCCTTGAAATAAAATTTTCTGGTAGACAATTAAAAAAAGAAAAAAACAATTAAAAAGAAAAATTTAAATTTAAGATAATCTGAAGAAAATTGAAATCAGATAAATACTACTTTTTAAAATGCTCGATAAGTAAATAACAGTGTATTTTACGTTGTTATCAGAAATTAAGTTGGGAGAAAATTGGCGGAACTAAAAAGGAAAAGGAAAAATTTACTTGTAAAAAAATACCTTTCCACAACTAAATTAGGGGAAAAGAGAGCTATATAAATTATTACAATCTTGTTGACATTCTTTCATCCTGCCCTGTGAGATGGGTCTCCAGTTGGCATCTGGATAATATACCTAGTTAGATCCACAGGTTAAACTTTTCTACAACAGTTAGTTTGACCACTTTATAGGTAGATTTTTTAAAATATATGTGTATATTTACTCTTTTTTAAAAGAGCTGATACTGGTTCTGTGGAAGGAGAGAAGCAGAGCCCAACCTAGATTGCTCTTGTTTATAAAAAACATTCTTTACAAGATGTCTTTTATACACACCTGTGAAATATTTATTTCTCTGTAAATGAAAGTGTTGGCACTCTGCCCCACAGACTTTAACAAATCTGAAGTGTAAATGTAGAAGTGAATCCTTTCTAATCCCTTTCGTTAAATCAGATGTTTCTAGCATCTGACAAAGGAATGTTTGATGGGGGCCCTAATTATGCTTTCCCATTCTCCCTCTGGAGCCTGCATTTTGGGGGCAGAGTTAAAAATGAGCGCCTCCTTTCAGATGTTAGAGCACAGGCCAGGCACTTCAGAGAGCAGCTCACCCCAAGGGTGAGGATGTGGTTTACTGTGAGCAGAGGCATCAAAGCAGGCTGTTTGCTCTCTTCTGAAATGCTGCCTCCCTCTGCCACTTGAGCTAGACAGTCTTGCCTCCAGGATAGAAAACACTCTGCTTTCCAGAGCTCCCTCTCCCATAACACATGGGCACGTTCTCATCTGTTCTTGCAACTTCTGGGCCTGGTCTAAATTTCCTGTCACCAGACTGTCTTTCATAGGCTTGATGGCTATGAGGACTAAGGAGACACAGACACCCATGGTATAACTTAAAAGAAGGATTTTCCACATATTCTTCCATTATTCATTCAATAAGCATTTATTACCTGCCAGGAACTGTGGCTAAAGATACCAAGACTATCCCTGCACTCAAAGAATGGTCCCTGCACCCAAGGAGCTTTCAGCTAGCGAGAAAAAGAGAAAACGGTAAAAATTAAGAAGTTCAGGGAGATTAAAAAAATGCCAAGAAAGATGTCCCAGGTGCAAGTAGGCTACCAAGGAGGAACTCTCCCTGAGGGATTCAGGCAAAAAAGTGCAAAGGGATGATATTTTGTTCATAAATAATACAGATTCACTATTTCATAAAATCAGTGCAATCTCTCAGCAAGTGGATAACTCCATGTCTCTAAATTATCACCAAGTAGACTTACTACTGGGTTTACCCAGTCCTGCTTGGTTGCACAGGTTTAAATTTCACCTTCTCTCAAAACAATCTTTGTAGTCACTAGTTTTGTGGGGTTTTTTTTTAGTTTTTTGTACAATTTTTATTTATTGATTGATTGATTTGGGGGGGAGGTAATTAGGTTGGTTGGTTGGTTGGTTGGTTTGTTTTTGGAGGCGGTACTGGGGATTGAACCCAGGACTTCATGCATGCTGAGCATGCACCCTACCACTGAGATATACCCTCCCCTTCATAGTCACTAGTTTTACAGTCTGTCCTTAGCTCCTCTGAAAGGTGATAAAGTATGGCCATTATTATTAATGAAAACATTTTACTATCATTATTTGTTTGGCAGAGAGAGACAACAACCTAAGCTTAAGCTCAGTACACAGGCGAGATTGCCCAGTGGGGTCCTTAGAAGGCTTACATGAAATAAGCCTGGAGTTTGCACACCATGTCACCAAGCAATGAATAGAAAGGTATGTTGTTTAAGTCCTGTTTATTCTGTGGGCACTTCTCTGACTCACTGCTGCAAGTAACTGTAAAAACTCCTCAGGAGCTAAAATAGTTTAAGTTGTCAACTGCATGAAAGAGGCCATAATCCATGGATCATTGACCAGACAGACAGAGGTAGGCTGTCATATTGAAGCCTAGTGATAGTGTTGATTGTAGCCTGCTGAACTGGAGGATGAACTAAAAATCCTTCTGATTCTTGAAGGGAGTTCTCAACTGGAAAGAACCGTTCAGTCAGTAACTCAGTATTTATCCCAGGTTCTCCCAAATACTTCCCAGCTCTGTTCTTGTCTAGACTACGAACTACACTAGTTCTTTCAGGCCCAAAAAGTCACAAGGCTTCAGCTCAGGAAAGTCCAGTTTCATTTACTGCCAGGCACAAATAATGTGATTAAGCCTTGCTGCCTGAAGGTCTCTGCTGCTTCTGCTTTTTTCGGCAAAATTCTGTAGACCCATCAGCCGGGGCCTGAATGACATGCATTTTTCTACACTGGTATCTCTCATTTGTGCTTGTGATAGGCAGGGGGGCAAAGAATGCACATAATGCAAAGAGATGAAAGACGTCATAAAACAATGCCTGGGACCTTGACTGCCATCTCCTAGCGTAGGTTCTAAAAGTGATGATCATGAAAGAATACGCTTCAACTGAGAGTATTCTAGGAAGATCTAAGTAAGTCATAGCGGCCAAGTCAATATGGAGTTCAGCTTAGTGTTTAAGAGATAGCACATTGGAGGACTAAAGTCTTCTCTTAAAGGAGGATGTTGCCCATTTCTTAGCCATCCATCACGTAACCAAGAACCACATGGTGTTCCTGGAACAAGGGTGACCCTAGAAGTGAAAATACCCTGCTGAACTACTCCAGTTAGATCCCTTTAACCCTTGAGCCACGCATTCACCCAGAATCTTTGTGTTCGTTCAAGACTGGCTAAATAATTTTGGAGGGGGTTCAGTGAAAAATAAAAATGTGGGGCCTTTTCTTCAAAAAGCATTGAGAAATTGAAGATGGGGATAGCAGAGAATTGAAGCAACAATGGGTTCTTCTCAGTCTCATACTCAGGAAGTCACTACCCACAGGACATTATGCATAACACAGAGGACAAAAATAGGAATTAGAATAAGAAATAATTCTCTCCTTCAAGGAGCTTACCATCTAGTAGGGGAGATAAGACACATCCAAAATCTCTAAGTCAAGGATGGATAATTACGTAAAAAATGTTCAGTCCTCGGGTTGAAAGAAGGAATGAAGGAGGACAACTTTTGCTGCCGAGGAAGGGTGTTCCATGTAGGTGCAATTCCCTCTCTCATGCTATTCAATGGTCACACTTGTCTTCTTCAGAAAGTTTTTCAATGCATATGAAAATGCTATTCCTTCTGATTTCCACCTAATCTTTTCTTAGCTAACCCTCTCTGTACTTTGGATCTCACAGCATTACTAACTGAGAGACCCCCCAAATCTCCAGATTTTAATTGATTCACCCTGTTTTGCTGTCATGGCTCTCTGAACCTTTCCTTCCCATTGTTTATTGTAGATTTTCAGTTTTATATTTAACTTAGTGATTTTGGCTTCATTTACTGTAAGTTCTATAAGTGCAAGGACTATTTGTCAGTTGTTCACTGCCATCTCTCCACTTCTTAGACTGAGGCCAAGGACATGGTGGCACTTGTAGGTATTTATTAAATACATTAAATATAAACCCTGACTGAGGTAGATGTAGGGGATAAGAAGCTGAGAGAAAGATAATGTAAATAAAAAAGTTGAATAAACCTACAAGTTATAATTGGAAAATATAAAGTAGGGTTTGGTTTATGGTAGGAAATGGAAACAAAGTACTTGAGAAGATGGTTGGGTCACACTGTAGAAATGCTTGAGACTCCAACAGGAGTTCATATGTAACAGTAGAAAAGAGGGAGTGGCTAAAGGTTATTGTTGGATTTTTTTTTAACCCAATAACTCTTTTTTTAAGCCGAATATAAGAAAAAACAAAATAGAGTAGTACTTTAAACAAAAGGGCTCCTAAGCAAGTTAAGGAGTGTTTTGGAACAGATGATCATCTAAAAAGCAGATTTAAAGAAAGTTAAGACATGCATTTGAATAGAAGAAAAGGATTTGGGGAGGATACATGGAAACAAATATGAAGGTAAGAAAAACACTTATTATTTTGTTCATAGAGTGATTGAATTTAGTCATTTAACTTATCGGTCGTGGGAAACACTTTTTAAAACAACCATTCTCCTTTCCTCTAACCCCTTGTTGATTTAATAGAGAAACTATTAACTACAGTACATTTGCCTAAAATAAGGAACTTAAGTTGAGAAACACGGGTAAGTTCAGTCTACACTAACCACATACAAAGTTTCATTTTCAGTCATTTTAACTTAAAGAACTGCAAAGAGAGACTGACTCTTCAATATTGTTGCTTTTTCAGTGAGTCTTAAAAGGCTGTGAAAAAAATTACCATTCACTAGATTCATGTTGCTCAGAAGCATCTCAAGATGTTCTGAAATTTAAGAATTTAAGTGAAAAAAATAAAATCCCACCTCCCCCTCAAAATTCAGGACCTAATAAAAAAATACAAAAATATGTCCATCCTTGGAAAAAACTTTTTATGTAAATTAGATTATGAAAGAGAAACCATATAAACCCATTTGTAAAATACACACACACACACACACAAAATGCTGCCTATTCAATAAGTACTTGTCAAGCTTGTTTATTAAAGTGCTTTCAAGTGTGGATGTAAGGCAAAAATACAACCACTGCCTCTACTAAAAGAAAACAAAATGCTGGATTAAACTAGGAGAGAAATGATCTCTGTACTCTCCATGATAGGCGTGTCATTTCACATCTTGATATATTGCTACCGAACATGGCATGTGAAGTTGGATGATAGTGAAAGAATTGTTGAAATTTAATGATTGCAACACATGCTTTAAAACTCAAGGCTTCTATGACTGGGTTTATGACTCAGATGTCATTCCTAATAGGGTTATTTTTTTTTGTTGCTGTTCAGTTTTTAAACTCCTACTAGTTAATCTATGAAGATGAATCATCACCTGCTTCAGTTCCTTCATCCATTTTAAGACTTTTTCAAACGCCCAAATTGTTAATCAAGCCAATGAATATTAGTAATTATTCACTCATGGTTTCAACATGCATTAATTGTCTATGATATAATAAGAACCCAGCCAAGTGCTCATGATACAGAGAATAATAAGATTAACATACCCCCAGAATAATAATATTCAGTGCTCTATCTTCTACTTTGTTAATTGTCCAGAAAAATACTGAACATACATATGGTTGGTCCACTATGTAAAGTAATAGTGATACAAAAATACTTTGTTTCTCACACCAAGAAGTTCATAGATTGTATTCCTGAGGTTTGACTAAAGCAAAATATGCATCAAAGATAATGTAAACAATGTTTCGATATATATTTTCCTAGCTCTGGACGGAAAAGATTGGCTTTGCTGCAAGACAGTGAATAGAGACATGAAGAATAAACAAACATCCTTTTGCAAAGAGAGTCTCTGTTTCTGCCATAGTAGCTGCATTGCATTTGCTTTTTTTGCATTTAATTTTTATTACTGATATTTTAAAAAGTCATTGCAAAATGTTCTTAGATTCCCCCTCATTTTCTGATAAAAGCATTGAGGTGGAGAAGGTGTATGGTCTGTTTGACTTTAGAAGAAATATTCATGGTTAGATAAAGGAGAAAAGTCCATTGAGAGAGATTTCATTGCGTGGGGTGAGTAAGGCACACGCCGATGTTAGCTGGCACCAGCATTGCCAACGACACCATCAAGCCGTAGACAAGGTTAGATGATTTAGTTTCTGACTGCCTAGTCTGTGGTTTGACTACCGTTTCCCACATCTTGAAGAAGCAAACGAGATTTTAGAGCAGTAGTGTTAACAGCTTCCCTGACTTGGGAAAAATTTGTAGGAAAGAAACCAAATCAGTGTTTGCAATGTTTATCAATATAAATCTAAATGAAACTTAGCTCTATTTTCACTTTGTTTTGTTTTATGAACATATTCATATTTATTTCGCATTGACAAGTTCTCTTAGAAGTTGAAGAAGCTCAGGCCCCTCTTTGTCTTTATGTTGATGTTATAAATAGGTGGAGGAGACAAAACTCTGCTCTTTAAGCCAAAAAAGTTGCTGACATCATATACGCCCCTGTGATATAGGCATACCTCTCAATGGCTTAAGTATTTACGTACTGCTTAAATCACTGTTACTTTAAGGACTTGGTTTGTGGGGTTTTCTATTTGTTTTTATTGTTTTGGTTGTATTGTTGCTTTTGTTTTTGTTTTGCTTTTAGTTTTTAATCTGTAGAGTTAGTCACAGCTTCCTAAGAAAAGAGAAGATTAAATTGTTAATGTTTAAAAAGAACCCTAAAGCTAAGCCCTCTGCTCACCTCCTTGGAAGTCGTAAGGGTGTGGTAAGCAGGGAATGGATTCGGGGAAGGTCATAAAAGCACACAGACGTGCTTTGGTTGTCCTTTTGTGAGATTGTTGCAGAAATGAACCCTGCCTGCAGAGGCCAACCTGAGACATCGCAAGGGCACTGAAAATGCCTCAAAGAAAGTAATGGCCTCAAACATGCCGTACACAGAGCTGGGGCTTTTGGGTGAAGGGGAGCCCTGAGTGCCAGCACTGATTCCACTGCAACCGTTTATAACACAGATTCTCAAAATGGAGCAAATTTTCCTGGATGAGCCATTGAAACATAGATTGTTGGGCCCCATCTGCAGAGCTTCTGATTCAGTAGGTCTGGGGTGGGGCTCAAGAATTTTTAACTGGTCTTCAAGTGATGCCAGTGTCTCTGATGAGACTATTGATAGAGTATGAATGAAATCCAGGGCCATGTAAGGAAAGTAAATGTGAGAAGCTGCCACAATAGAAAGTGATAGAGCTTGCATGAAAGAGAGCAACGTGCTCTGTCTGAAGTATTCAAATTGGAAGGATAATAATAATAATAATAATAATAATAATAATAATAAATGCTGTCCTAGCTAAACTAAAAGAATTTGAGCCTGATTCATGCTGTTTGCTTCCTGAACTTAAAGATCTCTTAGAGTCCTTCTTTACAATATTGAGATCCTAAATACTCCAAATATAAACTTGATTATGACTTGAATAAATTTAGTCTCTGAATTTTGATAGCAGAAAACTTAAGCTCATGGAGAAAGTTAGAAAATTTAAATGGGAAAAACCACAGCGAAACATCTCAACATAATAGACTTTTTAAAAATAATTCCATGCACTTAGCAGCTTATGGGTAGGCTGCCACCTGCTAATGGAAGCTCAGGAGCAGCAAATAAAAGTCTTGGGCAATGAGTAACTTGCTGTAATATGTATCCAGTGGCTGAGATGCAAGGAGAAGGAAACCAGGTTACTGGGTGCCTACTGTGTGCCATGATCTCTCCTAGGAACACTCGAATGTTTTTCTCATTTATCCTTACAACCACTGTATGAAATGGTATCACTAAAACATTTTACAGATGAGAAACCTGAAAGACTCAGAAAAATCAGGAAACTTGCCCAGTATCACATATTTAGCAAGTGTGAGATCTGAGTGCTAAGACCTGTCTTACTCCGATAGCCATTTTGGTTTTTATTGTATCACTGGCTTTCCCTCAGCTGGAGAACTGAGAATATTGAGAAGTCTGTCTCTACATTAAACCCTTCCCTTGTTCTGCTTTCCTATCTATAAGTAAAATGACCAAATTCCTCCCTCCCTTTTTTTTACAGTCAAATACCACAGCCACTACTATCCTAGAAAACAGACCATCCAATCAGTTATTTCATCAAAGTGCTTTGAAGAAAGTGAGGTAACATGAAAAGAGCAGAAGTTTTAGGGGCCAACTGATCTAGATTTAAATCCTGGTTCCATCACTTGTCACTCTGCTTTTCTGGGTGACACACCAGGGTGAGGTAAATATATAAATTATGTATTATATCCAATTTATAGGAGAATAATCAGACCAAGGTGGCACACCTGAGAATTAAATGACTGAGCATACTTCCTGTCATATTGCAGCAGTTACAGAAATATTACCTTCTACTTTTCTCTGTGCCATGTTATAAGCCAGAACACTTAGAAAATGTTTTTACTACTTGTTAAGGGCTCTCTTGTTTTTCTCAGCAGTCTCTTATCTTAACTCTTTCACTTTTGTTTCCTCTGCCACTAGTCTCTTCCGCTTTGCAATGCTTCTAATCTTTCACTGAGCAAAAATGTCTTTTGTCTCATTACCTCCTTAGAAAATGCATACTCCCCAAGACCCTAACACTCTGGAGAAAAGATGCTGTCTGAACACAAAGTTTAAGCAGCCTGAAATTGCACATGCATAATTATGCTCCATAATTTAGTTTTTTATGTTTATATTCTTTGGCAATTAGTTTTAATCTTTCCTGATTATAAGAAATAAATATGCTAATTGTAGAAAATGCTAAAAATACAGACATCTATTTTGAAAAGAAAGGTCCTCCAAAATCTTGCAATCCAGGAGAAAAACCTACGCTGTTAATATTCTCAAATAGTTTCTTACAGGCTTACACTCTGTGTGTGTGTGTCTGGGTATCTGTGTGTGTGTTTTTATAAATGAAAACTTAGGGCTCACTTTACCTAAATTATATCATATTGTTTTTCCTTTGTCATTATAAGATGACTTAATAACATAGTTTTTAATGGTTGCATAATGTTTCATCATATAGCAATCGCTGACTTTTTTATTTTTTTTTTTGTTTATAATCCCCACCCCCAGGAAAGGAGTCACAATATAAATATCTATTTAAATTACCATTGCTTCAAAAGTAGGACTAACAAGAACAGACAAGGTATAATGCATGTTCAATCCCATAATGGTTTACTTAATAACTTGAAGAAAGTGTAGCATGTACAGCTGGGATTTGGCAACAGAAGAATTAATTAAAATATCAAAAATTCAGTATCACTTGGTGACTCAGGAATGGTTTTATAATTTTATGTTATATATCATTATTGTGAAAATGCTCATAATATTTTGAACTGACATACCATTTTTGTTACTGTTTGGAAAGCAATCATTTTCTATAAGTAACTGTTGAAGCAAATGAAAGTAAAAATGACTTTGTATCTTCATATTTCTATGATATAAATAGTATTTTTCAAGAAGGGAAATATTGGCTCCTAACCTTAAACAAAATAATATGATAGATGGATAGGGGCTTATATACTCACTGAATGAAGAAAATTTCAGATTTTAGATTATAATTTTTTATTGTTTCATATTCAAATTGCTCTGTCTACTCTTTATTCATATCTGCTATATGAATCTAGGTAATTTTCTCATTCAGTGACCCTCAGTTTTCTAACCTGCAAAATGAAGGCAATTGAACTAGACACTTGCTTAGGTTCATAACAGCCCTAAAATCATGAATTTCTATATTCAAAAGGTTAATTATTTGGTTTTTGAAGTCAAATCATAATAAAATCATATTAGATACCTTGTTTTTGAAAATGCAAAAGAATATGCTTAAAAAGCTTTATTAGGTTTTTACCACACACACTGTTATATGTTGGTTATATTAAACTTCAGACATTAAAAAAATTGCAAAAAATATCTTGATTAACTATAGCCACTGATTATATAGAACTGTATTTTGGGTGTTTCCATAATTCATTATAATGATCATTACTAAATGTTTATGGAATTTCAACAAAAAGTTCTATAAAGAGTATAAATCCAACTGGCCAGTGACAAAAGTCTAATTAAATAGCTCTAATATAATACACTGTCATACAGACACATGCAGGCACAAAACATGCATTTTAAAAAAAATCTTATTATCAGAGCCCTATTGGTTTTGACAAGACAATCATTTAAGTAAGGGACAATGAATGAAAATATTCCTTTATCTTTTAAGATAAAGGATTACATAAGAAAAATGTCTTAATCAGAATTTCACTAGCTTACAATATTTGATAGTATAGATTATTTTGTTTGGCCCAGTAAATACAGTCCATACAAAGTTACTTTTGAGGAGTGTTTTAGGAGGTACAATTTTATCATATGAAAGCACATTATAATGTCCGTTCTTGTTAGCAGGGCCTCTTTGGCTTCTTTTGGACCCTTTTATCTAAATACATTTTCATTTTCTTTACTTACATCTAAACAATGCCAATATGTTTGGTCAAAACCTAGAAGAAAGGTAGTCAAACTTCTGTCAGAATTGACGACATCGTTCATTGCTTCCATTTGTCACATGGACACAGTGGGGGCCTGGAGGCGGGGTCAGAGTCATGATAGACATCACCACAGGACCCCTTCGGACACGACGTGATCAGTATGGCTTCTGCTCTTAACTCCTATTTGACAAATTGCTCAGACTTTCTCAGGAGATGTGTAGAAACATGTTTGAGGCGTAGCATGCTTGTCTTATTTTGCAGATAAAGAGTCTTTGGCATTAGCCGCATAGACTTCTTGGAACAGTAACCGTTTTTAATGGCAAGCTACCATGTCCTTTAACAAAAATCTTCCTTCGCGTTTTTCTCTAAGCAGTTTGCTTACTTCCATGTTACTGTTTACTTCTTTCTTTATAAAAGCCTAAAATGCCTTGCATTTTGGCACAGTGAACTAATTTCATTTTTTGGCTTCTAAAGTATTTAAAACAAACATAAAATGTTGATTGCTTGAACTTTAATTTTCTTATCAATTGATATTCCTGATCTTTTAAAAGGAACTAATGTCTGAAGGTATAAAGAGGCCACCATTTCAGTAATAAAAATAAATAAGAAGAAAGCATGGTCATTTACTATTTTCAACTACCAAAATTTGTGGCAAAGAATCAAAATGTGGGTATACCAACCTGCAAAATAGCAGTAGTTAAAATATAAGCTGTTTAACATTAACTTTAATGTTAGCAACCTTGCAAATGCCTTCTCTGCAAGCCAGGGCCTTGTAGAAACCATAAAAGGGAAGGAATATAATTTCGTTTGCTGGCACTTACTGAAAAGCTAAAATAGAAGAGTCACAGAAATCTTATTTGCCAGCTATAACTGAGGGAGTTGTGAAACATCATCTCAGAAGATTGTATGTTATTGTAAAAATGTTGTAGTTACTGTGTTATTAGCTATGTTTTATAGGAGTTGAAACTTTTGTTTAGCTGAAAATTACTTAGAGCAACAGCAGCAATTAAGTAACATAGAAAGATCCACACATGTTTTTTCAAAATATATTCCCTACTGTGATATGGAAATTTTAAAATTTAGCTTTAAGTTGAAATATGATAATCCATTTTTTACTCCCTGACGAGAATTGGGATTTTTGCAATGATAGTTTCCAACGATGGTAATATAGTTTTCAAGTAATATCTTTGAAATAGTTCACTTCTTTTTCCCACTGATGGACTGTAAAAACAATAAAACTGTATGTTATTTATTTCATAAATTCTGAACTTTTTAAAGCAAATGTGGGCATGCGAAAGTTAGCTAAAGCTCACTTATAGTAAGAATTGGCTTGATTAATATAACCCTTTCAAGTACACCTATATGTGTATAGAGATTGTGCAGATTTTGCAAAATTCATAAGCTCTGAATTATAGATATGTATATGGAATTGTGAGTCACATAGGGAAAGTTTGAATAACATGCCACTCTGCCAGAACTCCCCCCAAATTAGTATCAGCTATGTGGTCTTTTTGCTGTTCCTGCAATAATGCACATTTTGGTTCACCTCAGAAAAGGACTCCCTATATTACTACTGAATTATGTCATTAATTCTTGTGAATTTTCAGATGTAAGTGTGAAAGCTTTATGGAATTATTTTTCATTCCTTTTCTAATTGCAGTTTTTCAACCTATGTAATCTGCAAGGGAACATAACAGGAACATAAATCAATTTATATATGTGTTTTTTTTTTTTAATAAAAAGAACGCTAAACTTTTCTGACTTTTTTTCTGAGATTGCTCTCGTATACTGTGAAAAACAAATTTATCTTAAAATTTAAATTCAGATATAAAGACCCTTGCCAAATATGGATTCAGCATTTTTTTTTTCTTTCAGAGAACTTTGTTCCCTGTAATAACAATTTCTACTCTTGAGGCTCGAGATCTCAAAATAGTTTTAAAGTAGAAAAGTGCTTTTTAGAAGCCTAAATACTCATTTTCTGTCTTAGCTGACTTATTAATGCCTCTCTGCTTCCCTCCACTACCTTCACTCACATGCATTTCAACAAGCCCACCACACACTATTTCCTCCCTTGATCAAGTGCTTTGCAGGGGCCTTATGGGTTGTCCATGGCCAAGGCAATGCAAATATTATGCAAATGAGCTGCTGGGACACATGTTAATAAAAGGTATACAATGCAATGCTATGAGCCAGCTGGCTTCTTTGTCTTCAAATACTGAGCTATTACATGTTTGCAGAATAGGTGGAGGCAATGGATAAATTTACATACAGCTTCATGTTCTGTGGGGAAATATAGTTGATTCGGTATCAGAACAGCAAAACATGGCTCCTCTGAACCCAAAAGAGAATATCCTGACCTTGCCTGCTTCCTTATTTTAGTGGTTAAGCTCACCAAAGGCAAACACCCTTAAACTGTTTGGGGAAGTAGGTTCTTTCATGGGTTTAGACTTCTCTAGACTTCTGTTTCGTATGCTCTCCAGCGCTGGCTGTGATGTTTCCTGGTGTCTTCAAACACCTGAAAAGACAAAAACCTCTGCTTTCAATTCTGCATTTGCTTCTTGTCACACTAGGAATTCTCTCTTAACCTCAGTTGCCCATGCATTTTTTTTTCTTTTGTTGGCTTTCCACCCATGATGTTCCTTAAATTAATTTACTGCTTTGAATTTCTATGTTTAAGACCATCCATTTCCTGTATATTTCCCTCCTCACTCTTCACTGCAGCTATCAATGCTCTGATGCCCACTCTTCTTAAAAAGATAAAAGAATAAGATAAAAGTAGAAATTGAGGGATTATTTTAAATCTCAAATAATAAAAGTATTAATGTTACACCTGGCTGGTATGAATCTGGCATGAATTATGGATGTTACACCTTGCTAGTATGAACAACTCAAATATTCAAGGAATTGCATATTCTTTTACAGTCATAATTTTAAAAATTTAATTCTGACCCTGAGACCCCTTTCCATTGGGATGACAGGAATTCAACCCCAGGCATCTTCAATCCTCCCCAACTTACCTCACCTCACCTCACCCTCCCCTGGCCCCAGAGCTGTACTTGTGGAAAGAAATCAAATGAGATACAAAGGCAGTAGCAGGTTGTACCTTCATAAGAATTTGCTCCTCCCCTAATTAGGACCATCTGATTGTTGATCCTGCTTTAACAGATCTGCATTATCAATAGAAATCATGAGTTTTTATTTTTGTGTGAATTATCTCATATCGTATGTGTTTATTTAAATGATGCAATTTATATAAAATACAGCTTTGAAGCACATCATGCATTAGGGTCACAAACTCTAGTGTCTCTCCTATTCCCCACAGTATTGGAGTTATGGAATCTCTGCAAAGACTAAACCAATATGCCAAACACTTTCTCCAGGTCCACCTGATACAAGAAGGCTTTCCTTTCCTTTTACCAAAGCTTTGTTGAGCACCTGCTGTTTCAGAGGCACTGTGCTGACAATTTATTGTCTTATTTTACATTTGTACCTAAGAAAATAATTCCCTATTAACACTAAAGCATGTCTTTGCTGTATATGCAAACTCTGTCAGCATCTCCCTCTCCTGAACCCCCTGCCTCAACTTTAATTGGGTAGTTTTGTCCCTAAACACACTGGATAGGTTAACTCCTTATTCCAAGTCACCTGTGTAACCAGAAGACTAATTCATTCCTGGTACCACCTCAGAGAATATAGGATCCCTACCACCCAAAATGAACCACTGAGTTTGCTCCTTCAGAGTATCGGTGCAATTATGAATCACTGTACTGCCAGCCTGAAACTTATATACCAATGTACACCAACTGTATCTCAATTTTTTAAAAGTTGGTCCATGATATAGATCAATCTGAACCTAGAAGCCACTGAAATTTGTGACTAACTACTAAGCTACTGGGAACATTTAGAAATGGCCTTGGTGTGGTGCTCCAGTTTTATACCTTTGATAGTAAAACTAAGGTCATCACTATCAAGCATAACTTGACTCTGCTTCATTTATACGTTTAAAATTAAGAACCCACGCAATGCCTATTATTAGACACAATTAGCTTGTTATTGTTGTGCCTATGTGTATAGCCTTCAGTACCAGAACAATCCAGAAGTTCTAATTACAAAATATTAGAGTGGAGGCTATGTCAGCGAACATCTCCACGGAACCCCTTGGTCCTAAAAAGTGAAGAAACAGCTAGCCACACTGACACCTTGCCTTTAGGCAGGGCAGAAAGCAGGAGCATCCTACTGACAAATGCCCTGTGGCACTTATCAAGTCCAAGGAAGAAGTTATAAATTGGTGGCCCTTGGGCTGACTTGGCTCAAAAGCTTTGAAAACAACTTCAGACAGTGTACAGAATTAGTCTCATTCAGTGAGTTTTTCTTTAAGCTGATAATTTATTTCAGGGAAAAAAGAAAACTCTTTACCACTTTTACTAGTTGAGTGGCTTTTAACAAATGGCTGAACCTCTTTTTTAAAAAAGATTGGGATACTTATTTCAAGCATTAAATAAGATTATGCCTTGTACTTAACAAATATTAGATGCCAATTAACTGACTCTTTGCTCAAAAGGAAATTGAAGCCACAAAAGTACAGGGAATGGGAAAAGGAATTAAAGAGTAGAAGAAAAAATAGGAAAGAAAATACAGTTGTATCCCAAGTCCCTTCAGATGTCTTTTTCTTAGAGAATTAAAAAGGCTCTTTCCAGAATATTTAAAATATATATCTGTTAATTTAGCAGCAAGTGCTAGGAATATATATTTATTTGACAAAATACTACTTCAGTGGAAGAATTTGGATAGTCTTAAGGATGCATTATAAGATTTGAGTCTCGTACTCTGTTGTGTTGGAAATCTTTAAAGTAAGTATCTTTCCTCATCAAAATGACACCTAATCCTACATTTTTTGCATAAAATAAACTTACTCCTGACCAAAAAAAAAAGGTGTAATAAACATGCTTGAATTTTTTATGCTTCCCAAAGACTTCTCAAAGGTGGACTCTGAATGAGGATCTTTTTTCCGCTGCAGTGAGCTGTATTTTAAGAGAGCAGGAGGGAATGAGATTGGCCAGGAAAATGAGCTCTGGACCTCTGATGTCCTGGAACAAGGAAAGAAGAAAAGGCAGAGAAGGAGGGGAGAAATCTCCCTTTGTCAGGATTTTCAGCCACAAATCTAGCCCTTTATTTGCTAGCCACCTATTTCTTTTCCTCCAGCTTAGATCTTTTGCTATCCTGACCATTTATTGCTAGAGGCATCTTGGTTCTCACCTACATCTCTGGCTTTAAACTTGCACAGCTCTTCTCTTTTCCTGAAAGACGTTAATGTGCTCCCTTCCAGCCAGTGACAGTCTCATGCCCAAGGCCATCCACCACCTAGTCAAGCTTTTCCACCTCAACTCGAGAGATCCAATTCACCCATCCTCCCAATTACACCTTTATCACTACTGCACAACCCGTCATTCTTTCCACAAAAATGAACACGCATAAGAATAGTATCTGTAGGAAAGACTGCTGATGGCTCTGGAAAGTTTAGAGATATCCCTCTGCCTCAAAGCAGGAGTTAATTTAAATCATCTCATACAGATTAAGTATATCTCTCTCTCTCCCTTTACATCTGTTTTCCCACCCCACATCCCTAAAAAATAATGTCTAAAAGTGATTTGTGATCCAACTCTTGTAGCAAGGTGGGCATTTGTAGTCACAAGTAAAAGAGTTTAATCCGTTATTTTTGTCCATAGAACCTTGAGATGAGGAAGTGTTTACATTGACAAGCCAGTCAAGATAAATTCTTCAGAGGGTCCATCAGGAGGAGGCAAATTACAGTGGGGATTACTGGGCAGTTCATTTGTTCTTGCTTTTCTCCTGTCCTGTCACTTTCCAGAAAGGTTCAGAGAAAAAAGTCATACAGTTTTCACTACAGTTCATTCCAGTGACTCTCCTAGGCTTATGGCTAAAAAGCTTAGTTCTTTAAAATGTCCATCTCCCTTCTTCCTACAGCCATTTATGTCCACTTACTGTCTTTGCTGCATTGGTGGCAGCTGTTCAGTCTCCCAGTGTCTCTGAGACGGTTTGATGCCATCATGATGTCTAACTTAAGTCAACCCTGTTCCTTCTGCCTTGCTTCCTGAGGCACAGTCTCAACGTTTTCATCATTGTTCAGTTTCCAAGATCGTCATCATAGTTATGTGTCCTTATCTGTATCAATTAAGGACTGAGACTGCATAACAGTCTTAACAGGGGCAGAGAAAAAATATGGGTTTTTTTCCCTTTGTTTCATGTAACAAAAAGTCTGGAGAGAGTTACTGGTGCTGGTTCATCAGCTCAAAAAATGTTAGGACGTAGGTCTCTCTTTCCTCTTGGCATTTGTGATCACAAGGTGTCTGCTCCAGCTTTAGTCCTCGGATCCAAATTCCAGGTAAGACAAAGGAGGATGGGGAAAAGGCCGAGGGGCCACATGCCAGATGAATCAGTTCATCTCTTCAAAGAGATTTCCTAAAACTGCACTCAGTCACCTTTGCTTACATTTCACTTGTCAATAATAACTCTAGGAAAGATTAGAAAGTTTAATATTCTAGGTAGGCTCATTGGCCTTCACACAAACATTTTGTGTTTTGTTAGAAAGGGGAAGAAAAGAGTGAGTATTAGATAAGTAAAAAGCAGCATGTACTACATTATTCATAGTGCAAAGAGCAAAGGTCTGAGTTACGACCCCTGAACATGATGATTAATTGATGTGTCAACTTGGCTAGGCCATGATACCCAGATATTTGGTCAAACACTAGTCTGGATGTCCCTGTGAAGGTATTTTTTAGACGTGATTAACATTTAAATCAGTAGACTTTGAGTGAACTACTTTCCATAATGTGGGCAGACCTCATCCAATTAGTTGAAGGCCTTAGTAGAAAAAGACCTCAAGGAAGAAGGAATTCTGCCTCCAGACTGCCTGCAGACTCAAGCTGCAAAGTCAAAATCCCCCCCTGGGTCTCCAGTTTACTGGCCTGCCTTGCAAAGTTCAGACTTGCCAGTTGCCCCAGTTACTAAACACACACACACACACACACACACACACACACACACACACACACACACACACACACACCCTATTGTTTTTGTTTCTCTTGAGAATCTTGACTAATTCACTGGTCTTGAGTTTGGGGTCCTAGACTTACTAGTTAGTTACTAGTTGGGCAAATTTGGACAAGGTAACTGGGATCTCTGATTAGTTGAACTAAATCAGGAATGTTAAGGCTGTGCTCTAAAGACCTTGAATATGTTTGCTTATGGTAGAGGAGGGAGGAATCTTGGAGTCCTCATTTCTGCACTCTTTATTTCTTTCAACTGCACCTTTATTTCTATTCAGTTGTTATTTTTACTTGAGCTTCTCTATTCAATTTCACTTGAAGAAGTGGATGTACTAATTAAAATAACACACCAACAGATCTTTAAGTTTCATTCCAGCTCTAACAAAAACTGTCATAATTAAGTGGATTCAGCTCAAGGCATACTGGTATCTCTAACTAACCGGAGGGACCAGTTGGGACTATGGCTAAGGCAATTGACCCTCAGAGTATATGAGCTCCCACCAAAGTGTCAATGCCCCAGATGACAGTGCCTTAAGAAGAGTTGTGAACCTAGACTAGATTAGTGTAATATGCAGGGGGTTCAGTCCAATGAGTAGAGAGTAGCAGTAGGTGTTGCAGATAGTGGTGATAGTTGAAGTCAGGCAGATTATAGAGGTGAAAGCCATTGTTCAGTCTGAGCCTAGGCTACATAAGTAATTTTCTGCCTCTCCCTGAGGTGAGGGAGACGCTCCTGATAAGCTCACTCCTGATCAGGTTGCTTCAAGAACAGGGGGTTAATCTTGATGTGTTAAGTCTCTGTTATCAAGGTGAGGCTGGCTCCTGCAAGTAAGGTCTGACACTAGAACAGTAACCTTTTTATTGTGTAAGACCCTTTGTTCACAGGAGAAACTCAGTTAAAACTCTGTGAAATAAATAAATCCTCTGCAACACGGCAGCTCCAAATATGAGTCAGCACAGCGTTGAATGTAAAAGCATCATTTTCATGTTCTTAAGATGCCCTCATTAAAGTTTAGATTATTCTCCCTTCACACACAAAAAAAATCCTTCTTATTCCAGTTATAAGAACATTTCTGGAGAAAGACTTTTAAATTAACAGAAGAATTGGTATATGGTGCTTTAAACCATCTTACCATGCTATAGGAAAATATGTCTACAAAAAGAAAAAAAGCGATTTTTATTTTAGTATGGTGAAATATGATGCAAGTAGAGCTTATTATAGGAACTAACTCTATCACTGACCAAATCAATTCTCTGTGAAATCTGACCAGTCTCCTTTTTGCCTTTCATTCAGTTTATTCTATAGTAGCTTTAGGAGGGGTAATTTTGACCAAAAGGGTATCAGATATAGCTTGAAACTAATAGTTTATAATCTTTGGCAGTATAAGTGGTTAGGAGCACTTCTTTTTTTCTCTTTTAATTAAAAGCATCTGATTTCAAATCCTGGGTCTGAATACTTACTAGCTGTGTGATCTTGGACAAATTACTTAGTCCCTATAAGTCTTAATTCCCTCACTCGTTAAGTAGGATAGTAATGTTAGTACCTATTGCTTGATAAGGACCGACCTTGAAGATTTTATGAGGAAGTTTGTATAAAATACTTAGCTAAGTTCCAGGCACATAATGAAAATTTGATAGATGTTAGTTATAATTTTTCCATTTTGAAACAAAATGATGGCTACATTTAATAGATATGAATCATCTTTAATTTCTAAATAGAAGTGACATCTGGTGACTGGTCATGATTAAAATGCTCTCCTATTTACAGTGTTTCTTGCTTGCTCATTAGAAATATTATCTTGGTAATCCCATGGTCTAAAATGGTTCTGCTCACTGTAACTTTGGAGAAAGGTTCTCATGAAATGAAAAATCATATTTCAGGTCAATCAGTATAGGATCAGAGAGGAGATAAGATCAGGAAAATGAGTAATGAAGGATGGGGAGGGGAGAAAGAGGGGGAGGGAGGTAGAATAAGAAAGTGGGAGAGCGAGGCTCTATGAACAGCTTAGGACCACTGGCTTCTGGGTAATTAGAACTGAGCCCTCAGCACTGGGGCTGATTAGCAACTGAACCTCTGCTCTCCACTCAGAGACCCCTCCACTGAGCATCCCTGTTGTTCAGACTCCTTTCTTCCTAGTGATAGCTTCAGAGTTCAGAGACCCCTCCACTGAGCATCCCTGTTGTTCAGACTCCTTTCTTCCTAGTGATAGCTTCAGAGCTCAGAGACCCCTCCACTGAGCATCCCTGTTGTTCAGACTCCTTTCTTCCTAGTGATAGCTTCAGAGTGGTCTCAAGGTGACGTTCACGGGAGCTGTTTTCAAAATACCCAGAGGTTAATGCACTGTAGCTAGTGTTATTTTCTTACTTATAATTGAGGAATTCAAACTCCGTAGGATCACAATTAAGGAAAAAATACAGGGAGTGAAAGTTATGAAAGATACGAAGATTACTGAGGAACCAGCGAAGTAAAAATTTAGCTCAATGGCCTAAGGATAAGTTTGGAATTGCTAAGTATTGTGAAATAAGGCAACTAGTTGTGAGCTAGAGTCAATGGGCTTAAAGCTAAGGCTGAAATCAGAAAGACTGCCAACTGGCAAGAGAGGCTAAAAATAGGGCTGACTGAGGATACCTACATGCATTAGTGAGGACACAGTAGGTCTCTTAGGGAGACTGGCATTGTTGGCAGTTATTCAAGCTGAGAGGCGATCGGGGGAACAAGCTGGAGGTCTGAAACTCCCATACACTTCAGCAGCATCTTGATCAATACCTCTAATCTATTCTGCTGTGATAGGAAGTCTGTCTCTGTTTGATTATTTAGCTTTAATCACTATTTAAGTAGCAATAGCACAGTTGCTTACAAATCTATATTTAACTAACATCTACCGTGCACTTTTTCTCATTCTTACTCTGTCGAAAGTGGCATACATTTTATGTTCGTATCTGTAACTAAGGACATAACATTGCTGTTTTTCAGTTTTTTCTTTTGTTGTCACTTGTTCTGGTGCAAGTTCTTCATCTCAGCCAAAAAGAATGAAATGCTCAGTAACTGGGGAAGGCGGTTTTCAGTCCAAGTGGGTGTGTTATCTCGGGAAACCTACAAGCAAGAAGTTTGTAGCAGACATGAGAAACTCCATGTATTGAATAATAACATTCAAAGCTTCCTGCATGAAAAGTTCAGACGTATGCCATTATTATTGTTATTTCCCTTATTTCCATTCTGACTGATAGTGTGTTGAACAGGAAAGAACATTAACTCTTGGGCCACCCAGACAATGTTTGGATCCTGACTCTCCCACCTACTCTAGTTGTAACCTTGAGCAAAAGACTTGACTCTTGGACTATCAGTTTCCTCTTCTATAAAAGCGAGATGCTGCCCATTTTGGAGAACTATTAGAATGAGATGAGAAAAAAATATATGGATAGATCTAGCACATGATAAGCATTCAATAAATTGTTGTTGTTTTCTTTATCCTTGTTATCACTAATCATATTTTCTCATATTGGCAAATCACTCTAAAACATTGGTGATTTTGCATATATGTTCTATGAAAGTATCATACTTTACATGCTTTATTAATTAGAGAACACCTGTGACTGGACAAAGCTCTTGAAAAGATAATGCTCTTAAAGCAGAGAATTCACAGAATTTATGTGATGATGATGATGGTACTAGTTATTTCTACTTTCAGAATCTTGGTTCTCAATTCTTTTTTTTAAAAAAGGTTGATCATTTAGTAAAGGCAAAGTAAGACACAATTCCTGCCATCAAGAAAAATTAACCTGGTGTGGAGTACTGACCAAACGGGGAAGAAAAATCTGATGGGTGTGGTAAACATGATACTAGTAAGAGAAAGTTGGATAAATGGATCAGTAAAGGCTTTGATGGCCGTGGAAGGATTTAACATGGGGACATGCGGAATCAGGTGAAGAGGAGGGAATTTTCAGTAAAAGAACCAACATGATAGTAGATGCAGGAAACTGGGGCATGTTTGGAGATAAAATAGTGACAAGTTATAGAGCAACTTTTCCCAAACTCTTTTAGTAGGTCAGTTTTTTTTTTCAAATAAAATTTTAAGCAGAACCCTAATATGTAAAATGTTCCAAAGTAGTAATGAGTTTTATTCTGTAAGTTCAAATTTAGCACGATTACTCCTATAATGCTCTGGTCTAATGACATGTAGACATTTGAACCCCAGGATAACAGACAATGGTGGCAGTCTCAGCACCCATCGCACTTGGACCAAAATTTCATGTAACCTCTGAAGCACGTCTTTGGGTCATTAGTATTGCAGAGAATTTAACTGAAGACCCACTGGGATAGAAGAATTTGAAATACAGCCTGACAAGTTTGCCTTAACTCAATTAAAAATGGGAGCCTTTGAAAGTTCCTTAGCATGGGAATGACATAGGATAGCACTGCTCTAGAAAGATTAATTATATCAAATGAGTGGGATAAACTGGAAGAAAAAAGGATGAGAGATAAGGAGATCCTTTAATTATCAGACTGTTGAAAGAGTGCAAAAGGGGCTGAACCAGGGCGCAAAACTAGGGTGGGTGGGAATAGGTTTATTCATTTACGTTCTAGCTTAAAATGCAACTTTATTTTCCAATAAGAGAGCCCTATTTTAATGTCACAGTCTTAACAGTACCATTGCTATTATTTCTTCTACAATAAACATAAAATTTTGTTGGTTTTTTAAAAACTTCAGTTCTTTGGAAATTAACTGCTACATAAGAAGTGAAATCTCTGTAGAAGGTAGATTTTTATAATAGTGCTTGGTTGGAAATGCTGATCTGAAGATTTTTTTTTTCCCCTTTAGGACTTTAGTTCTTTAGCTCTTCTTTATCCATAAAGACTCTTAGGTTACTCTGTTTTGATTACTCTTAAGTTACTCAACTAAATATATATCATGTGTCACTCTTTAAATTATAAATTTTTAAATAACTGGTTTAAGTTAAGTCCACACCCCTTAATTTCTATTTTTTGCTGTATAAATTTGACGGGGTCTTAATTTTCCTTAAAATCTTTCCTAAAGAGTAAGCTTTTCATCTGACACTGGAACCAGAGTGTAGAGAGAAAAGATGTTAATAGCTTTGCTGCAAAGCTTTAGAAATTAGAAGCAAATATTCTGAAGGCATAAATACCATGTCTAAAGGCTTTATAACACCTCATTTATCAATCATCACCAATAAAAGTAATATTCCATGTAAGAGAAAATTCCAATCCTGGAAGCTTATCACTTTAGATGCCTTCTTTTTCCATTTCAGTCACTTTGAAGGAAGTCTTCTAAAATGCATTTCCCATTGCCCTGCTATTGAAATGACAGTATTATTCAAATTTTAATGCTCTTTTTTCAAAATTCAAATTCCTTTTTGGTTCATATTTGGCCACTGCTATTTCCAAAGTGCCTGATTTTTTCATATTTCTCATTTGTTATTGCTAGTCAGCCTTTATGTATTTTTTTTAATTGAAGTATAGTCAGTTTACAGTATTTGTCAATTTATGGTGTATAGCATAATAGTTCACTCACACATATATATATATTCGTTTTTATATTCTTTTTCATTATAGATTACTACAAGATATACTAACTACTATATGTAAAGTACATAAACAACAAGTTTGTACTGTATAGCACAGGGAACTACATTCAATAGTCAGCCTTCATGGACCATCAAAACAAGAAAGAAACAAAAAAACAGTTGTTGTAATTGCATATAAAATGAAAGTCAAAATGAATGATGACTTTAAAGATTACTTTGTGGCAACCATGTAGGCATCAGAAGAATGTTATTGGCATCCTTTATCTTGACTCCAAATGTACAAGGTTATTGAATAAGGATTACCGATTAAGTTGACTATTACTATGATTTTCTGGGACAATCATAAACTTGAATACTTAAATTTGATTCTAGGTGATTTATGTGAAAAGACACGATAGGAAGGACATAGGGAAAATATCCCCAAACATTAAATAAATTGACCATTGTTTTTTGAGAGTCATGGCTGCAAGGAATGACTTCCACTCAGTGCTGGGTTCTGCTAGCTGTTACAGGGGAAGTTTATTTTCCTTAGCAGATAACCCTACACTTCCATTGCACCCTACACTGCTCCATGTCATGGTCCATGTCATGTTATTCTACAAAATTTTTGTTTAAAACCTCTCTGCCCCACTAGACTTAAAAAAAAACTCTAATGGAAAAGATACGCCTATTTTATAGAAACAAATAGATACACAATATGCACTTATTTTCTGGTTGTAATTGAAAAGAATGTTTAAGGTCAGTGTCAAATCAGACAGATGCAAGAAACTGAAGCAATAACTTACTCTCTCTGGTTCTAGTCTTTGAAATAATCTGCTACATAAAAACTAAAACTAAAAAAACCCAAAAACCAAAAACCTTCTACCAATCCCTCCATTTTATCTCTATCCTAACCTTCCAATATCTTTTCCAGAACTTCTGGATAATGATTTAATGATTCTATGCTCCCAGCAAGCCATTTGTTTGTGTTCATCAAATGCACCGTGGAAGTTCTCTCCTATACCATTTTTTTAATTGTTGAGGTATAGTCCAGTTTATAATGTTGTGTCAACTTCTGGTGTACAGCACAATACTTCAGTCATACAGGAATATACATATATTCATTTTCATATTCTTTTTCACCATAAGCTATTACAAATATCAAATATAGTTCCCTGTGCTATGCAGTATAAACTTGTTTATCTATTTTATATGTATTAATCAGTGTCTACAAATCTTGAACTCCCCGTTTATCCCTTCCCTCCCCCATCTGCCCTGGTAACCATAAGTTTGTTTTCTAAGTCTGTGAGTCTGTTTCTGTTTTGTAAATAAGTTCTAGACCTTCTTTAAAATCTTTTGGAATCAGTTCCTGGCTCTGACTGACTGACTCTCAAGTACGTGGGCCAGAGAGGATAGGACACTGATTACAGTCATCATTTTTAGTTTGAAATCAACCTTTGAATAAACCTTAAAACTGACAGGGGCTTCAGGTAATCCCAACCACAGCTCCTTCTTATCCTTCTCAGTATGTGCTTTAAACAGAACTAGGCCTTGTGTACACGTCCTTTATTATCCTGATAAGTTACTTTTAGACCCATCTTAAGGACATAAAACTGAAGTTCGGAGAGGTTGAGTAGCATGTCAAGAGCACAAAAGAGAACATTACAGATCCAAGATCAAAGCCAGGTTTATCCCATGGTGCTGCAAACAGCATCCTGGTGTTTCCTGGTCTCCTTTCACCATAAGGAAGCCTACACTTTCAGAAGCAACCTGGCATTTTCATGAAAGCTCCCCCTGACAACCTGTTCTCTTTAGTTGCCAAAGCCCTTTTCCTTCCAGGTTCTAAACCTAAAAGGATTAATCTGTTAGGTTACAAATAGCTACATATGGAAACCAGATTGATACACAGCAGCCAGGAATTTGCCTTTTAGTAATAAACTTTGGACAAACAGACTTTTCAGGAACATGCTGGGATTTCAGGCACTGTCACCAGATTCTTGGAAGGTATTTGGGGGCAAAGATATTTACTGAGGATCCATCAAAGGCAGAAACTGTTTCCTTAAGTTTGTACAATCTAATCTTTTCTAGTCACAGAATGACAATTTATAGTGAATATTAGTGATAGTGGTAGAGTTGCTTTATTTATCAGGGAAACTTATTGGTGGTAATGGTCGATGTCTCTGTGTTTAATGTGTGGATTGAACAGGAAAGATGAAACACTGAGAGCAAAAGGCAGACAGGGGGACATGGCAATTGAAAGAAATGACAGAGGGAAAGCAAAGGCACCAGATGCTCTTTCACAGAGTAACAGTTTCCTTACCATGACAAGAGACAGAGGAAAAGTAAGATTTCATGCCTAGAGATGACAAGCAATTTTCCTCAATTTACAGTGTTTCTCTAGTACAGTGCTGTCCAAAAGAATTTCAGTAGTGATGGAAATTTTTTTAAAAAATATATCTCAGCTGTCTAATAAGTACCCACTAGCCACATAGGGCTCTTCAACACCTAAAATGTAACTAGTGCCACTGAGGAGATGACTGTTTTTTAACGTCAGTTAAATGAAATTTAAACAGCCTCATTTGGCTAGTGGCTACCATATTGGATAGTGCAGCTGGCAAAATAGAAGCTGAAACCCTTTCTCCGTCTTTCACCCCTGTCAAATTAAGCAAGATGAGTTTTCATTAGGTCTCTATTTTTTCCAAGTATGCCGAAGGAGCTGGGGTTATATTGCTGGTAGTACCTTTAAGCTTTTACCCACGAGAAATCTAAAGCAAGTGAGGTGATCAGACTTCCACGCCTAGGTTCATCACTTAAGCTATCATAAACAGTGTTATTAAAATAAAAACAGTTCCATAAATATGCATTAAAATGCCTGCCCCCAAATAGAGCATGAAACTCATTTATATAAAAGAATATAGAATCTTAATGAGTTAAGGTAAAAATTATTTAAGGTGATGGTTCCCTTTGTGCCAGGGAAGAATGTGTTGTCTAGGAAAACATCCGCCAATGACACTAACCTCCTTCCTTAGTGATTACCCACTGAGTGGCAAGGAAGAATGAGCTAAAAGAACAGTGAGAATAAAATGCAGAATTTGTCAACCCAAAAGTCTACAGGACCAAGGCATATAATGTAGATTATGTGACTTGCAAAGCCATCCTGAGTGTGAAGCAGAGATTGCTATTCCCCCCTACCCCCAGGGACTTTACTGCTCTGGTCCTACCAGGCACCACCTGCTCAGCCAGCTGGCCCCAACCAGCACATCACTCCTCCAACCCTCCTGGGGCAGCCACCTGCCTCTTTCAACCAAGTTTGAGCACTACTGTACTAAATGATTGCTAAAGTTTCCTTCAGTTCCACCACCCTTTGATAATAAGATTATCAATCCAATATTTTTAGTGAGGGGAGAAAGTCTTGTTTTAATCAAAATGCTCTATCTTGGAGTTTTGATGCATAAGGATAACTTATAAATAGTACAAATATTTATGTAGTGGGAATTTGGAAATTGTTATATGCAAAGTTTTTCCTATGCAAAGTACTATTCAGTGTTTATTGGCACACAAACTCAGAGCCTCTAAGTTAGGGGGCTGCCAGAACCTAACTGGTAATAATGTGCACCTTATATATTTTATATAACACCACCATATATATATACACCCACCAACTAGTCAAGAAACATAGCAGGTGCTCAATTAATATTTAATGAATGAATGGTGCAGAGATTCCTATATGAATGCAATCAAACTTTTGCACAGTGAGAGTACCAAAAAAATTCTAAATCCTTTGATTGTGACAGTACCTGATATAGCAGCACTCATTTCATTTTGTGCTTTTGATGTAGTTTATGGTTCATTATGCAGTGGCTTGATTGCTCCTTTTACAATAAGTTACTAGGATTCTTATTTGAAAATACTAAAAAAAAAAAACTATATTTTTAAATCTTAAAACTTGAAAAGCTTCATAAACCAGGAAAGCATACTCAGTAATTGTAAAAGGTGTCTCTTTAATGGTCCACGGTTAACAAATATCACAGAGGATTAATGGTGTATATGGGAGAGTCGTAGGCATTATTACATCTTTTTAAAAATAAATATTCCTTATGAATCACACTAATAATAATCAAATCACTAGTATCTTAGGATTAATGAATTTATTAGATGCTTTATTCTAAGAGGAGAGAGAAAATGGACAAAGTAGGTTATTCTGTAAATGTAAATTTTGGAAGAAACTGAAAAAAATTGCAGATGTGTGTAGGTTAGGGAGGGGTCACAGACAACTTCTAGTTTTCCTGGGGTTTGTTCTGAATACGTGCATAGAAGGAATCAGGATTAAAAAAGAAATTAGAGGTGTGCGAGTAATAAAGTAGGACAAAATATGGTCAGATTCTGTGCCTTCTTTGGACAATCATCACAAGTAATATTGCCATTAGTGTTTATAATAATACCACCAGGAGAGTGATTGATTGACTTTTAAACTTCAGGTTATTTCTAAGATGGTTGAATGTTACATTAGATGTAATTACATCTGGTATTTTATGTTTCATTTTAATACAGTGAGAATAACTCTGGGGCAGTGGAGAAAAGTATAACTTTAGATAAAGAGTACAAATAAATGATAAGTAAAAAATTCTCATTTTGTTCTTTCTTGAATATTATCATGTTTTGAAAGTTTTGAAACCTGGATATTGATGATATGATTTTCTAGGTTTGTGGAGTTAGAAAAATTTTTTTAAAGTTCAAAAAATATTAGAGCTGACAAAGATTTTAGAAGTAATAAGTCCAAATCCCAGCTTTTTTTTTTACAAGTGATGTTGGCATGGTTAGTTCACGGCAGAAACCAGTGTAGACGTCAGTACCCCCAGGTCCCCCATCCAGGGCCCTTTCCACTCCATCTGACACCTCAGCCACAATTAGCACTCCAAGCCGTCTCATCAGAGATTGAGATGGCAAGACTCAATATATACTTATGTGGACGATGATACCATAGTTTGGATACCTGGCAACATGTAAATTTCTGATCTTCTGAGCTCTTTTTGTTTACATCGCATGATCTTTTCAAATTCTCATGCTGAACTGTCTCCTGTCTTAAATGCACTGCTCAGCTCACAGCTGCCTGTCTCTTTAGAAAACGTGCCATACCCTGTCTCTACCAAGAAGTAAGCATCTCCCACCAAGTCTGAGCCAGATAGAACTACTACATAAAGATAGAAGAAATGACATATATCAGTGATATACATTCTAAAATGAATATTTTTCTTAAAAGTTTTGTGTTTCTTTTAATTTTTTTAAATAATAAATTCTATAAAATATTTTTAAAAGTCTTCCTTAACTACCTTAAACTTATGATTAATTTATGGTTGTTTCAAAATAATATTTTATCAAAGATATATGTTGAGCCACTTAAAATCCCTAGAATATGGATAATTTCAGACATTATTTTATTCATCCAATTAAAGTATTTTGAGGACCACCTATATGGAAAGAGTCAACTTTCTCTTTTTCTTTAAGCACACCTGGTTGCTGGGGTCCTATTGATAATCTCTGTTTAGTCCATGGCTAGTGAACTACCAGTCTTTTTTCTTAATGTTGTCAGGGCCCTATGACTCTCCCTTGCCTGTCTTCCCCGCTCCTCATCACAATAGACCCTCTAAGTGCTGCCACCTCCATACCCAAACCATAGTCTATGTATTCACTGTGATGATACAATCCTACCTCAGCTCTCACCAGTGTCCTCATGGCCAGTATCTCAACACCCCAAGGAGAATACATGAAACAAGATTTGTGTCTGCCACTTGTCGTTGAGAAAAGGTTGGCAACTATAACAGAAGAGATTTCTGCTAACTACATCACAGCCCCCATGGCATAAACAGCACGAAAGTGGACCAAGGTATCATTTGGTGACCTGTAGCCTCTCTCATAAGGAAACCCTGGGGATTGGGCCACAGTCCTTTATCCTGTGAGATCTTTCCAACTATCCATACATTTTAATCCTTTCATCAAATTATTATCCCCAATTATGGGGCCAAGAGAGTGTTTGGACCCTGCATCCTCCTCTTCATTTCTCTCTCTGACTCTTTCATGCCCCCTAGAAGTTCTGTTAGTTGTCCTTCCTGCTGGGTAGATTTTCACATCCTCCCTTTACTTTTCTCCAACATCATGCCACATCCTCAATAAAGAACAGATGAGGAGGGAGAGGTGGAAGAGGAGAGGATTTACAGAATACAGTTTCTCAGTGAGAGCCCTTGAACATGAATGTGATACTAAAGAAGCATAGCACCATCCCACATACACAAGAAAGACTCTCCTGATGGGAAAGCTAAAAATCACAGTAAACGACAAATGATCCATAGCTCCCCTTCCTCCCACTTTCTGCCATCACCCACATCCCCCATAATCTCCAATAAATATATTTGGCTATGTGCAGTGTAAATATTTTTCTCAACTTTAGGCTAAGTACCCTCCATTTTGTTCACCTTGAATGTCAGACTAAAAAGAAGTATGCCAATAACTAAAGTCAATGGTAAGGAGTTATGACCTGCCTGCTGTAAATCTGCAAGAGGCCAATGGAATTCTTTAGTTACCTGGAGCTGCTCTGAATCATAACACTGACTCCATCTCCTTCCCTGTCTCTATACTCTTCTCCATTCTCAAACAGCACTTTTCAGCAATTTGCTTATGTTATGTGTTGGGATAGTTTTCATTGTGTTTATTTTGCTTGGGATTGTGAGATTCATTAATTTGAAGTTTTATAGTTTTCAACAAATTTGGGAACTTAGTCTTTTATTTATCTCCCTTGCTCTACCTCCTTTTATTCTGGATCTTCTGTAAATCAGACTGCTTATATTTCCCCTCAGATCTCTGAAGCTTTGTTTATATTTTTTAGTGTTTGATCTCTCTGTATTTCATGTTGGGTACCTCTTTTTTGCTATGTCGTTACAGTTACTGTTTTTTTTTTCTTCTGAAATAAATATACTGCTGTTAATTTTATGTAGTAAATTTCTTATTTCAGATATTTTAACTTTCATCTCTAGAAGTTCCATTTTTTCTCTTTTATATACTTTATTTTTATCCTTTTTATGTTCATGATTTACTTTATATTCTTTAGCATATGGGACAAATTTATATTGATATCTTAAAGTCCTTGTTATCAATTTTATCATCTCTTTCATTTCTGGGATTGTTTCCACTAACTGATTTTTCTTTCAGTTAGGTGTTAAATTTCCATCCTTTTTCATATATAGTAATTTTTTATCAGTTGCCAAGCATTGTGAAGTTTAGGTTGCTGAGTGCTGGATTTTGCTATATTCCTTTAAAGATCATTAGATTGGGTGCACATTTTAGAACTTTGATCTTTGAAGGCTCTTTTTTAAGGAAAGACTAGAATAAAATTTTCTCTAAGCTACTTTAGCCCCATTTTTAAGATATAGTTTCTTTTCTGGACTCTACTGAATATTTTGTATATTCAACTGGGCATCTCTACCCTGGCTGATGGGAACTCAGATAACTCCCAGTTTTGGGAATTGTTCATCTTACATCTCCGATATAATTTTTCTTTCCCTGGAAGATGTCCCTAGTCTGGAGTCAGGAGGCTTCACATTACTCATTTGTATTTGGTATTCAGCCAAAGACTCATAGGGAAGCCTAGTCAGATTTTTGGAGTTCTTTCTCTATACACATCCTTTATCACAGACATTTTGTTCTGTAAATTCTAACTGCTTCAGCCTTCTCAAATTGGGATAACTGTGCCCCAACTCAATGAGATTTCCAAGCTCATTTTTATTTTCCCATTCCTATAGTGCAGCCTAGAAATTACCTCCAAGCAACAATCTCAACTCATTTTTTTCTCTTCTCAGGGACCATTAGCTACACTGCCTATGGTCCAGTTTCTGAAAATAGATGTATTCTATATTTTGCCCAGTTTTCTAGTTGTTTATGGGTGAAGGATAATTCTGGACTCTGTGACTCCCTCATGTCCAGAAGCAGAAATATCCTGCTTTTCAAGCATCACTTCCTTTTAGGCTTGTGATTTTACTTAAGTTTGTATTTTTGTTTGTTTGTTTGTTTTTAACACACAAGATCCTCTCTCACACTGTGATTATATGCATACAAAATAAAATGTCCCTGCATAAGTGATTGTATTCTCTTATGTTGTTGCTCTTCTTTCTTCTCAAGAGATTCTAAAATAGTTTTTGATCTAGATTTTTGAGTAAATATACATAACTGCTTTTGGACAAGAGACATTTGTACTGTTGATGGAGTTTCAGGTGGAGATGTATGAAAAGATATAATTGGATTCTGTTCCCTCTCAGTTTCAATTATCACTGGTGGTACCTGGAGTTGCAAGCCACCATAAGAATGAATTTTAAACATCAGTGAAAATGAAAGTTACATAGACTTCTATCATAACTAATTAATTATAAAATAACAGAAGAAATTTTCCCTTTGTGGTTCACTTTTGTTTCCTATTCTAGGTGTTATACGCACCCCTAGTTTTCAGTGAAACTCAAGATGAAGTGACAGAAAGTTTTCATATGAAAATTTTTTGAAACTTGGTTTTAATTGTTAACTATGAAATTAGGTAATTACTATTCATTCCAAATCTAGAAAAGGAATTAGCTGCAGATCAAGTTAGGCAGAAATAGTCATAATTTTTACCCTAAAAGATGTGAAATATAGATCTGTTACCAAAATTGTTCACAATATAATCATCATCACGAAGCGTTAGTGAACATATAACTTAATAACTTTGTTCTGATTGAATAAAAAATTTAAAGGTTTTATGGGATGCAAATGATGCAAAGATTATATTGTGTCAGTGTTTTCATATTGTTATTCATATCTCTATAATGTAATTCAACTGAAAATATGATTTTAGGTGCATAATTAAGATATACTATGGGCCCTAAAGGAAAAATAATACTCAATTGATTTTTGGTATTGACATGAATCTTTATTCAACGGCATTCATAGTTTAATAATAATGTTGGGTAGTATAAATCTTGCAAGTATGTAGGATCACATTTTTTGAAAAAATACTCATTCAGACATAAAAGTCATCCTAACTAAAATTACTAATTTATTCAGGTAAACCACGAAGACCTTTATGCAAGATATTTGAGCATAATAGTCTATGACCTTTTTTAAACTTCAAATATTCAGCAGCATAAACAGTGGTAAATTTGCCTTAGATGATTTGGAAAATTGCCTGAGAAGAGTCAGGGTGCTGCAGATTATTCAATCCAACATTAAGCCTATAAATTGGAGAGCTGTAAAGCACTATGCACATGGGTACCAATGTGTCCTCATCTCCCTTTTAGTTATAGAATTTCATTGTAACAATATCCCTTTCAAATGTACCTATTGTTATGGATGGTAGTTCATTGATTCAGTCACATTTCTGGTCTTTTGTAGTACTGTTCAAGATCGTATTGTTTTCTTGACCAAACTAAAATAAAACAGATGCAAGTAAATCAGACAAAGATGTGAATTTGGCATATGAGTAGACAGAGGGTAGAATTAATGTTTCTTCCTTGTTTAGTTGAGCAGTACTAAACATTCTGTTACGGTGAACAAGCAGTAATGCTTTAGTAGTAAAAACTGCTAAGTTTTGCCAATTCTGAAATTTGTAATAAATTAAACATTAAAAAAAAGTAGAAGAATGGGCAGAAACGTGATACAAAATTTGGGAAATCTACTGAAAAAATAGGAAGACCTAACTGATCTCAAAGTGTTAAGAGCTAATGTTCATGTTAATTTTAAAAACAATCATTTGTTATATGGAAATCCTACCTCTGTAGACTTGAGCTTCACCTTAGTTACCAGAATAGCTCATTTATTGAATTACTCATTCAATAATACATATTGAATATGTGTGTGTGTTTATACATATAACTGTACTTAATGTTGTGTTAAGTGATGTGGGGGATGCACATTACATCTGGTCAAAATATAGCCATCTTGATACTCACTGTGAAGTGAGAGTAAGATGCTATCAGTACACAACAAAGCAGAATTCATTTTTGACTCTCAGTAAAATTACATTTGTGTTTTACAAGAAAAAAGAATCACTTCAAAATGTACCATGACCAATGTTTATAAAATTAATTTATCCATAAATGTTGATGCTAACAAGGGAGACTCAACAAAGTTTCAGACAAAGACAAAATGGCCATTTGATGCTTAGGTCCATGGTCTGTGATGTTCTTGCCTGGCAAGAAAATCCAGATATAATGTGAAGGTATACTGGAAAGGCGCTCAGATTAGTTATTAGGAATCCGTAAAAGGTTAAATAGGAAGCAAATACCATTTGTAGAATAAAACTCTTTATAAATATTCTGGACAAATCTTTTAATATTGATATTCTGTCTAAAACTTTACCGGAGTATATCATATCCTATTGTATCAATTTTGCTTTTATTCTTTTTTTAAAAATAATAGACTTTTTTCAGCTTCACAGCAGAATTGAGCAGAAAATACGGAGAATTCGCACATAGCCCTCCCCACCCACACATATATACTCCCCTACCCTCAGCATCCCTCATCAGTGTGGCATATTTGGTACACTTGATGAACCAACATTGCTTTTATTCTTAACCACATATTACTTTATAAGTAGTACAATGGAGAGGAAAAATTCTGAACTTTAGATAAATTTTCTTCATTTTTCTGTCTTTAACACAGTTTTAAACAGAAAATTATGATAGATTTAGATGTATAATAATTTTAATAGAATACTCCAATATAAATAAACCATTAAAGGAAAGATAAGATGCCAAAAATTATTCATAAAAATAGATTAATATTTGGAATATAGTCAGGGAATCATTTAAGAAGGATTTATTTGTCTACATTTTTCTTTCTAACTGAAGAAGAAACTTCATTCTTTGCATGTCACCATGGAGAAAGAATATGATTCATCAACAATTCAGAACATTTTATTTAGGCTCTCTGTAGAACAGTTTTGAAATTTTCGAGTAAAACAGCTAAAACTTTTAGATTTAGAGTATACTTTAGCATATTTCTAGACTTCAGTATTGCTACCTAATTATAAGTGTAACTTAACAAGATACAATCTTTAATCAATGCTCACCAGCTAGGAATTTTAATCTTTCCAGTTTACTACCTGCTTAAAGAACCAGGAGATTTAGTCTGCTGAATGAAAAATTAAAATTGCTTCCTTAAGAACTAATAGTAGGCAATAAAGTTCAGTACTTGAATGATATACCATATGCACAAATGTTTTATAGTTTTTTAAAAGTTATCCACAATACTTGACGGAGAATCACCAGTGAATTTCTATTTTTCTCAAAAAAATGTACTCTGGATATGGAATAAATAGAATTCCTTATATGCACCTTTATCTCAAATTTTGTTCCCAAATTGAAAAGAAATTTGTCGTGTTCTAAGTGTTACTTCTACTACTTCTGAACTTTGATCTCGCAGTCTTCCTCAATACTATACTCACTGCATATGACTTTTGGATTTTCACTATATGTCTCCCTAAAACCTTCATTTGCCCAACTAACTTCCTTAAGTATTATCAGTTTTTCCTTTGTAACTAAAAAGGCTATCCGTAGGGGAATATTTTAAAACTGTGAATATTCTGTTCTCTAATAAATGTTCGCCAATTGACTTTCTCTGATATTCTCTTAAGTTTCATGTTACATTGCAGATTGCATAATGGTAATTTGCTAATTCTGTTATTTCTTCTGCATTCGTTGCTGACATTTGTATGGAAGACGGTTCCTCTTTTTCAGGCCTCCTTATTTCCTTACCCCTTCCCACCATTGTAAGGGGTCACCTGATCACAATCATCTCTTTGGCCAGAGAGCTCTGTCTCACACATACTCCTCACCTTCAGCATGGCAAATGCTCTAGTCCTCCTCCATGCACTGACATCTGCCATCCTGGCCATCCCAGATATGCATAGGGACCTACTCAATCCCAATTTCTCTCATGGTTTTAAAAGGCTGAGGAATGATTAAACAAGGTATCCAGAAGAAGGAAGAACTTAGGTTATGAGTTTAGATTCAACAAGATTAAAGTTCAATGGCAACAAAATTTAGGTCTCAGGATTAAGGCTGAGGGATATGTTATTTATTTACTTACTTAAAAATTTAGTGGATAATTTCAAGAACAATAGAAGCAGAAAGAACAGCAGAACAAACCCTTAAATACCTGTCATGCCATTTCAACAACTCTTAATATTTTGTCAATTTTATTGCATCTTTTCCTCACTCTATTTTTATGTTGGATTATTTCAGTGCAAATTCTATGCCTCATGCCACTCCACCTGTCATATGTCAGTGTATATCAGTAACTGATAGGGTTTGTGGTAGGCAGAATTCTAAGATGGTGCCCACATCTCCTCCCAGTTACTCAATCGAACACTAAACTAGACACTGCTTGAAAGGATTTTGCAAAAGTAATTAAGTTTCTAAATTAGTGAACCTTAAAATAGTAAGAAATTTTTCTAAGTGGGCCTGGCCTAACACATGAGCCCTTTAAACCTAAGTCTAGAAGTCAGAGACAGAGAAGATCAGAGATTCAACACATGAGAAGGAATTGACATGCAAAATGTCCTTCATTACTAGCTTGAAGACAGAGGGGGCCAGATGGCAAAGAATGTGGTCTCTAGAAGCAGAGAGCAGCCTCTAGTCAACAGCAGACAAGAAAATGGGGACCCCAGTCCTAAAGCCACCGGGAACTGAATTCTGTCCACAATTATTTGACCTTGGATCCAGATGAGAATAGCAACCCTGAATGTCGCCTTGATTTCAGCAGTTCGGGAGTCTCAAAGAACCCAGCCATGCTGTACAAGCCTTCTGATCCACAGAAGCTGTAAGATAGTAAATGTGTATTGTTTCAAGCTGTTACGTTTGTGACATTCTGTTACAAAGCCACAGATAACTTATCTTTTTTTCTAAATATAACCACCATACTATTATCAGACCTAACAATCACTGCTTCCTGTGTATGATGTATGAGAGGTCTTAAAGGAGCTGGTAGTCTTGGCTGACATGTTAAATAGGCTTTTATGAACCAGTCAGGAAAGTTAACAACAGAGTATAACCTTATAACTATGGGGGAGCAAATCAAACAACTAAGATACAAATTAACTTTTGGATCACATCCCAGTAAAACTTGGAGTCTGTCTGTATTTCTCAAGCTAATCAGTTAAAGAGTTATAATCAAATGACTGTGGAGACCAAATTACTTAAAACATGTTAAATCACGTCCTAGTTAACCTCCCCTCTTTGATGAGTCTCTGCAATTTTAAATAATTCCAATGAGTCATGTTTCTAAAAGTTTTTTGAGTGTGTATCATGTACATTACATGAGTTATGTCTCTCAAAGGTGCTTTTCCCTTTTCATTCTCTTGTAGAACATCATCAACGCTTTCTCAAACACTCCTTGCACTTCAAGGTTTGGTTTTTAAATGAGCTATGTAAAGAAAAAGTACCTAACAAAGAGACATCCAGGTGTTAGATTTTTTTTTTTATTCTGATAGTGGTTACACAGTTGTCCATCATATTATTTTCTGACCTTACCCTTATTTCAGATTTTCTTTCCAAATTAAAAAGAAATTTGTCATGTTCTAAATACTACTTCTGCTGCTTCTGACATAAAATCCTTTGTGAACTTCAATCTCATGATCGTCCTCAGTACAGTACTCACTGGCTATTTCTTTGGGATTTTGACCATATAGCTCCTTAAAATCTTCATTTGCCCACTAACTTCCTTAAGTATTATAGCTCCTTCTTTAAAGACTTCTTCCAGATCTTATCTCTTCTTAGAAGTCTTACCAGGTTTTGTGGAAAGAAATTACTGGTGCATCTCACTCATCTTTAGCATAAGAACCACCAATGATTAATTCCTGAAGTCACATAATTACCTAATCAGACAAGCTGATTCCCAAACCTGTGCCTTGCAAGTTGAAGCCTATTCTGGTTTGTAGCAAATATTCAATGTGTCTTTGTTAACAACAACGGAAGCTATGGCAGTTGAACTTGCTTTGAATCTAAAGCCAACAGCACAGAAAACACAAGCATGGCTCGTTCTTAAAAGATTTCAATCAGTGGTTCTAAATATGTGAGACATATTTTTTCATGAAAGGTCTCCAAATCATACATGCATAGGTATTTCAGTAGTCTGGATATATATGTTCTGTAAGAACATGTGCTACTACTGTTCAAAGGTATGTAGGTGATTGTGTGAATAAGAATTGTTACTGAAATTTATGGTAGCTTTGTCCCTAAGTATTTTCCTAGTCCATGAATAATAAATATAGAAAGATAGTTCCACAGAAGTCTGCTATATTTCTGTGTAATTCATTTCTGAAAATATTATATATACACACATATATATATGAATATATACACATATATATATATATGAATCTGGAAGGCTGCATATAAAAATTGAATAGTTAATAATATCCCCAGCTAATTGAAACAAGGATGATCTTTATAGTTTTAAGTTCCTTATAGTTTTATGATGATCATATATTACTGGTATAACTCCCATTTACCAAAAAAATCCCATTTGTATTCATACTGTGTATATATACATGTATCTATATACCTATATCTACATCTATATCTGTCTATCCCCCCAAAAAAAAGTATTTTCAGGAAGCAAAAGTGCATCATGTCCTGACACTCAGATAGCACTGGGTAAGGCTGATTTAGTCGGGAACACAGAATAAAGGATTTGAGCTTTGATATTTTTGTGAATTTTCAGTCACTATGAAACATAATGTGACTTCACTTGAAGCTTTCTGAAAGCTGAGTAACTGCTGGTAATTGGCTTTGGGGAAGAAAAGAATGCATTAAGGCTCATGTAAATGTTTCGTAACAAAAGGCACATTGTGAAGCTTTACAATATGACCACCAGGGGCTCAGTCAGTAGTGGCCAAATGGACAACCATACTTGCCATCAAACGTCAGAACTGATCTTCAAAAGCCAAAAGTAGTTAACTCTGTTGACAAAGACAGCCACCAACAAAGAGCAGAGGTTAAATCCCCTCTAAGAAGTACCTCTTCTCTTTTGATGTTTACAGTCCCGCAGATTGTGAATCCCCACATTTTCAAATACAGTCTCACTCATTGCTCAAAATAAACGAACAAAAAGAAATAAATGAAGCCAATATATCATTTTAGGAGAGCCGCCAACGTCATACAACTCCATTGTTCCCTGGAAGTCTTGTTATAAAAGGGGCCACAGACATCTCACGGGGGCTGTGATTTGCGGCAGCCGCCACCAGTGGCTGTTGCATTGTTTTCTCTATGTTTAGGTGTGGCCAGTCCCCAGCAACTTTCCTCTGGGGACTGTTTTTCCTGACCTGACCCCCATTTTGAAACATGTTCTTCTGTTGTAGCGGTTTTGTGCCATTGAAGAAGAACATATCCTTTCTTTGTTTCACCATAGAAATAACAAACATAGCCCTTTCCCTGTTGGCAGAAGCGAAGTGTTTCACTATTAAAATGCCTCTGCTCAGGAATTTGAAAAGGTCTTACAGAAAAAGGGTGTTTCTGACAAGAAAGCTTTCTGTTAATGTAATTGATCTGCTAGCACATGAAGACTCTTAGAATTCATATAATTATTTGATTAAAATCATAATGACTGTTCCAGGAATGAAAAGTACTGTATCTTTAAATCATTTTATGTTTATGAAAAGATAAAATGAAAATGGAATGTTGACCAAAAATTTAATCAAGAAGTTATTCAAATACGTTAAATGGATTAAAAAATGAAAAATATTTTTTAAGTATTCTGTTTTATTTTATATTACTTATCCAAAAAGATTTGAAAGATTATTATTTATATTTTATAATTCATTAGTTCCAAATATAATTTTTTGAGAAATTGCTATGGGCAAGAAACTGAAATGGGACAAAAGCAAAGTAAAGCATATTTTTCCCACTTTGGAGTGGACAATATATAGTATATTTTCTTGATTCTAAGACTATTTTTGTTTCCCTATTTGAATAGGTCTCAAATCAAGATTGGCCTTTCAGTTAACGCATATATTAGAAAAAAAAGTTTTTAATTATTTTTTCATCTTATGTTTGATTCCGTTATTCTGCTGTACCTCATTGTCTAGAAGCCAGAATCAGAAGTTGGCACACCACTTAATATCATGGGAATGTTCCAAATCTCATTAGGGATAAGAGACTGCATAGGCAAGGTCTGGAAAGAATCCTAGTCAACACCAGGTTATTTTTCTGGCTGCCTTACTCTACGTGAATAAGTGTTTCTGCCCCTAGAGAATCTGACATATGTCCTAATAACTTCATGCAAGAAGATTTTGGAAAAAGGCATCATTACTTGGTCTGGGAAATTAGGAAAGCTTTCAGGATTCTGTAGCTGCCAGATTATTCTTATTGAAGCATTGTTTTGTTTATATCATTTCCCTGTTCAAAAATATTAACTGTCTCCCATTCTAAGGCCCTAAAATTTGATCAAAGGCTCAAATTCAGTTGGACTTCTATTGACGCCTCCTGTATTCTAGGATCGAGAGTAAGGCTGAGTGCTTACAATGTGGCTCATGTGACTGAGGACTGAATTGTTAATTGTATTTAATTTTAATTAATTAAAAAATGAAATGATATAATTGCTATATTGATCACATGTCGAAACGGTAATATTTCTATATACTGAGTTAAATGAAATACCTTACAAAATTTCATTTCACCTGTTTCTCTTTAATGTAACAACTGGGAAAATTTAAATGATGTGTGTGTCTTGTATTATATTTCTATTGAGCAATCCTAGTCTAGGAATAGTGAAAAAGCTTTATTTTATTGATGATATTCCGTACTTCAAGAAAATATGCCTCCTCCTCCAGAGTTTCCTTCCTGATTAAGAAGGCTGTAGTTGCAAGTGACAGAAATCTAAAACTTTATTGGGTCAATATGTGAAAAGAAGAGAGATAAGGGTTCAGACATAGTTGGAGTCAGGGACTCTGATGATGTCATCAGAATTCAGTCTTATTTGCTTGCCAATCTCAGCAAAAGCAGAGTTTAAAATGTCTAGAAATAAGTCTTATTGACTGGCTTGAATCCTTTGCCCATCTTTGAACCAATCATCATAGCAACAAAAAAGAACTGAACTTACCTGCCAGACATTGGTCACGTGTCAAAGTGTAAGGACAATCAATACCATTCACTTTACGTGGGCTGATACTAAGGGTTAGCCTGTTCCTCAGAGAAAAATCAGGAAACTTGTTACAAGAAGAAAAAGAATCAGTAATGTGGGTAAGAAAAGAGCAGCCAGAGAGGATCTACAGCTATAGGGAGAAAAATGTTTCCACTTCCTAAACTGTACCCTGACAGGATGAGGGGGACAAAGTAAATACCAATACATAGTCCAGATTTTCTCTTTATCTTATGCTGGTACATCCATTGGCTAAATTTAACCAGAAGGAAGAGGGCACGAGAGCCTAGTGATGTGGTGAGTAGACATCAGCTTCTAGGCAAAAAAAAAAAAAAAGCAGAGCAGGAAAGGGTGAGATACACAGAGATACCCTGCAGAGTTCAATTATTCTTTTTGTGTTCCTGGCCTCTAATGTAATTTCTGGTTCTTTTCATTTATTTTTCTTAATGAACACAATAAATGTAATATAAACGTAGAATAGATGTGATTTAATTTGTAAACCTTTTGCAATGTTTTCAAATAAAGAAATACATTCATGAACTAGAAGAAAAAATTTTGCCCAGTTTTGTATTTTCAAATTAGATTTGGAAAGTATCAGCATCACACCTATCAGAAAACTTATTCTGCTTCACCCTTTACCTGGGTATCTAACTGATCCTCCCAGAACCCCAGCAAAGTTGATATTCTCATCCCTCTTTTCAAATAAGGAACTAAGGGTTAGGTTAAAGGTACTTGAGAATGATCAGACAATGCTTTTCTCTTCGATTCTCTAGCTGCACAAAAACAAAACAGAAAAATTATATGAATGCTTAAATATTATGGCCATTTCTTTCATAAGTTAAATATACAATGAATGAATCAGAAGAACTTATCTCAGTGGTGATAGCAGATAGCAACTGAAATATCGCTACCTCTGTAGTTTGAAAGTGACCATGAAAATGTGTCTTAAGAAAAAAAGGTGGCTAAAAGCATGAATACATTTATTTTGTTTTAATTGAAATCTGTTTTCAGGAACATATGCACAGATGCTTGCTTACTTTTAGTGATAAATGCATAATAGTAGGAAAAAATGAAGGAAACAGAGATTGACAACCATAATGATAAATGTGGATGAAAATAATGGAAAATATGGAAGCTGTATAATATTTTTCCAATCTACATGATTTTGAAAGTTCTTTGGAAGGGTATTATGAATGCTCTACATGCAAGATATGACAATTACTGTGTTACTGCCTTTCTTTATCAAAATACCCTTTTGTAAGAAAATAGGGCTTAATTTTTATTTTTAAAAAGGTATTTTCTTGTATCAGATATATTATTCCTAATTTATTTTTAATGCAAAATATAGTGTAATACTAACATAAACTCCTGATACATATTGAAGTATATCTTGCAAGTATGTGCTACTTGCCATATAAAAGAGCTAACATTTTATTGTACTTATGATACCCAGTAACAATGAACACCATTAAGCTCTAAAGTGTGATCTCAAAAACCCCTGTCCTACTAAAAGGAACCAAGGTCCTTTAGAGAAATGGCCAAGTTCAGGCCTGTGGTAGGAAACACACAAAATAAGCCTGGGTCACCTCATTGTTCCAAAAAGCAAGTGCATTATCAAAGAATATTGGAGTCATCGCAAAAACTTACAGTAGCCAATGACTGGAGCATTAAAAAAGGAAGAATGTTTCCATACATTGAAACAGAAGATAAATTTAACCCTACAAATCAATAGTATGTTGACAGTTACCCAATAAATAGGTGTCTAGAATGAAGGAACAGACAATTTACAAAACAGGAAATATAAAGGGAGATACAAACATTACAATATGTTCAATCTCCAAACTAATCAGGGAATATAAATTAAAAGTATTAAGACAACATTTTCTTAGCAAATCTTTGAAAGTTTGATCATATTAAATATTGGCAAAGGAGGTTAAAAAAAATAGGAAATGTTGGAAATTCAAACGGGTAAAGCTTTTTTTGACTGGGCAATTTTGCAGTGACAATATTTTAAATGTTTGTACTCCAACAATTTTACTTCCCCATGTCTACCTTAAAGAGAGACTTGCATATACTTTTTAAAGAAACAGCTGTAATGCTGCTGGCTGTCTAAATTATTTTTAATTGTGAAGAAGTTATACAAATTCTATGAATAGAGGAATTAGATATATATGAATCAGTTCAAAAGAATGACTTGGAGATATCTTCAAGCCATATTTTTAAGTTTAAAAAAAAGTCACAGTGAGGGGGTTGGGGTATATATCTCAGTGGTAGAGTGTATGCTTAACAAGCACAGAGTCCTGGGTTTAATCCCCAGTACCTCCGTTTAAAAAATTAACTTAAATTTAAAAAAAAATCACAGTGAAAAATACACAGTATCATGTTATTCATAAATTATTAATCCCATATGTTATATATATACACACACACACACACACACACACACACACACACACACACATATACATGTTATATACATATAGGAAATAGATCTGCAAAGATATACCTCAAACTGATGCCTCTAGGGAAGAGAATCCTTTTAAAGGGAAATAGAATGGAGTTTTGCTTTATCTGTATTTGTATACTGTAATCACAATAAAGTAAGTATCCTTCATTTTGTAATTTTTTCAATGTTAAGAAAAAAATCTTTTAATAACCCTCTAAAGTTGTCATTTAAGTCCCCACTTTATGGAGGTCTCAGAAATAATGGCTAACATGCCCAAAGTTAAGTAATAGCAGAGGTGAAAATTAATTCAGACTGATCTTGGGGCCAGCAGTCAAGCTCTTCTCTTTAGATCACAAGTAAAAATGATCTTGTATTTTGCACTAGTTAAAACTTCTTTAAGGAGAAACCTATTTTGGAGACAGATTTGGGAGCAATAAATATTTGCTTATTGAAACCATGGACTTATATTGAGGAAATTGTGGGTAAGGAGAAGGGCAGGCCCAAAAGAGAGAAGTGGCAACATTTAGTGGATGAACATAGTTAAGGAACCCTATAAGAAACTCAAAGAAAAACCTGGTACATAATCAGAAGGAGAGGATGAAGTCAAGAACTCAAGCACAAAGACCACTTCTAGGAGGAGGCAGTGGTCAACAGTAGCAAATGTTGCACAGAGGTCAAGTATGAGGGCCTTGAAGCATCATTTGGATTTGGTAACAAGGTTATTTGGTGACTTTGTCTTGGTGTCCAGGACAGACAGAAACCAGAATGCAGAGGGAGAAGCAGGTGGAAGATGGGAGGCTTTAACAGTACGGCAGGTCCTCAAAAATTTAAACATAGAAGAACCACATAATTTCACTTCTGAATATATACTCAAAAGAATGGAAAGCAGAAACTCAAACAGATATTTATACACTTATATTCATAGCAGCATTATTTACAACAGCCAAAAGGTGGAAGCAACCCAAGTATAAGTATCCATGAGGGATGAATGGATAAACAAAATGCAAAATATAAAATTATATATATATAATTATATATATATACACACACATACATTTTATATATATGTAAATGGGGTGTGTGTATATGTATGTATATATAATGGAATATCATTCAAACTTCCAAAGGAAGAAGATTCTGACACATGCTACAACATGGATGAACCTAAGTGAAATAAGCAGCCATGAGGACGAATATTCTATAGTCCCACTTATATGAGGTAACTGGATTAGTCAATTCTTAGAGACAAAGCAGAATGGTGGTTGCCAGGGCTTGGGTTGTGGAAGGAGGATTGGGCAGTTATTGTTTAATGAATACAGAGTTTCAATTTGGGAGGATGAAAAGATCTGGAGACGGGGTGGTGATGATTGTACAACAGTGTGCAAATACTTAATGTCTCTGGAATATGTGCTTAAAAATGGCAAAAATGGTCAGTTTTATTTATGCATTTTCTACCACACACACCAGCAAATGCTATGATGAGTTGAAGGAAGTCAGGGATGACAACTTTCTCAAATAAGAAAGTAATAGGGCAGTTCAGTCAGAGGAGATGTTTTTATGACAGAGGAAACTTGAGCACATTCACTAGCCTGGAAAGGATCATTAGAGAAGCAGAAATAGACACCCATCACCCAGGTAAAAGGGCACAAACACTGAGCTAGCGTATTAAAGTCACCCACAGATGCTGAGCACTGTGCTTCCAGGACAGAGTCTGGGCCTCTGGGGTGATGTGAGAGGGGGGCAGAGGGGCCTAGTGTTTTATAACAATATTCAAACACAATAGTATTTAAAATTCATCAAAACACACAGAGTCTAAGCAATGGCAATCACATCAATAGCTTTTTCTTCAAAAATTTTCCTTAAAGTATCTCACTAAAGAATTCAAGTCAAATTTTATGTCAGTGACACTCTGGTGGGTTTTTTTTTTTTTTTTTTAGTTTGGTTTGGTTTTGGGTTTTGGGTTTTTTTTTTATGGGGGAGGCAGCTTTCTTATTATTCATTTGTTTTTACTTACTGTAAATTTACATTGAGTATGACTTGAGATGAAATGGAAAATGTTTCCATTTTTAATCATCCCCTAATTATTTTTTATTGCCCCTTTGAAAATATGGCTAAGTGAAAAAGCAGAATGTGATACCCTGAGAGCATGGTGGTTTCTGAAGTCCAGAAAGTGGTTCTTGCAATGCGTGGAGGTTTGCATAATTACTTAATTATTCTTGCAATCCACTCCCTTCCTCTTCCCTAACGAGCAAGGGGCAGGGGAGGGACTGCCACATACAAATTGCAGCTGCTCATTTGCTCCCATTACCCAGTAACCTGGGAGAAGTATATACGTGAGCATTTCCTTTTATTTGAAGTCGACAAAAATATTTGCATTGATCAACTGTTTTTATGTCCTTTTTCGAACACTGTCTCTACTATCTTGTAGATATTTTCAATTTATGTTCCAACTTGTTAGAAACTTTACCAGTTAAATGTTCAGTATTGCAGGATCTGCACCTGTTTCTCATTCTTGTGGCTGAAGTTGAGAGAGACCATAGCTCAGGAACAAGCAACAGTTTCAGTTTTGCAATGCTTTATCTACATGTAACAGGCAACTATTCATGAGAAAGGAAGTTTAAGACTTGTAGGCAAAAAAACCACTACTCAGATTCCAGGAAAATGTTCGTCTACTGAAGTTTTTTCTCTTCTTTTTTAACTCTTTACCAGATTCTATAGTCAGATTAACATTTAGGTCATACTCCAAAATACTTTAAATTAATTAGCCTTATAAAAGCAAGTTTATTCCTCCTTTATCAGCTTGACAGTTTTCTTCTGCATAGAGCAGTATTTTCTGTTTTTCTATAATTATCATTTAGCCACACAGGAGTTGGTTACTTATGTAAATAAGCATTACTTAATTAAATATAGATTTTGATAACTCAACTTTTCTAAAATTTGCTTACACATGTAAATATGTGTATACGTTAATTATATATCTATATACATAATTTATAGCCCGTTAACCATGATTTCAAGCATGAGCTTTGTGAATCATTTTCCCTTCTCCATTGAATTTATAAAGCATAATGACTGATGTTTCACAACTTCCTCTTTTGGTAGACTATCCTTTCAGAGAGAAAAAAAAAACTGTGTCTAGAGAAGAGAGCCAAGCAGAGAACAGAGCTCTTCGCAGTGCTGGTAGTCAAACTCAACTATTTAAGCAGCTCAACAAGCAACTGTAAATAAGACATAGAGGTAAGAAGAAAGTGTTACTTGCTATTTTTTTTTAAATTTTATTTGGATAGCTATTTAGAGAACAAGAATTTAAATGCTGGCTGGATTACAAAGTAGGTTAGATAAAAGTGATACCTTTCTCAAGTAAGTCAATATTTTTTTTTTACATTTTTTATTGATTCATAATCATTTTACAGTGTTGTGTCAAATTCCAGTGTTCAGCACAATTTTTCAGTCATTCATGGAGTCAATATTTTAAATGAAGAAGTTTTACAAATTTGCAGTATCAACTTCACACACAATCTTTAAAAAGTTGTAAAAATTTGAAGTTCTTATCAATCACTAAATTATTTTAACTACAAGGTAAAACATTTTTTTCATAATTTTGTACACAATTTAGTAATTTAAAAATTTTATATTAATAATAAAATTTGAGAAATTTTTCTTCCCCTAGCTCTAGTAAATTCCTAACATTTTGTAATATCAATTTGTTAGTTTTGCATGCTATTAATTTGACATTTTTCAGGAAAAAATATTCTTGCATTTGTTTACCCAGTGTGAAAATATATTGTACTATATAAAATGTGACATTTCAATGTTATTTTTAATATTATCACATTATGATGATATTTAAATACTTTAGAAAAGCAATTTATAGTGTAGACAGAATGGTTTTTAAAATCTAAATAAGTAAACTTGACTAGAAATTCATGATTGCCTTAGTAAGATCAATTTATGGTTTAATGCTTAAAAATCGAGCAAGAACTAAAACAAAGTAAGACCATTTGGGTTCATAACTGGAAATCAAGCTAAGCTGAAACTGATCTCATTAGGAAATTCTAAAGTAACCTAAATCCAGCAGAAATTTTTTTTCTTGTTTGTCCCAATCTAGAGTAATGTTTATACATATTAACTACTTAATACAATTGTATTCATTATATAGCAATTTTTAAATCTTCCTTTTAAAAGCAGTTGGATTTTATATACTTTGGTAAAAAATATTGCAGTTTATTTTAATATATATTTTAAAAGAAACTGTAGTTACATATATTTATACATTGAAATAATATATATATTCAAATAACATATTTGAATGCTTGCTTAATTTGGTTTCCTTTTAATATTAGAGTAACCGCATGGCTTCCAGAAAAGAAAGTCTGCATTGTTCCATCAATTAATAGATATAATTTTTTATCAGTCTTGGTAAACAGTGCTGTCATACTGGTTCAGTTACATTACCTGGGGAAAAAAAGCTTTTTAAAAAATATATATTCTCATGCAATGAAACGAGAGTTACTGTCTTTTGATTACAGAAAAGAAAAACAGACTGTTAGTGTTATAAATTCAGGAAAAAAACTGTTGACTCGAGTTTAACATCCTAACTAGATCAACATGTTAAAATTAAGTTGATAATTATGAGAAATCCATTAAAATTGTGCATCTTCATCTCTAGGTATCACACGCTCATTAAATACAACTACTTCCATCAGAACTTCATTGTTATTTGCAACAATACCATTTTTAATGTCTTTCTCTTTTAAAAAAATGATGGAAGTATTTTTAAATGTCCAGAATTTTAAGTATGAGATATTTTAACATCATGAACGATTAAGTGCGGAGGGTATGCTATACACATTGTGTGGTATTACACTGAATAACTGATAACAACCAAGAGAAAACATAGCCTAGGGGAATTACAATCTAAATTAATCACCGCTATAATTCAGAACAGCAAATGAAGGCTGAAGAAGCAGATAAAATGCTATCTTGCTGGCAAGACAGATGTGTTGATGTTGTTGTTGGTGAGAATTATCAAAGTCTCTAAATGAACAGCCTAGTCCTAAATTATGGAAAATAAGCTTAGAATTTGCTCTGCCTTTGAGAAAATTATATCTACAGAAAAAAATTAGTGCCTATCTGGTTGTGTTTGCATAAATCATACAGATTGTTGAAGGGGATGTTCTTGGCATTATTAGGAGAACAGCTGGGTGCACTGCATAGGCTTTTTATTTCACACACTGTCATTAAAACGAAGGATTTAGACCCTGCCCAAAATCCAAAAATTTTAAGTAAAATTAGATACAATATTGTAAATAATTTGTTGCTGGAAAACATAAATTTTGACTTTTGAACTATAGACATTATGTTTTTTAAGATTACATTCATGTGACACACTAAGACGTAAATTTTCATTGAATCTAATAAACGTTGAAATTGGATGACTGCTGTTCGGCATTGTGAAATTTTATACCTGTCTTAATGAGGCATGGTTGACTATGTGGCATGTGGGTGATCTTGCTGGGGATCTACCTGTCAATCAAGATCCAGGCTTGCTCCAGCTAATCTCACAGTTCAGTGGATGTCTCCCTCCTCTTTCACAGAACTTTCCAAAGCTGCCCACTTGTAGAACAGAACGACCTGCTAATAGAGTGTTCTATCCCACCCTGGCAAATATATCATCTTTCAAATAGTAATTTCACTTTGAAACAATGATGTTGTTTGTTTTTGACAAAACTGGATTTCCAAAAGGATTTTTTTAAACATTGAAACATTTGCTTTGTTTTCCCTTCTTTTGGCCATTTCCCCATTTGCAAAAAAAAAAAAAAAACAAGAGAACGTTGCTGCCTGAAAGACTCTGGTTCAGGTATAGATTAAGAAGGATAGCGTGTTCTAAATACAGAAACAAAAATTCTCTACATCTAGGTAATGTGGGTCTTTCAGCCTTTTAAAAGCAAATTTATATCCACCCACATCTGTTGATCTTCTATTTATTTTTAATGGATATGACTTCTAAAGAAGTGCCACCAGTAGGATATTCACGTTTATTTTATTAACGAAAGTATGTGCTAATAAGTGGGGAAATTATTGTGTTCCCAAAAACATGCATTGTGGCAGTACATGTTGTCTGTGGGATAGACTATGTATCTCATTTCCATAGAAGAAGTGATTTCTGCAAATATAAAGAATAAGGGCAAGGCCTTTTATATTTCTGGATATCCCCATTTAAAACAATATGCTTAATACAGTCTAATTTACACATCTGCATTGTAAAAAATAAAAACACTGCTAATTCTTAAAATATTTTAAATGCAAATTATTTGTTTGAGCATTATTGTTATATTTCCAACACTACCTGACATCATTGATATTTTTAATTATTTGACATGAACTAAAATCAGAAAGTTAGATTTGATGTTTTCCAAATTGCTTTCAGCTTTATTTTTTCAGCATTCTATGCATGTACAAGAAGTAAGTTTAATTTTCCAGTATTATTGAGGAAAATATTAAATTTGTATTTTTAAATCCAAATTTAAAGAAAAATGGTACTAAACCCATTAATTAATATTAGAACCATAGAAAGTAGATCAGAAATGAAGTTAGCCTACTGGTGTTGCTCCACGGACGAGTATAAAATGTCACACCTCATTGTTATTTTGTTTTACAGATAGTTCATCATAAGTTTTTAGTTTTTTATATATGTAGTGATTATCTCTTCAAAATTCTTCTTACTTTGGAAATGATTTAAATAGTAATATGATCTTTAAAAACATCACTAGTTTGTTTTGCTTCTGAAAAAAAATAGAATTTTTCTTCAAGAACTTTAATTTATTTTCACTTTTCATAAGAAAAAAATTTAAGGAGATACATTTAGTGTTTTCCTGTGTTGGTGAACAAAGCTAAATTAGGGGAAAGGCAAAAACATTCTCTATGCAATTAGGTGGCTGAGTAAAATAAAATCAGATATCTGATGGCAACAAATTTTTTTAATGTTCACTAAAAATGCTTGTTGTATTTTATTTACTTGAATTTTTCTATTTGGAAGTAATTTTAAGCTCAAAAAAGTTGTAAAAATAAAAATAGTATATTGAATTCCCATATACCTTTATCCAGTTTTGCTTAATCTTAATATTTTACCCCATTTGCTTTATAATTTGCTCTCATTCTTTCTATCTCATTTTTTTTCAACTACTTGAGGGCAAGTTACAAACAGCATGGCCCTTTACTTCAGTGTGTAATTACTGAAAATAGAAAAAGTAACTTGTTTTAGAATTACATCTACTTCATAAATTTACACGGATACAATTCTTTTATCTCATACTTTTCCAAATTCCAATTTTGCTATTTATCTAATAATACCCTTTATAATATTTCCCCTTCCAGTAAAGGATCCAGTCTAGACTCAAGTATCACATTTAGTTGTAATGTCTCTTTAGCCTCCCTTAATCTGGAACATTTCCACAGCATTTCTTTGCCTTTTATGGAACTGAAAATTTTAAAGAAGACAACTTATTCACCTATCCTTGTTTCTTTTTTTCTTTTTAACAGAGAGTTCCTCATTTTGTATTTGACATTTTTTCATGGTTAGATTGTGGTTATACATTTTCTGCTAGAATACTATTCTAGAATTCTGTTCACCAACACAGGAAAACAATAAATACATCTGCTTGAATTTTTTTTCCTTATGAAAAGTGAAAATAAATGGAACTACGGCATATATAGTTGTTGTTTCCTCTCCTGCTGTCACATCTAGAGGCGTGTGATACACTGGAGATGATAATTTAGGTCGCCTAGTCAAGGTGTTGCCTAATTTCTCCATTTTATATTAATGGCTTCTCATGGACAATAACTCCTGGGGTTTAGCGTTAACTGATGTTCTTATCGGATGCAGTCTGTGCTGTACTGGTTACAAATGATGATTTTCCAACTCCAGCATTCCTTCCTTGCACATTCGTTTCAGTCTTGTGCTTTCTAGTATAAGCAAAAAACAAAAAACAAACAAACAAAAACCTCTCTCCTCTCCCATTTATGTAATTATTATGTATCTACCTGTTACTGATATGAGCTCATGAATTTCTGTCTTTCCAGTGGTTTATAAATCATTACTGCCTTAATTACTTTGGTGTTCAAATTGTCCACATTTGAACAATGGAGCTTTTTCTTTCTGACTTCTGATGTCTTTGTAGCATGCCCCATCACATTGGTGAGAAGAAAAAGATGTTCTAGGTTGATCTGGTTCCCCTCCTGTCTTACCCCTGGAATCATTCATTTCTCATTTCTTTCAGTGGAGAATCGTGTTAGAGGTTAAGATCTAGGTGTTTAGCATACTCACTGCCACTGGAGTGTTTTTTCCTTCTTGACTCTTTCAGCAGAACTATATCAATGTGTATACATATAGAGAGATGTAAAGACACACATATGCATTCAAAAATGCATATGCATGCATACAGAAAAACATATATATACATATATGTATGTTTTGGACATCATGTGCTTGCTCAATTCCATAATACATCTAAAACAATTTCTGAATTGCTTTACCCAAACCACTACTATTATAAACAAGCCTACTGAAAAAGAGGGCAGAGTGCACCTCTGCCCCCCACACCCATACCCCACCAAATACTGTGTTTGTAAATTACTGGATGAGGAAGTCTCCTTCCTTCCTTCCTTCCTTCCTTCCTTCCTTCCTTCCTTCCTTCCTTCCTTCCTTCCTTCCTCTTCTCTCCCTTCATCCCTCACTCTTTCTTCTTTCTTCTTTCCAGTCAGGAACATCATAATATTCATTTAAAATACAATTATGTTCATTTATTTCAGTTTGTTTTCAGTTTAAAGATTTTTTTCCCTTTGCATTCTTATTGCTTTAATTTTTTTAAAAAATGATTTGTTTTTTTTAAGCCATAGAGATGAAATGCTACTGGGGTCATTTCTGTTAAACAAATCTGATACAACCTAATTCAAATGTTATGATACAATTCAGAAATACCTATTTGTGTTATTGGTTGGAACTTTATCTTTATATTTCAGTTCTATGCAATCTACACTTAGTCTAAAGTCAGTTATTCCCTTGGGTATTCCAAAAAGTGACAGTTTCAGATAAGAAAGTGGATATCTGTGCCAAGCTTATGAGTTTATTATTCCAGAGGCTTTTAAAAGTTAATTGTGCATATATCATTACCCTTACCAAAAAAAAATTAGATAAGGAAAATAAGATAAGAAGCAACTATGAATTTGTGTAGTCCATAAACACTGGAAAAAATTCTCACCCTTCTATAAAAGTGATTCAAAAATGTTCCTGCCCCAGCCCTCCCCCATATTCTACTTCAGCTCTCATGACTATGAATACATCCTAATATTTGTGGTAGCAAGAGAAAGTATGCTGATGTCAAAAGATTCATTTTCAATTTCAATTCTGTCACTTACTGACTGGGGATCTTAGATAAGTTACTTGTCTTCCCTCTCCATGTTTCTGGTACCATACCTTTAAATTTTTAAAAATCCATAGCTCCTTAACTTTCTGCCAACTTCTGGATTCATACCTCAAAATGAATATTAAACCTCAGATATGAACAAGAATGTCAAATAAATGTCCAAAATAAAACTCCTCATTGCCTACCCTTCGCTGCTCCATCCCGTCTTCTTTGGTCAGTAAATGGCATCATCTTATAGTTAAGTTATCTAGGTCCCAACCATACATCCCAACACTGACTAGGCTCAGCCCTTCTACCATCTTGAGCAGGGTGTGAGACACTGTCACTCTTGTTGAAGGCATCTCTGTTCTTGTTGTGTCCTCCTAAAAATTATCTTTTTCTACCCTTGCATCCTTGCCAACATGACTTTTCAAAATACAAATCAAATCACGTGACTCACTGCACAAAATTCTTCAAGGGCTTCCTATTTTAATTGGGAGAAAATCAAGCTCCTCACTAGAGCTTCTATGTCTCGGCTTCCACCTACATCTCCTCCTCATCTCCTACTTTTCATCCCTTCATTCACTATGCTCTGGCTCCATTCTTCATTTTGCTTTTAGGGTATCTTAACCTCATTCCTGATTCAGGGACCTTGTACATTGCACAGGGACTTTCCTGGCAGCTCTTCCCACCTATATTACTGTGGCACAGTCCTTCTCTATTCAGATCTATGCTCGTATGTTCATCCAAAGGGATGTCTTCCGTGACCAACCACATATTTTATTATGTCCCTAACCCAGTCACTCTCTATCCTTTTTACCTTGTTTAAATTTTCTTGACAGCGCTTAAATTTTTATCTTTATTTCTTTATTCAATTATTTATTGTCTGTTCCTCCTACTAGAATGTAAGTTCCATGAGGGCAGGGATTTTGTTTGTTTTGTTCATGCTATATCCTCAGTAGCAACAACACTGCATGGAACATAGTAGGTACTCAGATAAATGATGATTAAGCCAAAAGGCCTCAGCATTTCTAAGCCTCATGTACAAATAAAACAGGCGTAATAAAAATACCAGCGACCTCCTAGGGTTGTCTGGGGGAGGCCATGTTATGGTGGTGCTCTAAACAGGCATGCGGTCGTCAGGTGGGGATACTTCTGTTACCGCTGAGTGAAAGGAACTGAAACGAAAAAGTGGCCCCTGGAGACAACAAACAGACCAAGAAGTTCTCTTTTTTTTTTTTTTTTTTTTTTTTTTTTGTCTGTGTTGGCTCTTTTCCACTGAGCTAAAAGGAGGTGAGTTCATAGCAGCTGCCGCTAACCTCTTAGTGTCCGGAGGGGCAAGCACTGTGCGTTGCTGCCCCACTGCTTTTGCACTTGTTCTGCCCCTGCCCTCACCACCAAAGAAACATGCTCCTGCTCTTCTTTGCCAGTTAGGATTCATTGCTTTCTTCAAGCCAGATGGAAGAGCAATCTCCTTCCAGAATCCTTTCTTGATAAACCATCTGTCTGTGCTGTCCTCATGGCTATGCATATAGTTCACATATTGTTTTGGAATTATTTCCTGGTTCTACTTTTCGTCTTGAAGGGGATTATAAAGCCACTCTAGGAAAACTGTTTTTGGAGGGTTTTGGTGCGTGAGAAATGTCACGTTCAAGGTTATAAATATGTAACTTGGTTCTTGGGATCATTAGGCCCCAAATGGTAACAGGATGATGATGATAATGATCGCTCTATTATTTACATTTTAGCAGTTTTTTTTTAGTACCATTGTGTATCACTTTTTAATACTATTTTCAGTACCATTTAAAAAACATTATCATAGGGTAGAGGGTATAGCTCAGTGGTAGAGTGCATGAGGTCCTGGGATCAATTCTCAGTACCTCCATTAAAAAAAATATTATTGTATGTCAGGTGCTTTGCATAAGTAACTAATTTAATACCCTCACCAACTCTGTTAAATAAGTACTATTATTCTGAATTTACAGATTTAAGAAAAAAGAGGTTGAGAGGTCGCTCGATAATGGTCACAAACTGAACTTGGTGTATCTTTCTCCAAGCTGGGTCTTCATCATGTAATTATAATGCCTCTACTAATTTTTTGAGAAGTAAGGTAGACAAAGCTGTGGTTTAGATATTGTTAAAAGTTTATAGATTGTGTGGTACAGCCCCTGCCTCAGAAATCTAAAAGTCTAGGAGGACGAATAGTAAAAGAAGTGGATTTTGAGACACAGTATGAAAAACATAAGGGGTCACCTGAGACATCAAAATAATTGAAAGTTATACTTCTGGGTGCAGTGATGGCACAAGGCTCCCTGAAGGAAGTAGCTTTAAAGTTGAACCACCCATCAAAATTTTATCTTCGGTAGAAAAGAGGTAATAATTTTGTTGGAAATATTCAGAAAAATTTCAAAGAAATTTTAACAATGTTAATATTATGTGCATTTAATATTGAGTCACTTTTTTTTTCTATTCTACTGTCCTACCATAGGAGGTATTTGGTGACCCTGACTTTGTGGTTCTTCTCAGGAAGTGGGTTATATGAAAGGAGGATTTTAATTCTTGTGAAAAGACACTATTTTTATTTTGAAGTGTGGCTATTCATTTATTCAGATATCAAGCCTTGTGCATTGAGCACTGTTCTAGATGCTGGGGAAACAGTGATATACAAGACCAAATTTCTACCCTCAAGAAGCTGAACTTCAGTCTAGTTGGGATTAACAATGAGCAAACCAGTAAACACATAAAGTCTTAAAAGGGAATTTCAGATGCTCATTCAACATGAAGAAAATTCAGCAAACTAAAAGGACAGAGAGACAACTGGCTTCCGGAGGTGGCCTCTCTGAAATGGTAATACTTAAGCTAAGATCTGAATGCTGAGAAAGCCGAGTGCCCTGTGGAGGACTCTGGGGAGAGTGGCCCCGGGAGAGTGAAGGGCAAGTGCAGAGGCAGGAGTGAGCTTGGCATATCTGAGATGCAGAAAGGAGGGGTCCAGGTCTCAGAGGGAAGTGGGAGATGAAGCTAAGACTGTTCACCTAGGTTGTAGGCCAAGGAAAGGAGCTGTGCATTGTGAGCAAACATCTGCAAGGATGTGCACACGTGTGGATGGGGTAGAGGAGTCAATGAATGAGCCATTCATTATCTGTGTTTAACGCAGACCAGGAAAAACTGTTGTTTGAAGAGAAGCAGGAATTACCACATAGGTCAAAAGCTTTCTTAGAGACAATTTATTATATTTAGATAAATTTCAGATAAGCTCAGTTTACCTTCAGAGGTTAAATACATTTTCTTGCCTTTTCATTTCCATTATAGGTGTGAGTTTGAAAAAAGTGAAAAGGGCTCAAGTGTTATTTAAATCTGTCAACTTAAGATTTTTCAGCAAAATTGCTGTGGACTAATTGACCCCAATCATAGCCATTGAAAATAGGTTCACCAATGTCTGGTAATGGGGTCATCAGGCACCTTCATCTCTGCATGGAGACGAGGTAGAAAAGACTGGAGAAAAGGCTGTTCTCTAGTCTCTGGGGACAACAGATGCTCCTTTGTTTATTCTTCCTAAATCCCAGTGCCAATGATGACAGGGACCCTTGCAACGTCAACCTGTTCCTTTTATAAGTAGCAGTAACTTACTCTGCATTTTCCAAGGTAATTATAAATTTCCTCTGATTTATTTTTATTATCCCAAGAGATCCAAAAGACCCAATTATTACATTTTAAATCCTAGAGTTAGTGGGACACAATTTTTTGAGGGAGTTGGGAGGCTGAGTGCGATTTGGGAAGGGAATATAAACTAGTTTACTGAAAAGGACATTTTTTTTAATGGAGTAAACACTTAATATCTGAGAACAAATGGCTCCCCCTATACTTAAGAAGTTAACTACAACTAATATGATTTCTTCTATTTTTGGTTTGCGTTAAGAGCTGACAAAGAAGACCTTGGACTGAGTGTGGGCTAGAAGGATGACAATGGGCAGGATGGAGAGGAACACAATTGTCATTTCCCCAAGGCAGGAAGACAAGATATTGTAGGGGTCAGGAGCTAACTTCTGAGTGCCCCTGACAACACCTAAATAGAAGAACTTTTACTAGTATTGGGAAGTGTGGAGGTGTGCAAACAACTTATGTGCTATTCAAGTGATGCATTCCATCCTTTCCCCCTATGTGGGTGTGATGACTCACCATATATCGGGTTAGTGCAAAGTGTGAGATGGTGTGTGGTTTCCAAGTGCATGTGTGTGAGAGAGTAGGTGTATGAGTATCTGCAGTGTGTGAATGTTAGAGACCACTCTTGAAACATGAAGCCACTCTCTGACTTGCTGCTTACTACAGCTGAGCAGCTTAACCACGAAGCAAATCTACTGAAAGTATGTGAGTACTTGGTTTTCTGCAATAAGAGTAGTATACATTTGTTCACATGAAGTGGATTCAGGAAGGGAACAAAAAAAGCGCACGGACTTGGGCCGTGTTAACTTGGGGCTCATGGTTCTCCAGAAATGGATGCTAAGGATGCCTTCTCTGGAGCCAAGTGGTCTCTCCTCCTGCCTTATTTGGCTTTGTTTTTCTGGTGGTGACCCATCATGTTGGAAAAGAATCTCTGTCAAAAGTGCATGATGGTGTCATCATTCTCGTGGCCTGAGCCTTTGTTACTAAATAGTACTTAGCAACACGTAGTCATTCTTTTCTCCTCTTAGAGCTCTGAGCGTGTTTGTTCTGATGAAGTTGAGAGATACACTTTTGTCAGAGAGGTAGGAATAAAATCTGAAAAAAACGGAAGCTATGTCTGAAAGGATCTCTTGACTTGTGTTACTTAGAAGAAGCAAGTAGGCAACTAGACTTTTATCCTGTGGCAACAGCTTTGACTGAGTTACAAAATAAATCATAATAATTTCACATATGGCTCCAAAGGAAGTGGTTTCCATGCAACCGTGCATCATAAACTCTTCTTTAAAGTGGTAGATGCCTTTTGCTTGGCTTGGCTTGGCTTGTCCTTCTTATGTTTTCCCTTGTAAAATGGGTGGGGAAAGTTGGACAAAAGAAAGCCGTGCACTGCCCAGTTAAGAGAGATGTCTCTAAAGGGCCTGTGTATCATTCCAGGGCACGTCTGGGACTCCTTTTTAGTTACTTCCTACCTGTCCATTCAAAAAACTGTGAGAAGATCTGTCTTTTCATCTTGTAAAAAATAGCTGTGAATTTCTTAAAGTTGCAACTGATTTTAATCCTTATATTTCAAAAAGAAGTTTAACATGAGCTTATTTTTTTAATATTCTAGATTTAAAAATTTGTAATTACCATCCATTTAAAATGATAACAATAGCTGTATTTTATGAAAGGCCTAACCTACATTAGGTTAATTCTCATGAATTCGTTCATCAGCACAATTTTGTGAGGTAGACATTTTAAGTTCACAGGAACTAAGACCTGGAGAAACTGTCCAAATTCTCATGCCTAATAACAGGCTCCAAAAACTGTCTTTTATTTCGTGGAAGCCAAGGCCATGGGCAGAGCAGCAGCCTTTGAAAAACTTATCCCCCTGTTTTTAAGCTGATTCTCTTACAGAGTGTGGTGCACACACTGGTCATTGCATGAGGTTGGCTGGGGGAGATGGGGACCCAACAACACAGGCAGAAGGGCAAGGTGGCAGCAAGCCATGACTCTCGCCAATGAAAAACTGGCCCATGTGTCATATTTGGCATGTGTATACCTGTTGCCAATAACCCCAAAGTTGACAGTGTTTTCCCTTTAGTCACCTGGTAAGTTAGTCATAAATGAAATAGATTTACTTCAGTTGTCTTCTTTCATCGTGGTAAGAAAGACATCCAAAGTTGTGCCAAGTATTATCCATGTACTCCTTTCTCCTGGCTGCCTCAGATAAATTGGATATTTGGTGCCAAACATGCCCTTTTCCACAAGTTCAAGTCAAATCTAACAGAGTTAACACTTCCCAGGGCCCCTGTAGATTGTCAGTATTTAGGGACCCTGACAAACTATTTACAGCTTTTTCCAAGACAGACTTACCAGTACATTGTAAGAATAAACAGACTTCAAAGTCCTCACAAGGAGAAAAACTGTTCTGGCTAAGGCTGTAATTTAGAGTATCTTTAGAGAAGAAAGACTCCATGAAAAGAGAGGCCCAGAGTGGCCAGCCTCTTTTATACAGCTACCTTTTTCTTTACTTAATTGCAAAGACTAAATGACAGGTAGAAAAGTGCCTTCGCAGGAGCGTGGGCGTCTTGAAGCTGTAGAAGGAAGTTACGCTGTGCATGGGAGTAAGCGTGTGGGTAGGAGTTACACACACTGCTCTGTTGCTAGAGTAGAATAATCATGCATAAACATCTTTACAGTGGCACCTGAACAGAATTAATAAACTCCTATTAAAGGCACTTGATACATTATTTAAAATAAGCACATGTTACATTTTATATCCAGGAATATAAAAAACATTCCTTTTTTTTTAACATCAGGGACGAGGATTTAAAAAAGAGCCTTAACTTTGACAAAACAAAAGATAATACAAGCGGATTTTCATATATTAATTCAAAAGCTGACATGCTATGTTCTCTGAAAGTGTGAGAGAGAAGCTGGCTTTGTCTGTAGGTGGCATAGCCTTAAACGGTTAAACTCAGGAAATGAACAAAAGTAAACAGCAAAACACAACAAGGTCAGAGCAGTACTGATCAGTCACAGATTTCTTCGAACCTTGCCCTCGGGGGCGGTGTGGTGAACACCCTGCACCTTAACAGAAATAAGGTCACTGTTTCATGCAACTAGTAATGGGATTCTGTCTTACAAATGAGGAATTCAGGCGGCACAGATGTGTAGTCCAAGCACTGTGGTGGCTCTTCACCGGGCTATAATTCTAGATGTTTGAATTCAATGAAATAAAGAAGAGATCATAAAAATAATGACAACTGCCTATCTTTTGAATTTAGATCCACCTCTTCACACTCTTCTTCTCCTTCACTTCACTTTGCAAATTTATATTGTTAACTGATTATGATTACCTAATATTTCGTATCTGTTGTCCCTGTTGGACTGTATGTTTCAAGAGGCATAGGGTCTCGCCTTGCTCACCCTGTAGCCTCAGATTCCAGGAAAGGCCAGGATTGTGCCAGGTGCTCAGTGACTTTTTGTGGGCCAGACAGGCAATTTGATAGCAAAAAAGATATACACTGAAAATGCAGCAGTTGCCAGTGGGCTGGTGGCCTACCGCCAGAAAAGTTTGAAAAGGGAAAAGAATGTTTGAAATTGTCTAAAAATACGTTAATTACTTAGAAGACTAGACAGGATCGGGTTTTGTCAGCAGTGACTCATTGCTAAGCCTGTGGCTGAAATACGGGCATTCGAGTCCATCCAGGTGTGGCCAGGAAATCCATGTGGGCTGATGGTACATTCACAAAGAAAGTAAATTAAGACTTCTAACATTACCTGCAAATGATATTCAAATGAGAAATGTCCTATTAATTTATTTGTATTTATAGTTTAACTATATTAGTTTTGTTGAATAAATTCATAAAATAGACTAAAATTTGCCACTTTTTATTTCTAAAAAATCACACATATACATGTGTACGCATATATATGCATGTACATGGAAGCATATATTCTAGAATATGTATATACTTTCCGTAGTCTGATAGAAACAAATCCAACAGGAAGTGGCCCAGAATACTCAGAGGCCCTTATGTCATTCTCAAGAGGTGCTCATGATCACAATTTCTTAGAAAGAGACAGGATACAAAACTCTAAGCAAACAGCAACCTAAACATTATAGAACAGGTAGGATTATCCTCTGTATGGGCTTCATTGTTTCTCTAGCTAGTTTTTAAGCCCACAGGCCACTGATGCATACCTGGTATGAAGTGACACACATTTTGGTTGCCTAAGAAGCTCCATGCCCAGCCAGGTGCATGACAGAAGTGCCATGTCATCTTGCCTCCCACAACTAGTCCAACTCCCACATTTCTAGATGCACGTGGGCACCACGTTACCCAAACCTAACTCTGTTTGAGACGGTTTCCTGCAGAGCACACTGTTTCTGTTGAGCCAAATAGACTTTACTTGCCAAAGGGAGGAAACAGAGCAGGTCAGTACATTGCCCCTGATTCTGAGTAATTTCATTTCATAAACTATAACTCAGCTCTAGGAAACCTTGGCTGCACATCGGAATCATCTAAGGAACTTAAAAAAACACTGATGCTTGGGTGCCACACCCAGAAATTCTGATTTGATTGCAACCCAGAAATAGGTGGTTGCACTCTGTTGATCCAAAATGCAGCCAAAATCAAGAACCACTGCCCTAGTTTCAGTCCCCTCATTTCTAGGATGGGGTCATAAATACCATCTCACGTGTCTCTTGTGAGGGCTCAAAGAGATAACATACATAGTTAGAGTCCCTAACATTTTTTTAATTCACCAGTTTTCCATCTTCCTTTATTTCAGCAGGGGAAATAGAAAGGAAAGGCTGTTGGGGTGGGGAGTCCGGGAAAGTGAGGAGGAGGGAGGCCTCCAAGTTCTGCCTAATTAGCAGTTCATTAGGGGTAACAAGTTCTCCTTTTGTCAAAGCAAACACTTCTGAAGGATTAAGCCTCATTCTCGCCTTAGTGTGAATGACTTTAATCAGATAATTGCCCATCACCTAACTGGGGATTTGGTATTGATGATCTGAGGGAAGTGAGGAGAGAGAGAGAGTTGCAGGGCCTGCCTGGGTTTCACTGAGGGCAGGGGAGGAAGCCAGACTGTCTGGAGCCCCAGGGTCAGGGAACTCAACTTGACCCTCAGTAGGCTTTCTGTAATGGCAGCATGAAAAATAAGAAAAACGAACTTTCTCCTCATGTTGCTAGGGCAATGATTTGCTTAAAGTGTTCGCATGAACAAGTCCCTTGTCTGTCTAATGGCCCTTCGTGACTTTTCTTTGCCTGTCCTTGTGCCATCAAGCACTTCACAAACACATGCCAGGTAATTTTACCATTTGTCAGCTGCTTGGGAGTCTGAGGAGCAAGACCTGACCCAGCCCTGTCCTCCTTGCCATCTGCATGGCACGTGGGTTTGTTGAATTTAATTGAATTGTTTCACTTGATATACTCTTTTCCAAATGCTTGAGATTTTTTCTCCTACATGTATCCCCTCCACTCCCCACCCTCTGACTAGACTGGACTCTGGGCACCTGAAGAAGTCTTAATGATCTCTGTATCCCCAGCGCCAAGTGCCACTCTTGCTACTTTGTCAGTGATCAATAAGTATTTGTTAAATGAATCAAGGAGCAATGGGTGACACTTGATGACTCCATGAAGACATAAGAATTAATTTACGACTGTACCACTTTGTTCCCACCATCTTGGACAAGGCAAAAAGGGAAGACAAGAAAAGAGATGTGTATCTGAGTCTCCCACCATTTACTCATACGACAAAAGTTCTTCTTATTCAGAGGTGCCCTTAGGACATCTCTGGAGATAGGGTCTGAAGGTAATTTCTGGAAATACAAAGGTAAGAAGGAGTAAGAGGTGCTGACAAAAGATCCAGAGATAGAGAATCTACACGATGGAACGAAAAGAGAGAAGCATGTGGAGTGTCATAGAAGCCAAAAGACAGGAACTCCAGAAGTGAATGATAGATAGATACAGCAGACACTTAGGAAAAGAAGAATCAACCTTGCTATTGGTATTTTCAAAAATTTGTTTGCATGTAGAAACAAACAAAGCAATGGCCACATTTTCCAGATGCTTTTATTGTAATGGAACAGTGTTAGTATGTCGAAACCTTTGATTACAATCCACAAGATAGTTACACTTGGCATTTACACTGTTAGATCTATTAGGCACTATTTTTAAAAGCTTGCAAGGGGATTCTTGGCTAAACCACAACACATCATTTTAAGAGACAGTAGACAGAATTAGACAATATTACATGGAATTATATATTATAAGGTAATATGAGAAATATGTCCACTTTGACTTTCTGGCTACCTGTTTCATATTTATTTTTGTAACTTTTTTATTTATGAAAAAAACCATTATTGTATACTTTCTTTTCCTAGTGATAGTCTGTACTAGAAGACATGTGTATACCCCAGATTGAGTGTCTAGGAATATATTGCACATTAGACCCATGAATTCGGGATCTGGGAGGTAGGCTCGCAAACACTACACCAAGGGGCAGGAGGCTCAAGGGTCTGTTCTCCAGCCTTTGTTACCTTATGTGATAAATGAGGTGTATAATGAATATGAATGACATGGGAGATGTCATTTGTTTTATAAAGTTATGAGATGAAGTGGGAAAAAAAAACCAGTACAAAATTGCATATATAATATCGTACCAACTGTGTAAAAAACGTATTGAGAAAAGCCTGGAAGGAAATAGACTGTAATATTACCAGTGACTATCCGTGGGAACTGGAAGCACTGCTAATTTTTTTCTAAAAATATTCTATCTTCAGTAGTTTTGAATCTTCTATACTATGTTGACTTTAAGGAGGAAATAAATCTCTCTCTCTCTTTCACACAGGCTCACACACACAACTCAGTTCTCTCAAGGCCACTTTAGGCTTTCTCTTCAGGTCTGAGATGGAAGATTCTAATGTTGACTGTATTTCCCGGGGTCCTCCACCAAGTCACTTTCTCCTGTCAGGCCTTCAGCCATTTGCTGCCCTTGCCCCCTCCAGGACCTGCTCTTTCAGTTTGCGCTCATCCTCAGCAGTGGTGCATTTCCTGTTCTGAGAGTAACATCAGCCTCCTCCACGCAGCAGTCAAGTGGAAGCTAGTTATCACTGAAAAGCAGATCTGGGTCTTGTGCCAACTACACCCCTACCTGCATCTCTAATATAACCAAACGCGTCAGTGGGGACCACTGACCAAAAGAATGATTGTAGCTTTGCCTGTTGAGTGTGATTAATTTAAGATCCTCAATTCTCTCACTGGACTGTAAGCTCCCTGAGGTTAGGTATTCCATTAGTTTTTATTTACCACTGGGCTTCCAGCCCTACATGAGTTCAGGTTTCAAGACTCTAGTAGATGTGCAGTTCCCACTGCTTTGAATGATTTTTCCCCAGATATTTCTCACTTCCTTGAGGACTCTGCTGACCTCTGACCATCTCAGTCCTTGACCATCCTGCTTAACACACACCCTCCCCGCCTCATCCCCTCAACCTGCTTTCTTTTTCTTCATAGGGCCTACCTCCATCTGAAATTGCCTCAGATGTTTATCTTTTTCTTTGTATTTGTTCTTTACTTGTCTACTGTCTGTCTCTCCCTAGCAGACTGTAAACTCCTTGAAGGAAGTGACTGGGCTGTGTTGTCCATTTCTATAACCATAATACCTAGAGCAGGTCTTAGCGTGATGGATGCCCCATGAACATGTGTGAAATGGAAGCACTGTGAGAAAGTGTTTTCTGTATGGAAAGAAGGAAGGAAGTGTGGAGAAATGGAAAGGAGAAAAAGAAAGAAAGAGAAACAGGGAAGACATAGAGGAGGAAAGAATTATACTCCTAGAAATCTAACGTGGCTGACTCCTCTTCACATAAACTTGGGCAACACTTAGGCCTATATTGGAGCTTCTTGTTGCCGCAGAAATTGTCTTTAAGAAAAACAATGAAAATAAATGGCCTGAGAGAGTCAGAAGACACTGATACCAGTTCTTCTCTGTCATGGAACCAATTTATGTATACAACGTTCTCTGGTCTAACAGTAGAACAGGCCCAGATGGACTCTAAGTTTCCATCCTCTACTAAAATTCTCTGGTTCTAAACCTTTAATTCTGAAATGAATTTGTTTTCGATTTCCCTATTGCTAGATGCAAAAATAACTATACTGAAGATTTAGAGTCAACTTTTAGGTAAAATACCTTTATTAATTTATTAAAATTAATATTTTAATGCATAATAATTATATTAACTCATAAATTAATATTTTAACTTTTAATCTTTATAAGTATTTTAAGACAAATATGTTGATTTTATATAATATTTTTACATTTAGGTGATTTGTACATCAAGTGACATGTATACTATGTATAATACGCTGTATTATGTAACACATATATACATACAACATATAATAGCATATATATTATTTATGTTTAAATATTGGGTATAATTTTAAAACTTACTTGGTGTGTGAAATATATAAAGATCCTAGACTAAATTTAGGTAAACTAAATTCATACAATTCTATCAAGTATATTTATTCAGATACCTGAACAAGTTTGAATTCAGGCTACAGAAGAATGCTTCCAACCCCTTCCCTGCTGTGAAACTGAATGGAGATACATCTTATGCATCCACGTTTAGTTAATTCCTCATAGGAGAGTATTTCCAATTCTTTGTTGCCTTCCAGCAGCTTCTTCTCTTAACCATCTATATTTAAACATGGATTAAAAATCATGGGACCTGAATCTGGTCTCACTTTTGACGATATTTTGCAATGGATTCTTTCTACCCTGGTATATTAAAAACAGCACTTCTAGATCCACGATTCAAGATCTTTTCATATTTCAATTTTTATAAAGCATACCTTCTCGGGATATTTTCATTTTGATGTTGGGGGTTGAGGCAGGAAAGGCAAATATATTTAGTAGGCAGCGAGAGCTTATTGACTATAAATGAGGTGTGTAGGACAAGAAAGATCAATTTGCAGACCCACGTACTTACACAGATGCCTTAGAGACTCCCATTTGAATGAAAAAGATAAATGCTATTTCCTGTATCTGTATTATTGGTAAACCAGGTAGTTGATATTATCTCTGAAAACCATATTCCTTAACTGTATTTCTATTGGGATTCATTGGTATAATTAAGACTTGAATGGTCTGAAATATTTCAGGAAGCTGCAGTGAATATTCTTTCCTTCATCTGAAAAGGTAGTTTTATTTCATCTGAAATTGTTTTTTATAATTTCCCCCTCTACCCCCAAATGACATTCTTTTTATACTTAAAGATGTTCTCACTCATAAACCTATGGACTGTAACTGCCCTTCAGAGGAGTGAGAGAAACCATAATGCTATCCTAGCACTGAGGGAATATTACTGGTATTCTAAATGGGGAACAATTTACTTTTTATTACTACGATGATTTTTTAATAATTTCCACAATTTGAAATGTGGTTAGAAAGCCACTGCTAGTTGAAAGCTGACAACATGTTTTAATATTTTTAACATATGATCTAATGTTTGTTACAGTGCTTCAAAATGTTAAATGTCATTATTCATGTTATAGTATTATCAGTGGTAATAAATTAAGCTAAATCAGTGGCAATGAAGTTTTATACCACAATTTATTTTGACTGACTTGTGAGTCCTAGGTTGACCATTGTTTTATATGAGTTTCTTAGCCATCCTTTTTTCCTTTATCTAATGTGAAATAACACTTCCCCCCTCTTCTTTATCATTTACTATGATGTTTATTCTGTTTCTAACATTCAAGTTTCTTTCTTGTATTTCTTCGTATTCTGTTCAGTGGAGCAGAAAATTTATCTCAGTTTCAATTTCTCTTTTGTTCCCAGAACTTCCCCACCTTCTCCAGTGCTGAAGTGGAAAAATAATTTCCCCTCTTGCACCATACACAGGTTCAAAGTCCTGTTTTTCACCATGTTGTTCCAAACAGCGAATTTTCTAACCCACATGAAAAAAGGACAGCAAAGCTCTAACTTGAAAGTCTACAAGGGTCTGAGAACAAATGAAAATAAATTCCTACAAGCAGGATTAGCCCTTAGCGGGTCATTGGGCATTCTGAGGAGTGGTTCATGGAAGCCAGAGAGGACACTAACCTGCCAGCATAGGTGGCCCAGCTCAGAAGCCAGGGTCTGTGTCATGGCGAATGGAGGCAAACTGGAGGAATTAAAAAGCAAGTAGCAAACAATCCAGTAGGCTAAGCCAGGGATTTGGGAGTCTCCCAAGGCTCCTCCCTTCCTCATTCCCTGCATGAGTCATTTTTCCAGTCTGTCCACACCCATCACCCTTCTTCCATCGGCCTCCACCCCACATTCCCATTCACTCTCCAAGCTGCGGCCGCAGGATCTTTCTGAAATACAAGTCCAAACTCCACCTATCCCCTTGATGTGTAAACTCCTCTAGTTCATCACAGTTTTCAGAGTACAGCTGAGACTCCTTGGATTAACACAGACCTACTTTTAGCTCATTTGCTGCCACTCCTGTACAACTCTCATCTCTTACTTCTAACAGAGAGACTGGCAGGTCCATTGTATTTGCCAGGCTCTTCTCTCCACTGGATCTGGTCTCAACTCCCTTTCCATCTTGATGATTTCCACACACCTTTAAGGTACCCGTTAAAATAACTCCTCCAGGCAGCCTTCCTGACACTCCTCAGGCCCACCTTGGGCTTACCGCCATCATTTTAGCATGAGCCCTCAGGAAGAATTAATTGGTTTGTCTCTTCCTAATAGAGGTATTATCCTTGAGGGCAGGGACTCTGTTACACATTCTCGAATCTCTGGCATAGCAAGCAGGCTGTAGATGTAGCTGTTGAAATGAATGCTGAATTAGAAGAAAGGAAGAAGCCCTCATGCTTGGGGTAGCTACTAATTGGCAGATAGAAAATGCCCATCCCTATTCTCTGAGAAAGTGGCAGTTTCCTTTTAAATTTGCTTCCACTGTGTGTGCACTTGGGTACTTTTTAATGATTAACACTGAGAAGTGGCACCATAGAATTAATTTATTTATTTGTTCTGGAAGGGAGCAGTGCAAAATATTAACTCAGCATTTTGTGGATCTAGCCAAGGGTCGAGAACTCAAGTGTGTTATTAGTGCTTCTGGAAGTATTTTTGTACTTTAGCACATTTCATGGTGTTTTTCCTTCTCCTCCTTAAACCGTCCCCACTCTCTTTAACACAACCTAACAAACTTGTAGGAAGAATAGTCGCACAATATCCAGCATTTTGTTCTAAATTGTATCCAAAGCATGGAACAAATGTTTTTAATTAGAATCATCATTGAATAAGTTATTCCCTAAATCGAAAGGAAATTCTGCCCCCGAATCTCCAAAACTTGATCACATCACGATAGTCTAGGATTCTTTCCATTGAAAGTGAAGCCAAGTTACATCCTATAACACCCAGTGAATTATGATTTTGGGTTGTGGTTTCTTTTGCTCCAGTAATAATATGACTTATTTGCCTTGGACTATTCCAGTATTTCAGAAAATAAGTATTTTATGTTGAAAGAGGGGGCTTTGCTTTTTATAAATCACATAACGCAGAGTTGGGAAGGAAGGGGATTTTACATTCCAAATATTATTTACCAAGTAGATGGGAAGCTGGTATGTGAGTGTTCGGGCTTGTGTGACAACAAGTTTTACTAAGGAATTCCAAAACTCTGGACACCCTGTTACTTGAGAAAGATACACACTGGCAGTCTTGCGGATGTTTTTCCCGCCTGTGAGCCATCCAGGTTCAAAAATCGTGTGGTGCATTTTAAGGCGGCAGCTCCATCAGCTCTTACTGTTTTATCCTGATTTGAGACTCACCTTCTGTCTAACCTTGCCAGTTGCCTTACGAAGCCCCATCCATCCACGGGCCTCTTTCAAAAAACGAACCTATCTGTCCGCCCAGCCAGTGGGAAGCCGCAGAAAGTAGAAGGGGTGCGTCCCGTCTGCACTATAGCTCGGAGGTTATGATGTTGAACGTATAAGATGGAAGATACCACCGGGAGGCGGCGGGGATGCACATCGCAGGCGCCGGCTCGGGTTTCCTTTCGCTCTCTGCGCCGATCGGAACGTGGCAATGACCACCCCCAGCGGACTCTGTTTGGTTGAGGGGCGACGGGGTGGCGGGGGGCAGAGCTGGAGGGCGGCGGAAAGTTGAAGAGCGTTTTTTTTTTTTTCGCCGCCGCGTGCGTTCCGGGGCTCGACGAGTCCGCCCAGGGCTTCCTGGTGGGGCTGGGCCGGCGGGGGAGGGGCCGCGCAGCAGCAGCGGAAACCAGACCTCGGCGATAAGAGGCTGCACAGCGACATGCAACAGTCTTTTCACTGCAGCTGAATGAGTTGTGGCGCTCACAATGCTCCCGTGACCGGGAACTGACAAGTTCAATTTTAAATCGCGGGCCTCTTGGAATCATGACTCCCACAATGCCTTGGGCACTCGTTCGGCAGTCGGGCTGCCTCTGAAAAAAAAAATGTGAGAGGTAAGTTTCCATTTTCACAGTTTGCTCGCGCTGCTCTGCTGCTCTGCATTGTTCGTACTCTTTCGGGGCTGTATATGGCTGAAGGAGGAAGTGAGAGGAGGCTCGGGCCGGCTCACCACGCTGGATGGTTTCCTATCACACACCATCTCGAGCTGGAGGGAGAGCGGGAGGTTGTGCAGCTGCAGCCCAGCTCCGATCAGCCCTTCCCGGGGCTCTGCGGACACTGTCAGCAACGCCAGCCTCCCATTTGGCAGCTTAGAAAGAAAGAAAGAGAAAGAAAGAAGGGGGGGGGGGAGTAGGCTGGGGGAGGGGATAAAAGAAACAGGTGCGTGGAAGTGTACTTACAACTTAACGACCTTTGTCGGGGGAAGATGCGAGTCCACCAGATGGGAGCCACGGTTTCTCCCAAGAGATCCCGCATCCCTGTCCCCGGGGCTGCCATCCAGCCCTGTTTTCATCTGCGCCAAATATGTGCACTCAAAGGTTAATTCTCTGCCTGCTACCCATAAATTACGCATGACATGTTTAGCTGGGCTTCCTTATATGGAGAGTGCTGTATTTCAATCCAGTTTGCCTTTTGCCAAGTTTACAGGGCGGAAGACGCCCTGCATGAGAGGGCTCCTTTTTTTTTCCCCAATCGTTTTGTAGTGCGTCACTCAAAAACTGTAAGAAAAGTAAGTATAGACGCTCTCTGGGTGGAGCCGCAGTTAGTTGATTGAATTGCTTTCATGAGGGGTCGAAAAGAGTAAAAAGTAGTTAGGACTTTGATTCTGGTCTTTTAGACAAAAGCAGGACAAATATGTAGCGCGTCCCCCCCCGCCCCCCCTTTCCTTTTCTTTTCTTTTTTTTTAAACGGAGCCGGAATCTGTTATTGGTAGTAATGTGTCATGTGAGAATACTTTGATTCCAGAGCCTGTAACACGAGCAGGTATATGGGGGAGCGTATCCTTGCCCCTCTCAGAGCACTTTACAACCAGAGTGTTGTAGCCGGAAGAGTAATTGTGCTCTTAAATCTCTCCTGGCCCGGGAGAGTATGCGGCTGCTCAGGCTCTGTGGTGTATTTCCGCGCAGAGTGCTTCCCTAGGATTCAGACTGAGTGAGAAGCTGCCAGGAAGGTTATGCCACTGTCTTTACTTTGTGTGCCCACCCGCCCAGGCACAAGCCGACAGCAAATGGATGGTAAACTCTGCCACACTCTGAGGAATTTCTTAAACAAATTAATACACTGAGAGAGGTCATAATTAATGCCTTTGGATTTGCAGGCCCTCTGCAATGTGCTTTGAAATACTACACCAGTGGACACGGTGTTCCTCCCTCCTGGATTTGAACACAGTGTCTGTTTATACGCAGAGGGTATTTAGTACATAACGATTCTATACCAGCGTTTAAGTGATCCACTCCATGTTATCTCCGTGGGTTCCTGAGAGCGTTGGTGTTTCTCCCTGTCTTGCTGTTGAGATAAAGTATTATCACTGAGACAAGTTAAAATGAAAGTTCAAGGACTGTAAAATTCACCCCAGGAATACTTAGTTCAATACTAACAGAGTGTCTTGAGTATAGTATGATAGCTAGAGACGCTGACTAGTTATTTTGTAGCCTGCGAAAGCAAATAGTTGTCGCTTGCATCTTTGCTTTCTTTAAGCTGGTGACAACTACAGCTCGAAACTGTATTTTAGGAAGCCTACCGAGTTCTGATTTTCATCAGTGTTGTGTATTTGCACAACAGGGGTGAATTTTTTTTGTATTGCTAGTGTGTTGTTAGGCCTTCTTTCCAAAGGTAGACATGGCTTTTAGTTTTATTTGTTGAACAAGGGGGTTTCCTCACCGAGGACGGCAAGAGTTGCCTTTTGTGCTTTAGGGAACAGATTGGGTCAGCACCAGAAAACTAGTTCATCGTCCATCGATAATTACAGTGTCACTTAAGATGTGATAATCAGGTTTTATTATTACCAGGAGAGTCAGAAAACCTCACATGTGCCTAGTTTAATTTTTTTCCCTTTTCGTAACTAAGAACAAATTTGTGTGCAGATACACAGCAAGTGTGGCACTCCATGCAGCTATGCCAGCCCAGAATCCAAAATGTTTTATGGTTTGAGATATTGCTGCTTGTGTTTACATTTCCACATTTGGGGCAAACTTAGACTCCAAGCTGAATTCATTAAGTTCTGATTCCAACATTCTGTTCTTCCTCTGGGCACAGAATTCCTATGAAATGAAACACTGGGTTCTATTCCAGACCAAAAACAGACTATCCCAGGGTTTCTCCTGGGGGGAGGGAACGAGTAATATCTTGTTTCTCTTTGAGGAAGGGTGTGTGACTTTGTTACGTAAAATTTCCTATCTTTTCTTTAAGCAAAAAAATTGCCCTTGCATTTATCATTGTCTCCATACATTAGGCCTGTAGTTGACATACCTATTTATGGAAATAGAGAATAGTCTTGCTGCACCTTCTGGCTTTCTGCTTAGTGATAGAAGATGCAGAGATTAGAGAACATCTCAGATCTTGCTTAGAAGAAGCTGAAAAGAATAGGTGATTGGGGTTTCTTATACTCAAGGCATCAAGGTGGGCAGTAGACATGAAGTCAGTGGAGCAGTTGAAGGAAGTGAAATATAGTCCCTTAAATGCTTGGCTCAGTTTAAAGTCTTAACGGCAGTACTAATCATAGTGGGCTGCTCTATAGGAAGATTTTTAAAGTATGTGGCCATTTAGGCCAAACAGCTTCATATTTTTGGAATCTAGAATGTGCTTCCCAGTACAGTAGCCACTAGTCACATGTGGCTGTTGAGGACTTGAAATGTGGTTGTCCGGACTGAGGTTTGCGCTAAGTGAAAAATACATCCTGGCTTTTGAACACTTTGTACAAAGGAAAGAATATAAAGTATCAGATACTTTTTAAAAAATATTAATTGTATGTTGCAATGATAATATTTTGGATGTATTGGTGTCAGTAGAATATATTGTTAGATTAATTTCACCTGCTTCTTTTTCCTTTTTTTTTTTAAATACTGTTACTAGAAAACAAATGTGGCTTTCATTGCCTTTCTTTTGGACAGGGCTGTTCTAGAATAAAGTAAGAAAGCAATATTCTGGGAGAAACTGTGAAGAGTTTGCAAAATAAAATGGACTTTTATTTTAACAAGCTAAAGAAGTTTATTATACGTAGAAATACCTAGTCTTTCTTATCCATTGTAACCGAAATTTGAGAAAACACACCACCTAACATCTATTTTTATTTCCTCAGAACTGCTATTTAGTTTAGAGATTTAATGGTGAGGTAGTAATAACAGAGAAAAGGCTTATAATTAGGGGATGAGTCTTAACACCTCTCAAAGGCCAGAATAGAGTATGATTGCTACTTAGGAACTTTTTAGAGACACTATAGTTATCATTGTCCTGAAGTTACCAAACAAACGAGTCACTTAAAATTTATTTTAAAATAGAGTTTTCAGTAAATAGCAATTATCTTCAAATGCTTAATATATATTTTCCTTTGCTATGACTTTACTTCCTTAGAAAATACACCAAATAAATCCAGACAAACTCCTGACTCTGTAAATCAAAGATGAATGAATTCACGAGAAAGAAAGATTTTCACCTGTAGGGAATAAGGCATTGTTTTGAATGTTAGGAAAGGTAAAAATACGTTTCTGCAGTAACGTCACGGGCTTTGAAGAATTCCTACGCACGGAGACATTGTCTTTATAGTTTGAACACATTCTTGAGAAAGCATCTGACTGGTAAACAAAGCACAATGGCATAGGTCCTGGAAACATTCCTTTCAGATATTTTCATAACCGAAGTACATTTTGCCATGCACAGTGAGTGTTAAGCAGAAAAAATGCGGTTCTTTTCTATCCATATAAAGTATGCTTGCTTTTATTGCCTTGAAGGATGCCAAAGATATAAGACAAGATGGATGCAGCGGGCTCTTCTTTGGTAGGGGGGAGGGAGCAGATTTTATGGAGAACCTCAGAAGAGTTGCCTCCCGGCTTGGTGCCATCTTGAATCTGCCTCCCACTACGTGAGGCATCAGGGCCATTAGTGTCAGTGCATGTGTGGAGCCCACGGGGAACAGTGATCCCCATTAACTTCGTATATTGTTTCTGATGAGTCATGGAGCAGACTCACTAATGGTTGGAGAATTATTGATTGCAAAGCAGAGGATTCAGGAAGAGCTATTGACATGGCACTAAAAGTCTTTAGACATATTTTGTAGTTTTAGAGTTGAGGTAGGGAACTTGGTGCCTGTGTAGTGTTTTTCGTAGTATAATGCATTTATATAGGCATTACAGCTATATCCTTGAAAAAACACTGAGCAAATATAAGGTTGTAGTTTTCTACTTATTACTATTAGTCTTTTAATGATTCCATTACATCTCTTTCAGATAATGATTCATGTTTCCCAGAGGCATCTTACCACATGTGCCTATGATGTCCATAAAAATGAAAAATCTTTGATGGATTTATGTCAGAGTCTTGGGCATTTCTATATTTGGCACTTTCCCCACTAATTTTGAGCTCTTACTCTAGGTTTCTGTGATTATCCTTTGTTAAAACAGTTCAGGATATATTAATCTCAAGATGAAATGTAGCCATATTAGATAGAGTAGAGAATTAGTTTTCCATTGAGATCAGTTATTTTAAAATGGTGACGTTTCTGAAGTAAGTATCATGCTTCAAGAAGTGTCTTTGCTCCAAAAGACAAACTTTCATCTTTTTTACATTGTTTTATAAAATTGAGTTTTATGTTACATATCCAAAGAAGTGAATAGTTAATAACATACATACTTCCATCAAGTATAGATAAAATTTGTATGTGAGTATATATGAAGATGTGACTTTTCCCAAGACAACGTCAACTGATTAAAATCATCTGTTTAATTATTAAATAGCATAATATTATTAAAAAGAATTATGGTAAATACAAAAAGGTTGATGTCCATGTATATGACAGCTTCATTCCAGTCCCTCTTTGGCTCAAGTCACAAAATGAAGATATTTCTTCCTCCAAAAGATTCTTTAAAAAAACGTATATTTAACACTGGATTTTCTCTGTATTTTCATTTTTAAAAGCAGTTTGGGAGCTATTAATTAAGAATGAATTTATTTTAAAAAACTAACAAAATCCTAGGATCATGGGAACATGTTTAATCGTTGAAATAAACACTCCATGCTGACTTGAGGTATTGTTTAATTTTTTAAAGTTGATTTATAGGAAAATACATATTGTGGCAAAAATAGCAAACTAAGCTCAGCGACCTCTACCAAACTTAATCAAGATGCACCTTGTCCTCAAAGAGGTGGCAGTCTGGTGTGGGAGGTAAGGTTTTGAAGTAACTGTAAAGTAGCAAAAGAATATTTCATAAGCAATTATTAGATACCGTGGTATGGAAGTTTGGATAAGGAAAGATAAGTCTTAATGTAGCTTTGATCAATATATGTAATAAAGGGAACAGTTCTAATGCATAAATAATGGGAAACAAAAGATATTCTTTATTTTTCAACATTACAAAAATATTATCCTGTTAAAGCAGCATTAATTATATCTATTCAGTGATAGTTCTGTGTTTTTCGTAATGTTGATATTTAACATCCAGACACAAGATATTCATACATGTTCTAGTTTATTTATCTAGTTCATTTTGCTGATAGAAATACATAATTTCCAAACGTCCTATACTCAAATATTGATAGCTTTATCATCTGTTTACTGTTGAATACTGTTCAGAGGTCAACTTTTGAAGCCACCAAATAGTTACAAATGTATCAGAAAACCAAAGTGGGTAACTAAGGTGACCAGTGGATGTAGAAAAATTGTTCAAGAGAAAGCTAGGTTAAAAGTAAACTGATAATTACAAGGTTGTTGGCTGAAAAATCTATATATTAAGGTTAAGCAGTGAAAATAATATATGAAAAAACCAGTGATTTCATTTTGGGAAAGGAAATGTATAATGTATAATGAACAACAATGAGAGAAATATGTATTAGGAAGGAGATTTTAATCAGAGATAGCCAGAGTATCCAGTTTGATGTGATGCTGGATAAAAGAAAAGTTAAATTAAAACAGAAGATATAGCTGATGATTTTGGACGCTGGTAGAAATGTCACAATTGTGAATACAATTTTGGGGGTTTTCAAAAATAATTCATAAATCTTTTAAGTACATAGTCTGTGGGAGATGTGGTTACATTGTGTATACTCACTGTACTCAAAATCCCTGCCCACTAACTGTTTTCTTTAATGATTATGACTGGATAGACTCTTCCAGAAAATTCTAAAAAGCCTAGTTAACAATAGTATATGCAGTAGGAGTGTGAGGAACTATAAACAGTGAGACTTTACAGTTTAATAGTTAAGACACATCATTAGCAGGTGAAATAACAAGAATGCCAACTAAGGCATTAAGCAGTTCTTATTCATATTTAGAACATCATTAAAGACATTTGTTGAACTTGACTTAGTTTTAGACCTTACAGACGAGACTGTTCCCAGCTTATTCCAGCAATCCATTTGTCAGCATTGTTGATGATGGTGGTAATGATAGGTGAATATTTTGTTTGTTTTTGTCTTATCTGATCACAAGAAAAGAATTACCTCTACGATGATCTTTTAGCACTCTATGTAGATAGATAGCTCTTATCCTAGTAGAGGGATGGTCTGGGGCGGGGTGGTGATAGTCGGGTTAGGTGATCCTTAGATAAAGAGTAGGAGGGCAGATGGCCTGCTGTGGGGGGAAGTTGGTGGGAAAAGCTCTGAGCCATTAAGTGAACTTCCAACTCGGTATTCTTCAACCAGAGAACTCCCTCAGTGATATTTCTGTGTCCTAATGATTAGTTTCCAAAAGTCCTGGCTATGAAATGATACATCAGTTTCTATAAACACTATATCTAAATTTGTTTTGAAAGTCCAGCGTTTGTTGCAGTGCAGGCAGACAACAAAAACAGACCTCACTGGGTGATAACATGTTTTGAAAAGTAGAACATCTTGTAAATATAAGAAGTAATATCATTGTTATTATCTTTTAAAAATTATTGTATCTTTATATATGTACTGCATTTTCTCTATATCTTGAAAGGAGTAGTAAACTTTGGTGGGGTGGGGCACAGACAAGTCTCATAATGTATAGATTTTAATTTACCAAACCAGATCTGACTAGGTTTATGGGCTGGGAAAACCATTTGCTCTTCCCGTTGTGTAATTTTGACACCTGTTGTGTAATTTTGACACCCGTGAAATTATAAACATGTAAATAATAGTTAATAATAGAAGTTGCCACTTGCTGTACATTTCTTTACAAAATATCTCATTTAATCTTTTTTTGACGGCTTGTAAAATCTACCTTCTGAGTTTTATCTTAAAGATTAAGAAGCATGAGTAGAAAGCACTTTTTGTCATTTGCAGACCTATGAGACTTGTTTTTTTCCTTTACTCCATTGTCCATATTTTTAGTCTTGCTTGCAAACATTTACAAAGCATAGTGATGAGGATAAACATTAACAATGATTACTAACATCTTGGACTACTTTATGTGTGCCAGGATAAGATTTATGAATTAATCCATGTATTCCTTAGAACAGCCCTGTGAGATAGGTACTGGTAACATCTTGGTTTCACAGATGGGGAGACGGAGGTTGCCTATAGTTTCCTAACTAGTAAGTGGCACAGCAAGGAGTTGAACCAAGGTGGATCAGTTCTACAGCCCATGCTTGTATGTAAAAGAATAAACAGGATTTAACAAATACTTGTTTTGGGTACCGATAGGAGATTGAGGCCATAAACTGATAGGAGATTGAGGCCATTATTTGGAATAATCCAGAGGAGTAACACTTTCTGCAGCATCTGAGGAGACTCTAGAAGAATGGCTAGAAAGTAAGAGGATAGAGAGAACGGGCCTCAAGGGAGGCAGTTAATAGGGTAGAAGAAAGGAGGCATCGGGTGGGAAGGGGAGATCGGAGCTCCACTTTGGAGAGCACTGAGGAACAGGTAGGAAGCTTGATACACAATGGGAACATAAGGAGACATTCATTAGGCAAGTAACCATACAGGAGTTGTGTTTTAGTGACTTTTTTAAGGGGAAGAATAGGACATCTGTAGGATGAAGTAGAGCTGATGGGGTAGAGAAGAGAGACCAGATGAGGGCAATGACTGGGGAATGAAAAGGACACGTGTGCTGGGGAAAGAGTGACAGGCTTGGGGTCCGCAGGATGCAGCAACTCATTAGATGTGGATATTCAAGGTGATGGGAGGTATTAACAATGATTTTAAAAATATGGTAAGAATTTTTAAAACTTTTCATCCGAAATTCCTTATTTAAAACTTAAACTGTTAACGTTGTCCCTGTCCATCATATTGCTACTTGTAAGCTCTTTTAGTCTGAAGAACTAGATTTTAAAATATCACTCAGATTATATTTTATCAGGGACTGTGACTTCATTAAGTAGATGATACATGTTAAATTCTTTTTATATATATATGTATGTATTTTATATATATATATATGGATGTTAAATTCTTAAAACAGTTCATTTCTGTGTCAGTCTTTCTAAAGCACAGGATCTGATGAACTATAGAATGTCATTAATTTTTTATTCCAAGCTGGTAATTCTGAAGTAAGCGTAATTTCATCTTTAGGGCTATGTTGTTATTTGCTAGGAAGTGTCTCATTGTCGCTAGGCGCTCTGGTCCCCTGTTAAAGTTCATGCAGAACGCCCGTGTAAAGTATCCTCTGTGATAAACCAGGTGGCAGATAGATACATGATAAAACAAGTTTGCAATGTGCTCAATGTGGCTGACATTTATACGGCTCAGACCTTGCTATTTTAGGGAAGGTATCAGTGTAACCATGATATTCTTTTTCCTGGAAATAAAAATCCTTAATAATCAGACAGTCTTATAAACAGAATGTATAAATAAGTAGTTGCATTGAGTTAACATTTACCTGGAGTTGTAGGATAGTTATATTTCAAATAGAAAGCTTTACAGGAGTACTCATAGGCCTTTCTTCCTAAGGGTCTTAGATGCTTTTTACAAGTAAATGGCTTCTGATAATTTAAGCAGAGGATGTCCGAGCAGTGACTATATTTAATGTACATAAGATCTCACAAAATCAACACAGTTTTCAAGAAAAAGATTCTGTTTGTAACTACTTACCAATTTATTCATTTAGATGGTCAATATCCACAGAAAATAATTTTAAACTTGTACTATTTATGTCTTTAAATATAGCAAGTTTATATAGAGCTAGAGAAAATAATGTTAACAATGCTTTATTTCTCCTTTTGTTTATATGCCTGTTAGTATTATGTGAAAACCGCATTTAGAATATACCTTTTTCTGTTATTAGAATTTTTTTTTTGAGCCTTATCTGGTTTTGGCCTTGTGCTATAAAGATATGATAAAAATCTGTTCTGTTGAATCATAAAAAATACTTAGAAAATATTCATTTTAAAGTAAGTAAGATTAAATAATATTAAAATTGGAAATTCTTCTTTGCCTTCCTATTCACTGGGCCAATTTTAACTGGACAAGTTTACTGCAGATTACTTTGAGCCATTATTTGAATTTCATTGCTCGAACATTCTAGGGAAAGATGCATGGTGAACTTAGTGGCAGTCAGATAAGGCAAGTGGTCTTAAATACCCCATCCAGAAGACTAAGAGATTTGATGAGCATTGCAGAAGTGAACAACAGGGGATACAAGCGCATCTTTAGCCCAGGTGTAGAGACTCTCTGAGGTATTGCGTGACTTTTTCAAAAAATAATTTGAAATGTCCAGAACAATAACTGAGACTATTGAGAAAATAAATACTTCAAATGGGATTCTGCAGAATGCTTTCTGGGGAAACCACATTTACTGAAAATTGAATGTGGGAAATGACTCTCTTAGAAAAATATAGCTTGAAGACTGGATTTTAAAAGTAGATACTGTTTTGGGAGCAGTTAATATAGGAAGAAATTATTGTTACTTAGTAATGGATTAAAGCTTACCAAGTGCTGAGGTCTTTTCACTTAAAAAGTTGTTTTCCTCTGTTAATAATAAGACGATAAAGGAAAATGAATTTATCCTTTGTGTTGTGCAAAATAATCAATTAACAAATATATCTTGAGCACCTATTAGAGTTGAGGGGTTGTAGTAGGTCAGGAGAGGAGGTTTCAAAGGAAATTACATAGTTTCTATTCTTCTTTGACATGTAATTGAGTTGGGGAGAAGGACATGAAAAGTTTACTGTACAACTGAATATTGGCGCCATACAATTGAGTACCATAGGAGGAAATTCAATGAAGGAGGGAAATTCAAAGAAGGAAGTCTTTGTGGAATGGTCAGGGCATGCATGCTGTGTGGAGGAGGTGGCGCCTGACATAGGCTAGAGATTGGGTGCTCTTTTCAGGAAAAGAGGGAAACAGTATGAACAGGGTGGTACTGGCTACCATATTTGAGCATCTTCTCTGTGTGAGACATTGCCGGCTTATCTTCATTTCAGGAAAAAAAAAAAAGAAAGGAAAGAAAAGCCCTAGTCATAGTGCTGCACCATTCGGGAATAGGCTTGTGTGGCAAGAACCGCCGACCTTTTGATTGAGATGAGGAAGCAGACTCAGAGAGGGTAACCTAACCTAAATTTAATTTAAAAGGCTAGCAAGTACATTTTCATCCTTTGACTTTGACATTGGATTACAGATGGCTTTCAGTTTGACAAATGCTTATAATCTTTGTGTCTTAGGTTTATAAAAAACTAAGCAAAATAAAACACACCAGCCTTCCTGTCTTAAGCAGGTATGGTAAGGGCGTGCAGTAGTGTGACTTGTTATAACATGGCATTCGGCCATTTGGGATCCTCTCAGAGGAAGGGTTTTGAAGATAATGTACTTTCACACCAATAATGTGATGCTATAAAAATTTCCCCGAGAAGTGATAGGGTGGCTCCAGAGCACATGCTAAATTTGTTTATCGTCGTGTGGTCATTGTATGCTCTCACGTTGCGTCGTTTTCACACGCCAGTCTGTGCTCCCTGTCTCTAGGTAGCATCGCTTGTGACTTTAAAAAGGTAAACTATTCATTGAAGACTTGTTCCCTTGGAGACTCGTCTCTTGCTAAGAAATTCCTCTCTTCAAAGAGCTATTTCAAACATATACCAAATAAAATTGTGTATTGTTTAGAGAAGGAACGTGGAAGAATCGTATGCCGTTGCTTTTGCCCTCCAAGGAAGGCACTCTTACTTGGCAGCACTGAGGTACTTATTGAGTGTAGTTGTCCCAGTGCCACCTATCATGCTTTATCCACTTACCAGAGGATAGAGAGGGGAGTAAAATATGCCCTGTTCTCAGAGTAGTTTCCAGTGTAGTGATGGAAAGAGTCACAAGTAATGTACGAGCAAAACAAAGTGGGCATGGAGGAGCCAAGAATAGGCTGCTTGTGGGCAGAGTGTGGAATTTGCCTAAAACCATCCAGTAGACACATTAACTCTTTATATACTTTGTGTATTGGAGAAGAGACAAAATCAAATCATATTTTGTTCAAATTACATCATTCAATAGTAAAGATATTTATCTGTCTGTCTAAGTATTTGATAAATAAACATGACCCAAATGTAGAGTCATCCTAGACTAGATAGAAGAGATGGCTTTATTTCAGATGTTGGCACTTTCGGAGAGAGGTGGGGACGTGTAATTCATCTGAAGCTCCTTCGTACTAACTCCCTGGTTAGGAGATTAAAGCACTCAGTATTGACAGTCAGATTTCAGAGCCTGCAACTTTTGTGTTAACAGAAAACAAAAATCCATAAGAGAGAGGTGCACTGTATTTAACTTTAGGGACAAAGAGTTTTAGATATGCACACGAGGCTCTTTTTCCTCCAGCTTTTCTTTGTGTATAGGAAATAAAGCTGTATTTTGTAGGCCAGCTTCCAAACTTTCAAATGGTGAGAGGACGACAGTGCATTTTCTGTAAGACCCCATTCAGCTGTGAAGGGCTTGTTCCCAGGATTGATTCTGCATTCTAGGTTAGGAAACTCAGAATTTTTATTTTATTGCTTGCCATTCTTCACTTATAATCATAAACATTTATTTAAAGCCCACGGCATAGAAAGCTTCACAATAAGATTTTGGCTGAAATTTTCAAGAGAATTGAAGGATATAGGTTCTGCCTTTTGTTTTTGTTTTTTTTTTTTAAGTTTATGTCCCAAAGGAAAAGGTCCTTTCATTGTGAAATAATGAAAACAAAACAGGAATCACAAAAGACCAGATCATCAGCAATCATAATAATTCTAAAAGTAGCTTCGTACTCGGTAGGCACTCACTCTCTTGCTCGTGTGACCGTGCGCGGTTCTCACGCAGTGCTGTGAGGTCGATGCATTCATTGCTGGCCCTGTCTCTAGTCCACAGGTGAGGAAATGGGGGCTCAGCAAGGTGCAGGTCAGGGAATTTGCTCACGGGTCGTGCAGCAAGGTACTGTGAGTGCTGAGCCCTCAGCCCAGCAGTTTTGCTGTTTGTCTGCCTGTCTGTTTCGTCAGGATGACATGACTTAGGCCCACAAACACTTCATAGCAATGCAGATTTGAGGCCTAGTCCCAGTTAGTTCAGCGGAGGTATAATGAAGGAGGTGGGATGTGAAAGGTGGGTTTTGAAGCATTGTGGTCGTAAAAACAGCAGACGAAGGAGCGGACTTTGAAGTTTCACCGGATTGGAAAGCAGGGCTGTATCGGGTGGCCTAATCTGCCTGTGTGGCTTGCTGGGTATTAGTTCTGCTCACACCTAATACCCTCTGCCCCGGCACTCGCCAAGATCAGCAAAATCTACTTTTAGACTCAAAATCATTACCACCTGTGAAGTTTCTGGTGTCACTTCTGAATGACATAGCATTCTGCCAATTGCTCTGTTGGACGGCTTTAAGTGGTACATTTTAAGAAGTGTCTTGAGCCCATAAAAGAGTGTTACAAATGCGCTTATAATTTATTCAGCTACATTATTGAAGGCATTAGGGTAATTCAGTTCATTTCTCTCATCATTAAAAAACAGAAATCTGTTGCCAACATTAAAGTAATCAAACATGTCATTGAGAACTGACATTCACTTGGAGATTTCTGGTGAACGTTTCTCTTTCCCCCAATCCTTATCAGAATAATTAGAGCTTGTCTGTGTGTGTGTCTTGTGTGCAAGTATGTATGTTATATCCATGTATACACGTATATTCCATAGAATATTATGAGGTAGTCTGTAACTTGTAGCTAAAAATGCAACAGAATAAATATATGAAGCTAAGTGATGCATTCACCAATAAAGTTAGTTTATAAGTTTGCTCTGAAATACTATATTTAATACCGTTTTATGGTTCTTTGCACTGTAGGACTTGTGAAAATAGAGTATGCCAGAGACAAAACAAAAGGTATTCTAATATACATGTGTGAATCTAAATATATTATTACTCTCGAATAGTTATTAAGGCTTGATGAAATAGTTGATAGAGTCTGTTACTAAGAATCTTAACTGTGTCCCAGTGAATTGATTTCTGTTGCTTCTTTTCTTCTACTGGTGTTAAACTTTGTCCTATTCACTCAGTAACACTTTTCTATTTGTACATGACCTGACATTAATGGATTTGAAAAATATTTTCCCTTCATGTACCAAGAATTCTCAGGCATATTTTTAAAGATAAATATTCCATGCTAATGTACTAATTTGTTGGCAAGAAAACTAAGCACCTATATTTCAGTTCAGTAGTTCTGTGATAAATGAAATGTAATTAAACATGCAGATTCTGCAACATTCAGTTAAATATTAATTTGGGTTCTTTTATATTCTAGGCACTGTGCTAGACATTGAATGCATAATGGTTAACATAAACAGATGCAATTATAAAAGTGCAATTATAAAATTTAGACATCTCTCAAACTCCAAATTGGCCATTGCAGAAATAATGACACATTATTATAGTTCTTGTTGCCACAGAATTTAAATAATCTTTTCAGTAATTAAAAACTATTATTTATAGATTTCAGTAAATATTTATTTTAAAGCCTCTGTCAATGTTAGGTTTACTGTGTTTAAGTGAAGTAATTTATTTTCGTGTAAAGAAAAATGCCATTTTATGCTTAGAATTACATATTCGCTTTACAAGTAAGCAAGAGAAGTAGCATTACAAAGTAATGCTGAAAGAAAAAACTCAATTTTGAGTGGCAGCACAGTATTGTAGAGTTTAGAAGGTCAGGCTAGTACAGGAGGCTCCAGGTTGGCCACTCAGTATCATTCAGAATGCTGTGACAGCCAGGCTGATACAGCTGAAAATATCTGCAGCCTTGGAAGCCTTGTACGTTTCAGAAGGTCATTTTGACATCGTAGTAAAGCACTGAATCACAGGGAAGGTCAGACTGGACAGCCAGGCAAGAAGATAGGTTGCTGAACCCAACAGTTGTAGATTTTAAAGTAATTGTCAACTACACTAACTGGGTATCTTAATTCGATGTGGCCGTCTTTCATTGAAATATTTATAGAGGAGCAAGCTTTACTTGACAGATGAATTCTAATTTCTCTTTTCTCTTCTGATGCTCTAAGTGTTGCATCTACGACCTTACTTGATACCAGGACAAATGTTACTATAATTTTATTTATGTATGATCTATGCTCCATCCAAAAAGGATGTTAATTGGCTTACAACAGCAAGGTGCATCTCAGATAGGACAGCGAAAAAGAGACATAACAAATCAATTAGAAGGAAAAGAGATGAAACCAGTGCTTAAGATGGAATTGAGAACTAAATTTATCTCTCAGCTTTCTGGAAATCAAAGCAAAAGCTTTAGGAAGTAGAAAAATCCCAAGTTTATTTAATAAGATCTCTTCATATCCCATATACAGTCTTATTCTTAGCGGTTAGAGTGCTCAGTTAATATCCTGACGCTGCCTTTCAGTGAAATCTTGGATGAATTCCAATTAATTAAGAAGTGAAGGCTCAATTCCTCAGCCTGGCCTTCAAGGCCCTTACTGATTTGGTTCCAGCCCCAGATTCCAACTCCATGGCACATGGGTGCTCCATACAGACCAGTTCCCCCAGTTCTCATGTGTACTTTCCCACACTCCCGCCTTTGCCCTCTATTCCTGTAGTCTGCAGTGCCAGTCCTTTTTGTCTCCAACCAAGTGACGCCCATCCTTCCAGGCCCATTTTAGATGTCTTATCCATCAAGAAACCTCTAACCTCTCTCTGTTTTAGCTTAACAAGCTTTCTGGTGATCTCTGCTACGTATCTCCTGCTTTCTTACGTACAATTATTTCTGTATTAGTTTTATGTCCTGGATTAAGCAGTAAATTCTTCAAAGCTGGATGCATGTATTTCCCCTATGTCTAGGCTACTTATAGGGGATCACCAATAAACTGTTAATATAATTAATGCATATATACTGTTTTATCTATATATCATTTATCTTTAATCAATGTGTTTATTCATTTAATAAGGCTGTCATTTATGTTGGATGTATCTGGATTTCTTTAAAGAAAACTTTTTTTCTAGGACAGTAAAGAAGAAAGAGAGAGAACTGAAAAATAAGTAAAGAGGGAAAAAACCCCTGCAATTTTTGTCAAAGGAGATATTTTGGGGCAGTGGAACTGAGATTGTAATTTTGTATTGTTTTGACTTTGGGCTCTTTTATTAGAAAGCAATTTAATATTTACAAATTTCTTTTGTGCTGTAAGGTAACTAAGATTCTAGAGAACAGGTTTGTTACATGTAAAAGAAAACTATCATCTATACCATTTCAAACCCTCAGTGTTTTCTCTCTCGTATACGTTTCTGTGGTTCTTAACACCTGTCAAAAAATCTATCTGACTCTATGTGGCTTAGAAGTGTTTCAGACAGTTATTCCATCTCCTTCACTGCTTTTCAAACACTATTTTAGTGGCTGTTACAGATCAGTCTTACTGTATGCATACTTGCTTAGCATCTACTCAGTTGTATGCTTTTAGAGTAGCATTCCTTTTTACTGTTGTGGAAGGTTTCTGCTGATAGATTTTAAGCTCCTTGAAAGCTCTAAAGGAAATGTAGGCCCTTCTTGCTCAGAAAGCAGACAAAAATAAAGTCATGCTCCAAGATACCTTCCGCAACACAATCTTTAGATCTGTTACTGAGTGTTTGTAACCCTGTAGTATATTAATTACTTGATTAAAACTGATTAAAAATCTTAATTAAGAAGAAACTGATAGATGTAGTATCTAATTCTTGTATCTCTTAAGTGTACATTATTAATATCCAATGCATACCCCATGGACATCCAGGAACATCCATCTCTCAGCTCTGTAAAGGGACCATCTTACTTCCTTCAGAATCTCTACACAAGGCTTTCTCCATCACTGACATCTCAGAGCCAACCATAGGGGGTATGGTCATGGCTGCTACACCATATCCCACTCTACCCCCAACCTCTCTGTTTTTTGGCTTCTATTGTACTTATAGTCATTATCATTTCTACAGGGTTTGGTGTTAAATTGCTAGTATGTGCTGTGAATGAAACTTTAAATTTGGAATCGAAAGACCTGATTTTGGGTTCTGATTCTGTCATTTAAGTAGCTTAGGAGGCTTTGGTGAGTCAGTCACTTAAGCATGCAAACCTTAATTTATTTGCTCACAAATGGGCAAGATAATATAACCATCTCTTAGACTTGTGAGGAACAAATGGCAAAATTCAGATGAAAGTAAACTGTATGCCAATATATAAATTATCATTTGCTCTTGTTGAATAATAATAGAATGTATGAGTTCTGGGGGAAAAGTAAATTTTTCTGTGTGGCTTCTCCAGTAGAAACTTTTTATTAAAGATCCAGATGAACACCTTGCAGATTTTATGTATAAATCAAAAAGAAATATAGCATGAGGCAACTTCTCAAGAAGTTAATCTCTTCAAGGGATTATTAATCTCTTATTAATGAAGGAGCATAGTTTGTAGTTTTATCCAGAATAAAGTGGTTCTTACTAGAAGATTAAAGCATTATTTAAGTCTTTTTTCCCCCATTAACCTCAATACACAGGTTTTAGTTGAATTTAAATAAAGTGCTAGGTTTTAGTTATATGTAAAGAAAATAATTTGACTAATCTTCATGCAAAGTTTTTCCTTATCCTTTGGATACACACACACACACATGCATGCACACAAACATACATAGCTATCTACACACCCATACATATATTAATTCTTATTTCGTATTTTATCTATACTATTAAGAATTTATTTTATCATATTTGTAGTGATTGAATAGTTGCATAATTGTTTTTTCATCTTTTTGCAAAATAATTTTACTATATATATTATTATTTAAATAAGAAGTAAGGAGCCTAAATATCACTGTCTCTCAAGTATTTATTTTCTCTGTGTGTGTGTGTGGATGTGGATGTTCGTGCATTTATATATGTGTATTTGACATTTAAATGATAGGAAGATATGGGAAGTTTTAAGATTGCTACATGATTGTTCTTTGAATTTATTCAGCGTATTCCTTCAGATATACTGGGGGGAATTTTTTTACAGACTAAGTAGCTTTTGCATGCAGACTTGGAGTGAACTGTTGCCTCAACAGGAACTGTTGAACAGGAACAGGAACACTGTTGAACAAGTCTGAGGCATGATGGTAGGATGATACGATGAATAGTATCTTAGAGTGACGTGGAGGGGCATGCCTGGTTACTGATTTAATATAATATTTGAAAAGTGAATAAAACAGAATTTTGCATAACATTTTGCAGGTATGTCAGTTTTCTGAAGTAGTTAATAGAATATAATCAAGAAGCATGTCTCCAAATCTCAAACAAGTAATCTTTTTAGGGCAGATATTTGGGGAGATTATTGGGTAGAAATTCAGTAAGCAGTCTCTGATGGCAGTAGTGTTTTATTTAGCTTTAGTAGATTATGATTGCCAAAATTTAATGAGCTTAAGGACAGCCTAGGAAATTTGCTCAAAATGTAAAATACTGGTCTTTATCCTTAGTAGGTCTAGAGTAGGTGGGTAGGTCTCAGGAAAATGTATTTTTAACAGTCGCTCGTAGGTGACTGATTCAGGTAGTCCAAGAATCTTTCTGGATCTTCAACGTCCCAGGACAAAAAGTGTTGCTGTTAATAATCTGTTGACAGTCATTGGCGCTTATTAGCCAGCTACTGACGCATTGTGATTTGCAAGCTGGTCATTGCTTTTTAAGTGTGATGCTGATGAAAACACATAGAACTTTAATCACTGTCTCATTAGAAGGGTGTAGTCGGCTCTTCAGATTTCCTCATGTGTTACAGCTTTTCTGGAATGCGCAGAACCTTATGGGCAATTAAAATAATTGAGAAAGGGGTGCTCTTTTTCTGTTTAGCAAAGGAACCAAACCTCAAGCTGCCATGTTAGTTTGTTCATAGCATGTTCAGTACGTATACTCTTTTCTGGAAAGTTCAAAATCCTCAGAATAGAATCTTGTTCTTATTTGTGCTCTGACAGCCTGGTAAAATTGCATTGTGCAAAAGAGAGTAAAGGCATTGGAAATGCCAACATTTTGCCAACCAGCCATCTTAAGTCTTTGAGCAAATAGTTTCAGGTTCTTCTTTATTCTGTGAACTGTTATTTAATAACTGAGAGAGAGTTTGAGGAGGGCAGAGTGAGGGGAGACTGTTTTATTTCCTAACAGGACATATGTCCAGTGGCAAAATTATACAGGTGTATACCTATCTTGGTTCTCTCGACTGGAAGTGCATGCCACTGGAGGGAAACGCTCCACTCCAGGTCAGAAATGACTGCAGGAGGAGCCCGGCCTCAGGAGAAATTACCACACAGGGAAATGTGTTTGGGCCTCTGTGAGTTCACTGGAGTTCTATTGTGCCTTAGCTAGTTTGATAACGCCTTGCATTATTTATAGCACTTGTCAGAAACCATTTCCTTGAGTCAATTAGTGTCTAAAAAAGGAGGGGGGAAGCAGGATATTTTCTGACATTTGTAGAAATAATGTGTAAAAAAAGCATTCGCTTTATCAGATGACATTGTGCTGTCAGAGATTTTCCAAATATAATGTGCCCTGCAGACTCTGTTAACTACACATTTTGTTTTTACTAATAAGGAAAGAATAGTAAGCTACATATTACCCATTTTGATACTCCGTCAACCCAAACATTTATTCAATCTTCCAGCCCCTGTTCTTTGGCAGACAATTAAAAAATATAAATATTGCAATTGTTTTAGCAATGAAATGGTTTATTTTGCAATAACAGGGTTGAACAACTGATTTTACAAATGTTTCCATTGATTAACTGCCATGTAAGTGCTAACAGTTGAAAATATTTTGCAAAATATAAAGGCAAGTCTGTAAGTTCTGTTTATATACGAAAAAATACATATACCTTTCGCCTGCTTCTACAATAGAAATTTATAATCTAGACTTAAGCATAGTAATTTTTTTTAGGTCTAGCATAGATTTAATAAATGTAGAAAAGCATGTTATTAATTATTGGTAGCTGTACGTATTGGTAAACATTTTCTTGGAAGAAGTTTGCTGTTCTATTTCAAAGTTATTGTATGCATATACTTTATGTTCTAAGTATTTGTATTATTCATACCACTCAAATGTAAGCATAGTTTGGTACATATATTTACAGCATTGTTTAAAAGAATGAAAAGTTGACCTTAATGTAGGTAACCACTACTAAAGAAATGGATATACAATAGAGTAATATGTAGCTGTCAAAAAGTATTTATGTCGATATATTTCAATTGATAAAGAAAGGTCATTAGCATATACTGTAGAAAAGAAGCCTCAGGATAATGTGCTGCATATGTATGTTTCTATCACTTCTGTAAAAACGATAAACTGTGTATGTGTGTGTATGTGTAGATGTGTGTAAGAGTATGAGAATGCATAGAAAAAGGACTAGACACACCATTCTAATAATCGTGGTTACCCTTGGGGGTAGAGGGGGTCTGATGTGGCAGTAGAGGGATGGGGAATTCTCAGTAAAACCCTTCTGTATGGTTTAAATTTATTTCAGTGACAATGCATTCATTTAGCAATGTTTAAAACCAAAAAAAGAAAAATATGGAGTTAATGTACATGATTCATATAAATTACTTGCTAGAGATTTCCGTTCATCATTAAAACTTACATTTTACTATCTCTTCCATTATTTAGTAGTATGTATCTCTGTATATGTAATAGCTTTATAATTTATACCCACACTTCTCAATCACAAAACAAGGCAAAACCATAGTTAAGAGAGCAAATTCTTAATTCTTTGTCTGGTAGAATATAGATGATTGTAATCACTGGAGATGTGGAAGTCTGGGTGTAGAGGGAGGACAACTCCAAATTTAAATAAATAATACTTCGTTCAACTTACCATTTGCTCCTGAGGCATTTCTAATCTGAGAATCCTTTATTTTCGCTGTCTGGTCACACCACAGGGTAGGTTTTTGCTTTGTTTTATTTTACGTCTCTTTCTGAATGTGAGCTCCAAGGGACATGTACTTTCGTGTATTCCTGCAAAGGTTCCTGTGAATGAATGACTCAGAGATTTTAGATCTGCATTGTCCTTTGACGCACGTGTAATGAGATTTCCTTTCTTAAGTATGTTAGAAATGTGAGGAAATAGAGCTGTGGCACAAAAGTATGGTAAACGATTTACGTACAGATATAAATTTAGATATCAGGGAGACAGAGTACCATTTTATCCAGAAAACCTAAGATGTTTTCAGACTTGCGGAATCTCTCGGTGTGCTTTTCTTCTTTATAAGTTAAGCCTCGTGATTAATAAATATCGAGGTAGGCACAAACAAAATACGCCTCCTTATTGCCACTATGGAGCTGCTTTTTGAAATTCCAGGCCTATGCAAAATGCATTCTGAAGCTCTGGGTTTTTATAGAGCAACTGCGATAATATTAGCATAATTTGTTGTTGTTCAGCATCTGAGACCTAGTTTAATGTATAAGTTATGTGGAACGTTCCCCGAAAAATACGTAAGCTACATTGAAGTGGAAACACGAGTTATTAATGTGTGTCTTTGTTTTATAACATACCTTCCTTTTTTAAACCAGGGAAAAACAACTTGGTCTTGACTTACTATTAGGGAAAAAAATGATTCTTATTTGCATGTGAGCATATGTGAATTTGTGACTGTTTTTAAAAAGCTCAAGTTAAACTGAGTTTCTAATATTTTATTGTTATTAGGAATAAATTCAGTTGACACTGGTATGTTATTAAGAATATTTTTGAGATTATTTGTGAAAAAGGGTAATTTTTAAGGTCAAATATATAAATCAAGAGAAATATCTCTAGGATTATAATGTCAAACTGTGTGACAACTTTGTGGCTTGAGTATTTGTAAAGTTTGCAATAAGAGATACATTTGTGAAGCGATGGGGACTTTTACTAATTAAATGGAAAGGAGGAAATGTTTATGTATTCTGTGTGTTCATTTAATTAGGATGCATTCAAGTAATACAATCCTGTATTCATAATTGGTATCATTCATTATATTCTGAAGAATAATCATTTTAGATCTCTTTTATTTAACCAGAAACATAGATTTTTTACATGTTTTTCTCATGGTGGTTAATAATTAAGCAGTGTATCTTGGATAATCTTCAACAGAAATAAGCCAGTAAAATTTCCCAGGTTGAGGTTTCTGGGTGAGGCTTTAAATCAGATATCTGGAAATTCAGGGTTTATCTATTAAGGTCAAGCTTTTTGTGTTCAGATATAGTTGATAATAATGAGGGCGATTGCCACATTAACATTTTAGAAATTCTGGAAGATTGACAGCTACGATTGTTTGGTCCTAATAAAGACATGCTTTACATTTTGGCCAGATTTTTAAAATTGTTTTTGTCATTTCTTCACATATTGATTTTATAATTTTGCTCCATTGAACCTACTCAAATGGAAAACTGAAATAGGTTAATTATGGAGAAGCTCTTAATGAACGCTGGTTGTGAGAATGATTTCTGCCTTGGAAGGAAATTTGGAACAGTGGGGCAAAGAGAGGTACTTGGGCAGCAAATTTCACTGGAGTGCAGGGTGCCATGGGATCGTACCTCAATTCTCTCATCAGCCAACTTCATACTTATTTTTGAGTTGTGAAATAATGTTATTAGGGAAGCATTGATGAATTTGCAACCATTCCTCAAGCAACGAATCTCATATATAAAAATGTTTTAGGCGCAAGTAGCAGCAACCTCAGTTAAGAACTAGGTGATACTGTTCAGAAGGTATAAAGATTGAAAATTAAAACTAAGATTTTGGCCCCGAGTTACCATGCCAAATAAAATATAACTCATTTAAGTAAACTTTAGAATCAAAGTCCACAGTCATGGCATTGCCCTGGGAATAAAAATATCACAATGTATCACGTTCCATTTAGCATTCACAGTTTTGTCCTGCTAATTTTACACTGGTAGACTCTGATTGGGTTAATGTACCATTCTTCCTAAAAATTGCTAGAATGGTGAGATTTGATTTTTGTACCTTTTAGCTCTTTGAGCCCATACCAGTATTGTTAATTTTGTTGTGGTGTTACTAACTGTAATAGTTAGTTACTAATTATTATTTTGAAATACTAAATGATATGGACAGATCAGAAATGACGACCTAAGGCTAACCAGATAACATCTTGGTGTAATACATAGAGTAAATAAACACTAACTAGGATTAGTATTTTCTCTTGAAGGATGACAAAATAGCACCCGTGGTGTTACTATATTTCTCATGGAATAGAGGGAAATGTTAAAAGACTGCCTGTTTGAATATCATCAGAAAAACATGCAAATTTTCCCTTTTGCCAGAATTGAAGACTGATTCTGTCAGAAATTCACAGATAATTATTAACATGTTTTAAATTTGCAAAGCCACATGCAACTGTTTCAAATTACTCTGCGGATAAAAAGAAAAAAAAATCTTCCCTCAACTTTACAGTTAAGGAGGTATATAAATATGATTCTCCGTTAACTTTTTTGCCTTATGCTCTGTTTCCAGTGAGTGGCGTTTGATGCTGGTTTCATTCAGTTATAAAAGTGACATCATCAGTGTATTAAACTGTGCATCTATTGCCCGGGCATTGCAGCTTGTAGAAAATGCTTGTAACTAGGATTCAGGTACACTAAGAGAGCTGCCTGCTGTCATGGAACTTTTATTTTTAGGGGAAAGGTGGATAGATGATGAGCAGATAGTGAAATAGGCACATAATATGATGCCAGATGCTAACACGTGCTGTGAAGAAGAGTAAGAGGGTAAGAGGCTGGCAAGTCTGGGCTAGTGGTGAGGAGCAGGTTTGGATACTTTTGATAGTGGGCGGGAAAAGCTTCTAGGAAGATAACTTTGCAGTTGGGACTGGATGAAGGCCTGTGTGGGTACACAGCTAGAGGCCATGTATATAGAATGCAGCAAGCTGTTGTTGTACTGATCTTCTAGTGATCTTAATTAAGCCTTTTCATTTTTAAAATTTTGCCTGACACGGGAGTCAATTCTAAATTCACTTTTTAATCACCGTGTAGAGGCTTCATGTTTCATTTTGTCTTAAACATAACTACCCAAGGGACAATAATCATTTTCTAATTTGACTGCAGTTCAGTTAGTTGCTTTCAGAATTCTAATCTTTAGCAATAGTGCGTCACCTGCCTGACACTCCTTCAGTCCTTCCAGTAAGAGACCACTTGATGATTAGGAAATCAGACCTATCAGAATTTTAAAGGAATGCTCTGACAGATCTTATATGACTTGTTTGAGTTGGTAAACACAGTCTCACTTTCCTTGCTAGCAGCTTGTCACCGTTACCCAGTGCAAAGTGTCAGGCCGGCAGGCCACGTTGCCTGTCACTGTGCCATTCCAGAGGATGTGTGGTTGAAAGTTATCTTTTTTCTCAGCAGTATTTCTAAAACTTCAGAAATCTGCGTATCTCCTTCAGGGCTTTTTACCCATATATTTACTTAGTCTTACTCTTTAAATTCTTTTGGTTGTACTTTAACCTCTTCCTAATCTATGATAGCCATGTAATCACAGGCTTGATGAGCTCGTTTTAGCATTCTGATGAACCTATTAAAATTATGTTGTTTCTGCATCACTTAAAATCACCATGGGTGCTACCAGCAGTGTGCTTACCCCTTGCTGAGAAACACCGATCTCAGCTTTTTGTTGTATGGCGATGAATACTGCTGAAGACGGCATGAACCCATTCAGAGCACAGGTTTCCCATGTAGTGAATAACGCGGTTACTCTGTTTAGTGCTTCAGTAGAGAAGTGGCTGTATGGCCCCCAGAAACGCTTAGTTAGTCATTTGTTTGCTGAAAGTCTCTGTTAATATTTGGGACCAGCCTTGGGCAAACCTGTGCTGCGAGCTAGCTTAGTTTGCTAAAGTGATGTGTTGCTAATTGTGGGCTCGTCCACACCAGTGAGCCAAGGGGAGAAGTTACGATTTTGGACGAGGGGCCTCTTTTTGTGAGCTCCAAACATACACTGGTAAATCAGCCAGCTCTTCCAGTTAGATTGAAACTGCTTTAGTAAGAAAAAAGAAAGAAAAAAAAGCCTAAATAATTACTAAGTTAACTTCCTCAATGTGTAACCTATTTCAAAATCAAAGCTTCTGAAAAAAGTCCCCTAAATTCCCAGCTAACTAACTACTCCGGGATATAATAGAACCAATCTGCCTATATTTGGTACAGAAGAACTGAAACCATTGGTAAACATATGTGACTGAGAAAGTTAACATTGCTTGTAGAGGCCATCTGGTCCTCCAGAAAAGAATTTTAAGGTTATACCTTGTAAGTGTCTGTTTATCCTTTTTTTGCAGTATGTATGCAGCCCTTAAAAGGATTTTGATAGGAAGCCATCCCCTGTCAGTTCAATGCTTTTATATATGTATATAAAAATTGCTGAAGAGTAATTATTTGTAATTCCCCATATTTTTTTTAACTTTATGCCCTTTTTTTTGGTTTCTTTTCCTTTATGGTTACATTTTTTTCCTTTCTATTTCCCTCCTCGTATCTTAAAGTAGAAAATACGTGTGATTTCTGATATCAAGGGGAAATTGGTCTTGGTTCTTGAGGCAGAATATGTTTGTTTGTAGAACATGTCACATACTGTGAGGAACTCTATAGCTTGGCATTTGGAATTTGATCAGTAGGTAAAAGAGGGCTTGTTGTTAATGCAGGTTTTTAAAGTTTTAATTCATACTGGAAAACAATCCCCCAATCGTTTTTTGTTTTGTTTTTATTCAGGGAGGTTTATTATAATATGTTGAAATATAGGTCAAAAACTTACCTCAGAAGCAGTTTGATTATTAGTAAATATCTTTACAGCAGAAATACTTCCTTCAGTAATTATTTACAAACAACATGCATTTTTAGGGCAGGTATGTTTGCAAGGATTCCTACAATCTGGAAATTGCCCGTATGCTTTTAAACATTGTCTCTATCTATAGAGCAAAAATCCATTGCTAGTTGAAGTATTGATCTAAATCCTATAAAAATCTTTGTTTATCAAAGCACTCAGTTATGAAGAGTTCTAGTCTTCTCTGAAATTCTTCTGTTTGAATAAAGAGAAAGATTGCAAGACAATATTCTACATCAGCAATTTAGTCAAATCAGTTTTTAGGATAAAATCTGAGTTTGTTTCCCACAGTGCCCAATATCAAGGGCTGGAACACACATTACCAGGTGCAGCTAGACTAATACTTCATAAAGGTCAGTGTCCATTCTGATTGCTTACTTGTCCATGCCTGATTAATTATAAATATTTTGATGATCGTCCTTGTGGAAATATATTTTATAATAGTATTTTCAACCTATAAATATATATAGATAATTCTTTCAATAATACTTTTTGAAATAAATAGAATTTCTCTGCTATAGAAAATAAAAATAATCAGAACACCCATTTGCAAGCAT